>NC_138548.1:50877994-51460494 GCF_964273705.1 Natrix helvetica
ATATATATATATATATATATATATATATATATATATATATATGATAGAACTATTCCTATTCCTATCTAGTCTGGGTTTATGCACATATGGAATAACTTTATAGACATAATCTATACGTATACATTATTTCTTTCATGCTAACACTTAATGGGTAATGAGGAGAATGGGCATATTAACACAAAAAGATATGACACTTGGCCATAACACATTCAATTCTCACTTCCTGACTGAATGGCTGGGCTCCAACCGCATACTAAACCATGTTTAACAATAGCAGTTTATGCAATTAACTTTTTTTAAAAATATTACCTGACACACTAAACTACTGAATAGTAACATCAGACTTGTAATACTGCATCCAGTTCTGGTTCCCACAATATAAAAAGATATTGAAAGATGAGGCGGTCAATCTATTTTCCAAAGCACCAAAAAGCAAGACAAGAAACAATGGATAGAATCTAACTAAGGAGAGTAACAACATAGAACCAAGGACAAAATTCCTAACAGTGAGAGCAAGCAACAGTTGGAATCGTTTGCCTTCAGAAATTGTGGGTGCTCCATCATTGGAGGCTTTTAAAAAGAGACTGGAAAACCATTTGTCTGAAATGGTAAAAAAAAAAAAAAAACACTTCTTGCTTGAGCAGGAGGTTGGACCTGCTCAAGAAGACCTCCAAGATCCCTTCCAACTCTATTATTCTATGTTGTATATGGACCACTACACAATGTAGCTAAACTGTTATTCAGTGTGTCATGCAAACAGAGTATTAGTACCTTGGAAATTATTGTGTTGATTTCTTCCTCTCTTCAATCAATGAATGTTGAAATGTAAGGACATTAACTCCAATTTATAACCAACCAACACAACCCCTGCCTACACAATTTAAGATCCATTGACTTTTAAGCTAAAAGTAATTATTGATGGAAGGCAGCATCAGCTACTCTGCCAAAATGTAAATGATTATTTCCCACTAATCTGTCTTCTTTGGTGCATCTTTGATGCCTCTTAAGCATGTATCTTTGGACAGCACTGACATTTATTACAGTGGTTTGTTGCCCTTCTTGTTAAAAGCACCTATCATTAGTTTGCAGTAATTTTATTATATGGTTTGGAATTAGAGACACACCAAACTTTCAGAAAAGGCTGCATTATTGATCTCATTTTAATCATGCCTTTAAAAAGAATCATTCATCTACTCATCTATGATGTCTTGGTCAGAAATGAAAGGGTGAAGAAAAAGCTGGAATAATTTGTTCAGGAAAGTAAGGGAGCTAATACCAAAATAATTATGAGTGGGTTATTAGGGATTATACTAGAATGTGAACTTAATAATTTTCAAAAAGATAAGCAGGACTGGATCTGATTAGCACTTGCATAAGAGTGCATTAGAGCTATAGGTTAGCATGGTAATTGAAAAAAAAAATCATTTTTGTAGAACTTCCAAGAAAATTATACATGAATGTGTCCATAAAATCACCAATAGTAAAAGGTGACTTGGGGAAACAATGTTCTTTTTTAAAAAAAATTCCATTAACTTTGGTGAGTTTATTCTCCCTCCCTTCCATTGCAGATAGCATCACTTTGTATGGGATCCCAATGGTAGCAAAATATTAAAGTCCCATTATATCACACCATGGTTCTCATCTAACTACTATGTATTTTCAAAAGCAATGTAAGAATTGAAGGTTGTTGGTTTCTAAAAAACATAGAACCAATCTGGGTTGGTCATGAGGACTAGATGTTTAGTCTTCCAAGCTTTTGCTGGAGCCCATCCTCAGGGAACTTCTGTCCACCGAGTATGTTCTTTGATTGTTCTCTGCCATTATTCTCATGATAACACAGTTATAAAGCTATTTGGTTTACATACATAATTACAAAGCAATTGATTTTGTAAATAAATGTAATTGCAATGGTTTTGAAGTTTAATAAAATTATATTTTTAAAAAATGAGAAAGGAATTTAATATCCACCTAGAGAGGTGCTACCATTAGTTTATTAATATTTCCTGGAATTTGTATGAAATATACGTATCTTTTTCAGTAACAGTTGGATTGGACAAACTTAAATCAAGTTCTCCATCTGGGGCAAGCTAAATATAGAATGGGGTTTGGCAGTCCTCATCAATGTTTCCAAAACAAAATAACAACAACAATAATACAAATAACAAAGTTAAACAAATTGTCAAAGAAGAAAAGCATGCAGTGGCTGATTATGTAAAAGACAGCCAATAAAAGCATTGGAGAGAGTTAAAAATTGGAATTTATTCAATGTGCAAGAAATAAAATATGAATATTGAAATAATGTAATCAAAAGAACAGAATGCTGGCAAGAAAAAAAACCATTACATGGTTAATTTCTACAAAAGATTGTGGGAAAAGTAGATAAAGATAAAACCTTGCAATGCCTTACAATTGGAACATTTAAAAACAGGAACTGAATTTTGAATTTGTCTGCTCAAGAGCAAGTTATTCAAACTAATGCAATCAAGGCCACAACTGAAAAAGTTTGTTTCAAAGTACAAATTGTGTAAAGAAGTTGATGAAACAGTAGGTTATATGTTCAGGTCTTGCAAGAAGATTGCACAACTGATCATAAACATCAACATAATACATTCACCAAAATAATTCCCTGGAGCATATGTAAAGATTAACATGTGCCAATAATCGAAAACTTGGTGGGAACATATACTTGAAAAAAATAATCAAAACCAGCAGGACAAAATATTGTGGGAATACAGCTCATAAAGTCTTGTCTCATAACACATCAGATTTAACTGTCATTGAAAAGAAGAGATAATTGATATGGCAATGCCAGGAGATACTAAAGTAGTAGACAAAAAAGTTGAAAAAGTTCACCAAGTATTAAGATCTGAAAATAAAAATGGAAAGATTATGGCTTAAACCAGCCATGGTAGTCCCCGTGGTTACTGGCACATGAGGTGCCATACCAAAAAATCTTGGAAGATGCTTAGAAAATTTGCACGTTGAAATAATTTCCATCTGTCAATCATAAAAGGGTGCACTGCTTGGATCTGCACATATACTATGTGGCTGCATTATGAGTCCTATGTTCTTGGGTAGAACTTGACACACATGAAGGGCAACACAAGGTGAAGACTGGCAGCATGATTTCACATTTTTGTGTCAACAACAACAACAGGTTCATTACTGTGATTTAAAGAAGTAAAACAGTATAAGAATAAGAAACATGAACCAAACTGCTATTAATATTAATTCAATTCTTAAGTTTATTAAATCTAAACATATTGTTGTATTGCTTACCTTCAGAATATGTATGTACTTTCTTCAATAGTGGGTTTTCCAGGTGGTTCTAGATGATTGAATAGTATAGGAAAATGTCTGTTTATCTCTGTGCTATAACACACCCCAAAGGTTGTACAAAAAATTGTTTTTCGACTATGGCATCAGCATATCTGGATGTGAGCTATAAATAATTCCAGTCACTGTTTGTGCATCCATGTTGCTCTGCAGGAAGAAGATCTACTTGTTATATTCTAATTTGCAAACTGTATTCAGTACCTAGAACACATTTTATTTATCCTCTCCTGATACAGCAAACTGAAACGCATACTATGGAACAATTTCCTTCTTGCTGATATATACAAATCCATATATTACTCAGCAAGTAAAGATATATGCAGTCACAGGAGGAGGTTTAAAGTAACAACAGTGACAACTATTGCACTCCTCTACAAAGGGATAAACTGCTTAACATAATATTGATACTACTGACTTACAATATATTTTACCAACTGATGATTATTCAGTTTTAAGTACTTCATATCTAGTTGGGTTTTTTTCTGTATAACTGATTGGATAAGCCCTCTCAGTAAGGGATACATTCTAAAATTCTAGGATCTTTCGAAAGAGAATGAGTTACCATTAAAGATGGGATGGACAAGATGTGTGGTGTGTATTTTAAGAAAAAAAATAAACCTCTAAGAATCTGGATGTCTTTTGTGGAATAGCAATATTTTTTTTAGCAATAACATAACAGAGAATCATTTATTGAGATGGGTGGTAGCAGAAAATTTAAATAATAAAACAAAACAAAATAACATAATAAAGTAAAGTAAATTTGATGGTCACCTTATTATCACATCACCCTGAAGTACTTAGATATATCCAAAAATTTCTAAATTTTGCTTTCAGGTTAGAGAAATGGTCCTCAACTTTTTGGATGCCAGGAACCAGTTCTGTGGAGAGGGGTTTTACTGTGACTGGAGGGGTCATGGTTTTGTCCGCTGCCTGCAACCCGGATATGCATGGATGGGGCTTTGCTCATTTGCACAGCCCAGTTTCTGGCACATCTCGGACGAGTGCCAGTCCATGGCTCGGTTGGAGACCTCAGGCTTACAACAACATTTTCATCTGAAACACTGGGAAAATTATAAGTGTAATGTGGACCAACAAAGGAATTAGTCAGTTATGATATTTTCAATTGCAATTTTTTTACAATGGTATTTTCACAAGAGGAAGTAAGCTTGATAAGTAAAAGTAGCATTGGCACATAATTGTGCTTTTTTTTTCAAGATATGTGTTTTGCTTGCATTTTCTAACTTTAAATCCCCATGTTTTTTTTAAGTTTTTTTTATTTTTTGTTCTCTATATATACATTCACATAATTATTCTTTTTTTCTTTTTTACATTCTTAATTCTAATACATTTATCATTCTATTTATAGCATTGTAATATTCAATTCGGGTTGTTTTGTTTACCATCCCTCACCTATTTTGACACCACCTTCTTCTCCCCCCCTCTCACTTCTCTACTTACTTACTTCCTCTTTTCCCTTCCTTCTTCCCTTACCTCTCCCCTACTTCTCTCTACCTCTTCCCCTTCTTCCCCTCTCTCCTTCTCTCCTTCCCCTTCCATCTTCCTCTCCTCACCTTCTCTCTTCCTTCTTTTTCTATTGCTGCAGGTATCTCTTCCAGCTCTTAATTTCTATTTTCTTGGGGTGGAGTTTTATATCTCGTGTTATTTGTGGAATTAATATTCTGGTTGTTTTCTTAGTGGGTCTTTTATGGACTTCTTTTCGCAGCTTGTTGCTCATTGTATATCTTATCAGCACTTGAAACCCTCCATCTGTTCCTTTCATCAACTTATCTTTGGTTATTACTGAAGTTTCAGTAAAGAATTTTCTCCTTACTTCCATCAAATTCTCTCTTTTTTCTTCTTCTGTACTTTGAGGTCAGAGATAGAGTTCTAGTCCACTTATGTCCCCTTTCCATAGTCCAATCTTACTGTTTCCAACCACGCTCCATATGCTGTCAGTATCCACAATTTTCTTATCTCTCTGTTTCTTTTTTCCTTCAATTTTTGGAACTATGTCCTCAACTTTCTTCTTTTGATAAATATTCTCAATTTTTCCATCTCTTTTTATTGTTCTTTGTTCTGTGTCATCCATTCTCATCTCAATTTTCTCTGTTATTACTAATATTTTTTGAATTTTAAATATAATCATTTGCAATATTAATGTTTCTTTTTTTTCATGTTGCACCATCCTTCCAACTTATAAACACGGCCACTATACTGTTCCAGGCTTTTATTGTATTCCAAACAAGTTCATTATAATATTTCAAGTCAAAACTTTGCGTTCACTGCAGAAACTCCGAAAGAGGTGCTGTATAAACAAACCGGGCTTTTTCCACTATCACTCTCAATAAACAAACTGAAAAGCTTTGAAGTGTAGCTCCAATGATCAAAGAAAGGAAAGAAATGAATTCAAGCCTCCAGCCTTAAAGTGGCAGTGTTACTTTTTTTCTCTCTGCTTTACATCCCTTTTTAAATAGTAGACTTATGGAGAAAAATTCTTAATAATAAAAAAAAACCCAATCCAATCCAAAACATTGTAGAAAAACAAGAAACTTTTAATCCACAAGTATATATAGAAAAAGAAAAAAATAAAAAGTAGTAGAAGAAAAACCAAGCCTTCCAATTTTTTAAAAATAGGAAACATTTGCAGAACTTCCAGTCTATCTATCTATCTATCTATCTATCTATCTATCTATCTATCTATCTATCTATCTATCTATCTATCTATCTATCTATCTATCTATCTATCTATCATATATATATATATATATATATATATATATATATATATATATATATATATATATATATATATATATATATATATATATATATATATATATATATATATATATAGCATACTAAGTTTAATGTAGCTTAAGTTCACCACTTGTTTTCTTTTGTCTTCAATTTTAATTTACTTTTAATTTTCTTTGGGTAGTCTCTTTTCTAATAATAAAATTTTCTCACCAATCCAACACACTATTCTCTTCCATTTTCTTTCTGTTCCGGAGCTGTCCCAACTTCAGCAGCTTCAGGGCTGGGTTTCTGTCATCAGGAAAAAGAGCTTCTCCTGGATCAATTAGAGACTTTGCGGTGTCCCTGAGATCAGCAGGACATACTCTTCTCTATCACCATCTCTTCGGGATGGTTTAGGTCCAAAAGGACCACACAGTGGCAGAAATATCAACTGCGATCTTGGAGCTCCAAGATCGCACGTCATATCGTCACGATGTCAGCTCCTTCTCTCCCCTTTAAATCCCCATGTTGAAACTCTTTTAAAGAATGGCGTTTTCAGCATGAAACAGTTGAAGTTTACATTAAATGTGGGAAATAGATAATAAATGTCTTTCTACAAAAAAACATTAAAATATTATGTCTTAATGCATTTTTCAACTATTTTATGACACTTTTGCTTGCCTTTTTTTCCAAAGAAATCTGCATATATTATGCTCAAAACAACACATTATGTACAAAATAACACATTTTTTCATTTCTGTAAAATTGCTCTCTCTGTGTGTGTGTGTGTGTGTGTATACACACACATACATGTGTGTGTGTGTGTGCATAGAAATTCTATAAAATTTGTTAACATAAATATTCCAATGAAGAGGCACTGCTGAAATGCAACATCTTATTATTTAGTAGGATAAGTGTAGGATTCTCCTATACATCCAAATTCATTAATCATGTCTACATTGTTTATCAAATGAAGAAATCACATGTTCATGATTTAAAAACACTGGTAGAAATTGGGAAAATCACATTTCAATGAACATCATAAATAATGGTATTTCAACTTAACAGAGAAGCTATGGTACATGTTTGTTAAGTGTCTCATAATATTCTACTCCATTGTGCTCAGAGTAGGTCTTGTACTCCGACAACCATAACTGGACTGAAAAAAATCCGGAAAACCAGTAGATGACAACTCATCTACATATTGCTCCTCTTTAATAACCATTCAGATTTCTGCAGTCCAGGTATCACCATGCCCTGAATTGACACTCAGTAATTGCTTTGCTTTCTTCTTTTTTCTTCTTTTTTTTAGCTTTAACTAGAAATGAGATGCAAAGGAATGGCTTTTTAAATCACTTGCATTCTATAAAGGAAAAGAAAATAGATTTGTATGGAAGATTTAAAAGCTATCTCTCAGGTATTTAGAAGCTATCACTCAGGATTTTATCCACTGGAAGGTAGAATATCAGCCAATAAGCACTGAAGGAGAAGGAATCTAAGGGCTCATTTAAATATATATTCACTGCATAGTTGACTATATTCACTGGGGGGGGGGATATAAATTTAACAATAAGCAGAAAGTATTTGAGGATGTTACAAGGTATTTTGAGAGCATTCTGAGGTTCAATCCTGAGTGCATTTCATTTATTGTTCTGTCAATCAACTGATACCTTATTTTAGGGTCACCAAATTATTATTGTTATTTTTGACATATTGCAAATTTCAATTAACATTAACTTTGAGAGTCAATGCACGTAGGTGCTTGAGGTGCTGGACTGGAAACGGGGGGACCTGGATTCCTATACTCTATTAGCTATAGAATTTTACTAGCCAATTTCAGGCCAGTCTCATATTCTCTCTCATTTCAACCTATGTCTCATATATTATTGTTCGAGAGAAAAATTGGAGGAGGAAGTACTATTATGTTGCTGCAATCTGGAAGAAACACTCACAGATATGTAAATGGAACTTGAGAAATTGAAGATTTGCAACTTTGGCTAGTGAACTTAATGCTTTAGTCAATTTCATTACTAAAATGTTTGGAGAAAAGTATGGCTATTTATACATCAATTAATTATGTAAATATACTTGTTATGCATCTCTAAAGTATGAAACTGCCTTTCAATTAGTTTGCCAGTTAGTCTGGCTTGGTTTCCCATTCTCAAGTTCAGAAAGGTTTCTCCTACTCTGATATCCTTGAAATAGAGAGACATTTGTGATTCTTGACCTGTAGCTTTCATTCAGTTTCTTTTGTTCCAAATTATTTTAGTATAATTGTTGCCAATTCCATATGTAAAGCTTTAGGTTAATTCTCCCATGAAAGAAAACTATTATGCTGGACCTGGTCTGGCCATCAAACTATTTCAAAAGGAAATTCCATGCATTATAGCCTGATGATGGATACAGATGTGACTTTTGTTGGAAGATGAAGAAATCAGATTATATCACTAAAGACATACACATATTCATTTTCACTCCGCTATGAAATATCAAGCTGGCGGCATTAATAAACAGACCTTTAGAGGTTTTTGAAGATTCCAAGAGACCCTGGAGCAGAATGTTAATTTAGCCTTGTCTTAACTTTCTTCCTCTAAGTTGGAAATAAATAAACCAATAAAACCCCATCAAAGTCAGTGGCCCAGTAAATAGGAGAGTATGTGGGGAAAACTATTGAAATCACTCTTGGAATTTTAATCTATTTGTTTCACAGCCCTGAATAGAAATAACTGATCTACAGTATTTGTTCAAGTACTGAATGATAGATTGGATGGAGCCCTTCCTGTATTTGAGGCCTAGGCTAATATCTCTTACAAAGGATTATATAGGCATTGTATCTTATCATATCTAGTTATGTTTATAGAGTTGTAAATGGCCATAGAAATTTAGTTAAACATCAGCAGGGCACAAGCAACCACAGCATGTCTCACAGATCACCCAGCCTCTATTTGAAGCTGATAAATGAAGAAGAACTTAACATGCCATGAGGCAACATCTTTTCTTTTGCTCATATCTCATGGAGTCAGGATGTTTCTCTGTTGCCTAGGTTGAACCACGTTTTACTTAGTTTAATCTGTGGTTCTGGTCCTGCCATCTGAGATATAGAGAATGAGTTCATTTCCTCTTTAGTGCTACTTCTCTTATGTGAAGACTACTACCGCATAGGCTATTTATTTATGAGCCAAACCAGAGGTGGTATTCAGCACGTTTGTACCAGTTCTATAGAACCAGTAGTGGAATTTTTTTTAAACAAAGTTTTATTGGTTTTTAAAGAATAATAGGGAAAAAGGTAAAGGAATGGTTACAAATTTTGGCAGTTGCGATGTGTGGTAGGTGCCCCCTCCCTCCATACTCATAAAATACATTTACACAAAATTCATTGCTAAATAGTAATATATAGTCAGCATATGAGTTCAATTAATAATTTCGAACCATTTATGTCAAACAGATTTCCTTATTCATTTTTGTGATCTGAGTTTTCTCGGTA
Source organism: Natrix helvetica (assembly GCF_964273705.1). Taxonomy (NCBI): domain Eukaryota; kingdom Metazoa; phylum Chordata; class Lepidosauria; order Squamata; family Natricidae; genus Natrix; species Natrix helvetica. The sequence continues at coordinate 50,887,551 of NC_138548.1, forward strand.
TTGCCCCATCTCCCCCCGCCGCCAGAGCTCCGGCCCCTCCTGTGTCCTGTATGTCTGTTGTAGAATCATCTGGTTTTTCTAGGAAAGTTTTATTTTTTTCCATAAAGGCCTGTGCCTCTATGGGTGTATTAATTCTAACTCTTGTGTCCTCCCAGAATATTAGCATACCTTCAGGCATCAGCCATCTGAACCAGACCCCCTTCTGGTATAGTTTCTTCGCCAATTGTGAATAGCTTTTTCTTTTCTCCCTCACTTTCTTGGGGATCTGTTTCAGGATGGTTATTTTCCTATCTTGGTATTTCAAAGCTTGCCCCCTTTGTGCACTCAGAATTTCATCTCTTGTACTTTTTCTGAGAAATTTAATGTGTACCTCCCTGGGTACGTTGTGTGTTCTAGCATAAGCTGAGTTCACTCTATAAACCAGATCTAGTTCCCACCCCTGTTGTTTCTCTTTCTGAATGTATTCAGCCAAAATACTTGTCATAATGTCCCTTATATCTTCATCATCTGTCTCCACCACATTTTTCAATCTAAGGTAAAAGGACGTTCTCTCAAATTCTATTTTCATTTGTTGGGTGTCAAGTTCCTTGTTCCCCTTCTGCATCCCTTCCATCCCCTCCCTCATCTCAGCCATCTTCAAAGAGCTCCATGGCACAGGGCCTAGTTACCTGCGGGATCGCATTCTACCACATACATCCCTGCGACCAATTCGCTCACACAGGGAGGGACTCCTCTGGGTGCCGTCCACCAAGCAGTGTCAACGGGCGGCACCTAGGAGTAGAGCCTTCTCTGTGATGGGCTCAACCCTCTGGAATGACCTCCCCCCCGATATTAGAACTACTACCGACTTCCGCTCCTTCTGACAAAAACTTAAGACTCACCTGTTCCGACTAGCCGGCCTGGCCCACTTATAGTTCTACTCTTACCTCCTGGTGGATATTTTATTTGGGATAGCTTTTAAGGTTAATGTTTTTAACTTTTTTAAAAAAATTAAAAAATTTTTAATCTAACTTAACTAAATTGTACAGGGAACTTTTACTAGCTCCTCCAGTCCTATGTTTAATTTATTTATTGTATACTTATAACATGTATATTTACTGTTTAACTATTTTAATATGACTGTACACCGCCCCAAGTCTCTTTTGAGAGAGGGGCGGTCTAGAAATCCAATAAAGTTAAGTCAGCTGTCCCACCCTCCAAAAGATCCAGTCTCTGTGAGTTTTTGTTAATTTGGGCCTGATTCTCTTTAATTTCTTCTTTCATCTCTTTTAATTGTCTTTTTATTTCCTCTTGTCCCTGTAGAAGTTGTTGGAACATTTGTTGAAATTCAGTCTCTGTGGTTCTAGGTTGCATCAAAGCTGTTATCGTTGATTGTGTACTGGGACTGGATGTTGTAGATGTTGGGGCAGAGGCAGCAAAGCCAGGCTTCCCAGGAGGTGGATTTTTACGAGACATTGTTTGTAGAATAAAGAGTTCAGTCAATACAGAGAGTGATCAGTCAGATAGGTAGAACAGCTAGGAGAGTCCAGGAGATTAAAGGTCCAAGCAGAAGGTGATTTTTCTAGTTACACTGGCAATAAGATAAAGTTTTTCACGCCAGGGAGTCCAAAGAATAGCAATCAACAAGAGATTTATCTGAGTAGCATGGAGACAAAGACTGGAAGCCTAAAGTTTTAAAGGTGGAGTCAATTTTCACAGTTCATAAAGACAACGGAAGTGTGCCATCTTGCCCTGCCAGCTTCGGGTTTAGAGGCATAACAAAGTTTTCAAAGTTTCCAAAATTCCCAGATCATCATTGCATTGTAGAGTTAAATCCAAAAATTCGCTTTTAATAAGAGCGTGACATCATTGGTTGGCTCGCCCCCTCCTCCTTCCCCTGGGACTGAGAGCAGAATTGTTTCAAGCCACCTGTCCGAGGGGGGGGGAAATCCCCCTCCCTCCAGCCGCGCTTCTCCAGCCAAGCCGAAAGAAAAGTTTAAACTGCTGGCAATTTCTCCAGACTGGTAAAGGGAATGGAGGGAGTTTTCGCCTCACCGCACCGCAGCCGCGTCCTTCTGCTTGTTTATTCTTCTGTCAGCCTCACAGCGAAGATGCCGGAGCGTCTCCCCATCATGCTCCCCAGTGCCTGGAGCGAGGCGGGCCCCCCCCCGGCTGCCACCGATCCAGGGGATCCTCCACGGTGCTGCCCCTCCGGCAGGAGCCTCTACGGGGCGTCCTGTGCCCCCCAAGGAGTGGGGAGCCCACCGGGAAAGCGCGGGGCAAGCAAAGCTTGCCCGTCGCCGTCAGCCACCGAACCGGACCAGTAGTAGAAATTTTGAGCAGTTTGGAGAACTAGTAAATACCACCTCTGACTGGCCCCGCCTCCATCTATTGTCTGCCTCCCGAGTTCCAGCTGATTGGGAGGAAATGGGGATTTTGCAGTAACCTTCCCCTGGAGTGGGGTGGGAATGGAGATTTTACAGTATCCTTCCCCTGCCACACACAACAAGCAATGCCACACTCACCAAGCCCCACCCACAGAATCAGTAGTAAAAAAAATTGAATCCCACCACTGAGCTAAACATTGTTTTTTCTCATATACTTTTTAAAAGCTGCTTCATTCCTGAATGCTGATGACTGAACTGATATAATTTGATTTTCAATGTATGTTGTCAGCTAAAGAACCCTGACAAAGAACCAAATTGTTAGAACATTTACAATACAAAAGCAAGACAATATAATATCATATTTCAGACCATTTTTCTGTTGCTACCAGCATTGTACAAACCTACATTAAATAGTAATCAGAAAATGAAGTGGTTGATACAGAAGGCAAAATATAAACTGCGAGCATAAAATACAGGCTAAACATTGTATTCTCTAGTACCTCATTTAGATATCACACTTCAAACACATTGATGTCATTGATGTTTAGACATAAACATCAAAAAACTATAAATACTTTTTTGAAAAGAACCCATGTAAGGGCATTCTGAATGGGCAGCACTTAGGAACATTAATGCTCCATGATCTCATTGTTAGTAGAAGCCAAGCTGACGCTAATGGGTAAGGCTGCAATGTATATTTGTATATACTTGATATTTTCCTCCCAGAAACAACATGATTATCATTATAATTCAATGAATTAATCCATTAAAGAAAAAAGACATCTTTGAATGTAGGATAAAAAACACCTGTGAAACTTTTTGGATCATACTGATGGAAATTTTCCTATTTGTATTTGCATCTAGATCAGGGTATTAAACTCATGTCATCACAACAGTGTCATGATTTTTTTCCCCTTTGCTAAACAGGGCATTTGCGTGGCCAGTGCGTGATGCATCCGGCCCATGGCCCAGGAGTTTGATGGCCCTGCTCTAGATTATGTCACCCTGAAGATTTACAATGGATTTCAAAAAGGGGGAAGGGGGGGAGAGGATTGCGGTTTTTTGTTCATTTGTTTGATCAGCTGATGCTGTTCTCAAATTCAAGAAGGCTGGAAGTACATTGGGAGTGGAACAGATTTCCAATCTGGCTGATTTTGAAAATATTTTAAAATGAAGAATCCTAGACAAATTTGCCAAACCAGACTGGAAGCAGAGAGAAGTTAATTCTGAAAGCATGAGTTGGCTCAGGCATCCTTTCCATCTTTCTTTAAGTCATAGAAAGCATATGTTCACAGCAGTTTTACATTCTTTACAGATTAGAGTCTGCTTTCCTTGCTACTTTCTGAAATGACATCATGCAAACCCTCAACATTTTTACCCTTGTTTGGTTATTAATGTCTACCCTATCAAGTATTATTCTCTTCCACATTCATCCCCATCTTGGACATCCTGAAAAAAAAAAAAAACTCTTCAGACGATTGTTCTGTTATTTAATAGAAACCTTGATTGCACCTACTGCCTATTGGTAGGCAGGCTGGCTTTTAAGAGATTTTTGTTTGAATACAATTGTATCCATTTTATCCACAATGCAAAAGTGCACTCCTCAAATGGAGCTGGGCCAACTTGCCGCGGCCACCTTGCCATAGGACAATTCAGTGCTGTATTAATCATTTCATTCATACTTTTATTATTGGTTACCAGGTTTTCATCAAAATTATTATAACTCTTGCATTTCTGGATTGACTTTCTTTATTTTATTATTGGCCATGGTTCCATCAAAATTACTTAACTTTTGTATTTGTTCAATTAATCTGCTGTGAGGTGTCCTGTTGATGAGTTGGCCATGGCACGTTGGCTGTTGTGTGTTGGCCCATTCTATCCCCTTCCATTCCCAGCAGCAAATAAGTGGCGGCTGCCAGGTGGGGGAGGATGCAAGGGGTTGCCTAAGTGGCTGGTACTGTGCAAATGCATGGGGACTGGGTAATTTCTTCATTGGCTTTCTCCATGCAACCTTTCCCAAAACAAAGACTTTAGTAATAGGAAAGTAGTGAGGAGTGTAAGGGCATCAGCAATTATATAACTTCCTTCCGGGTTCACAATTGGCTTGTGGGACATTGTCAGGGAATGTTGAAGATGAGGATCACATGAGCACACCTGACCACAGAATAAAATGGCAGTCCTGAACAAAAGCAGTTGATCAGCACTGAAGCAGCAAAATATCTCCCAAATTTATTTCTCCTGAGAGTAGTAGATCTTGGCATTCTTTAAGTTACTCTATTTTGGGTACCTTTGTTGACAAAGTTTTGCTGTGTGATGCAACATTTCACCCAACTGAAACGTACAAAATCTCAGAAAACCTTAATTCCAGGTTGCTTCTCTTCTTGATTAGTTTCCATCCGTCGGTTCCTGTCTTGCCTTCTGGTGCTTTGGAAAATAAGTTGACCTCCCCCTCTTCTTTGTGGCAACCCTTCAAATACTGGAATACTGTTATCATGTCACTCCTAGTCCCTCTTTACTCTAGACTAGCCATACCCAATTCCTGCAACCGTTCTTCATATGTTTTAGTCTCCAGTCCCTTAGTACTATATAGATAGATATTTTACATTGAACATTAAGATTGCTAGTTTCTAAGTACAGTCATCTTTAATTTGCCTTACACATTTTTTTCTGAATTTATTTTTCCAGCAATTTGTAAATATATCAGTCATGGTACAGCATATTCTGGCTTTCACAAAACAATTCATTCTGTGTCTTTAATCTGTTCATTGAATCTGAGTGAACCATATTTGCATATGTAATTACATTTTTCTTCCGGTAGTTACCTCCGACATGGAGAGAGTTTAAAGGAGAAGCTTGCAGTTAAATTGTTGGGTTTTTTTTCTTGTAAAATGCCATGCTTTATCTATGAATATATCATTTTACATTTTTATCTTCTTTTGTGTCTATACACCATAAGTATCTATGAAGTGTACTAGCTAAGGCAGCTCTTTCCATTATTGGCATTCTACTACTGAGGAATTTTATCTGCTCTGTTATTTCTTTCAACCAACTTGTTTTAGGATATAATTTAAATTAGGAACTTTGTTAATTTTTTTAAAATTTAATTCTGGATCGTTTGCCACTCCTCATGAATTTGCTGACAGTGTCTTTCCATTCTTATAATTTTTTTATCTAAAATTATAATTAGTGCCATTTGGAACAGATAATTTATGTTGGGTAGTACATTCAGTTTAATAATTGCAATTGATCCTAACCAAGATAACTTTAGATTTCTCCACCTTTCAAGATCTCTTTTGATTTCTTGCCTAATTTGACATAATTATCCTGAAATACTTCATGATTATTACCTGTCAAATGCAGACCAAGATAATTCACTGAGTGAGCTGACAGTCAAACTCTTTTTGCAACAAATTATGTTCTTGCATTGAACATCTTGCAATTATTTTTGGGTTTTGGATATTGATTTTATATCTAGAGAATTCTCTGCAACTATGAATTATTTTCATTAACTGTTCTATTCCCTTTTCTGATTCATAATACTATATAATTTATATAACATATAAGTTATTATGTTTCTTTCCATGGATTTTTAAGACCAGATATTTATTGTATCTATTTTTTCTGCCAGTTTTTTTTAAAGCAATGATGAATAATAGGGGAAAGAATGAACATCTAGGCCATATATGTTTAATCTCTCTCTCTCTCTCTCTCTCTCTCTCTCTCTCTCTCTCTCTCTCTCTCTCTCTCTCTCTCTCTCTCTCTCTCTCTCTCTCTTTCTCTCTCTCTGTGTGTGTGTAGTCAATCTTTCATCTAAAATTGCTGCTGCTTCAAACAGATAATTCATTTTATCTAATCTATCCATTTTCCTGCCACAGTGAGTCTTAGTCAAGATTTAAGTTCTTCCATCTTTTTAGGTTTTCTTAAATTTCCTTCTATAATGAATTATAATTATTATAATTGTTCTGAAATATGTCTTTGTTACATCCTGCTGGATCAAGTCACAAATATTTCATTGAGCTTTTGTTATCTTACAGGCTCTTTTTTTCAAGAAGTTAGCAATTGTATTTTTCAGTGAGTCAGGTTATGAGAATGTTATCTTTATTCTCTGCTACTACTTAGTGGTACTGTTTATTGGGGAGGAGGAGGAGGAGGAGGAAGAGGAGGAGGAGGAGGAGGAGGAGGAGGAGGAGGAGGAGGAGGAGGAGGAGGAGGAGGAGGAGGAGGAGGAGGAGGAGATCTAATTATTCTCAAAAAGAGTCCAGACTAATATTTCTGTTATTATAACATTTTGTGTTATTTTGTAAGTCCCATTAATTAACTGACATCTGGAATGTATTATTTTTGTCTCCTTAAAATCTTTAGTTTCTATTTTCACATAAATAGTGTCGTCTCTGAACTGCCTAATCTCAATCTGTATTTATTTGTGTGGTCTTTTTAATTTATATTCCTCCTTTCCTCCTAGAGCTCAAGGTAACAGGTACAGTGCACACTTATCCCATTTCCCCACAAAATAACTCTGTTAGATAGGGTAGGCAGTGAGAGACTGATCAGCCTTATGAATGTTCTTTGTACCTGATTTCCTTGTTCTGGAATTCTCAGTCTGAGTTTAAAAAAGTCCTGTAACATGTAGCATGTATTGTGATTCCCAGAGACAGTAATCAATACTCAACCAGCCAGACTGCATTTGAACACAATGTCAGCTGCTGGTGGTAATTTTTTTCCTGCTGAGTGGAACATCTATGACATGGGGAGAAAAGATTTTATTCTGCATTAATTAAACAACAAGGACTCAGAATGGAGAAATTAATTAACTTTTAAAATTAGAGTCTTAATCAATTTTACAGAAAGAGATCTTAATGGCGAAGATGAATTACACATATAAATTTTATAGAAGCGGATCTGAATTATTAATGTTTTTTTATTGTTTATCTTTTCCCAGTTGAAATGTACACACATTTTTGGACTGTTCTTTTGGGAATAATATTATTTTTTAAAAAATGCAGCCCATAGTGTGTCTGAAGTTGTGGTACACCATTTGTCGCATGCATCTACCTATCTTGCATTTACATTTTGATCATAAAACAAAAGATTGGTTTACGAGAAAAAAATACAGCATGCCAGTGATGCAAACCTATATAAACACAATAGATTAAATTTTAGGTAGACATATGCAAAATTCTTGAAAATCACATGTTCCCCTCCCAATTGGGAAGATGCTAAATAGTAGCAACCTGTCAGTATAATATAGCTGTATTCTGCATGTCACTGCATATCAAATCGATGTGGTGCTTCAGATTTGAAAGTTTTGCCATCATCACACTGCGGTGGCTCAATGGTTAAAGTGCAGTACTGCAGGCTACTTCTGCTGATCACCAGCTGCCAGCAGTTTGGCAGATCGAATCTCACCAGGCTCAAGGTTCACACATCCTTCCATCCTTCCAAGGTGGGTAAAATGAGGACCCAGATTTTGGGGGAAAATATGCTGACTCTGTAAACTGCTTAGAGAGGGCTGTAAAGCACTTTTAATCGGTATATAAGTCTAAATGCTATTGCTATTGCTATAATTACTAAATTGTTCAATAGAAGAGTAGGCAATTTGGAATTTTTTCACATGTTTAGGACACAACTTTCATGATCCACCAATGGGATCAGTTTATGAGCTCATAGGAGCAAAAGAAAGAACATCTAGAAAATACTAGGGTACTAAGTCTGATTTAAATAATTATTTCCCAAAATAATCATATAAAGTCTTAAAGAATAAGTGTGACTTTCTTCTATTTTTATTGTAAGTTTAAATACATTGTCTTGTAATAGTGGAAGCCATGCAGGGATGGGTTCCTGTACTGAATGGTACCGGTTTGCTTTGCATGCACTTTGCACATGTGCTGTTTGCTTCACTCACGTGCCTGCTGCGCATTGCTCACACATGTGCAGTTGAGTGCAATTTGTTCTGCGCATGCGCAGAAACATGCCAGCAACAGCAGAAGAGAACAGGGAATTGGTTCGAAGGCATGGCCAGCCTGGGTCGCTGTCGGTTCTGTGACCCAGGCCAAATCACCACTACTGGTTCTACCAAACCGTGGAGAACTGGGAGCACCCACCTCTGAAGCCATGGCATTTCCATTCTCCAGTTGGTTTGTTTTTCAATGCTAGAAGTATCTCTCTCCATGGAATCATACCCCACAGCTCTGCTTTCTATTTGTTTTATCTTTTTAAAAAAATGGTATTTGGCCACGTTGGGAGATTTATGAGCTTTGAAAACATGTATTTTATTTTTCTACAATACAATGCTCTGCTAGATTATTAAATGTAGAAATTGTATGTGTTATGTTTTGGGCATTTCTGCAGCTGCCTCAGCAGTAATCCTTAAAGACATTTTAAAGGGCTCTTTATCATTGTGTGTTCTACAACTGGTGACTCCTAGGTTTCCTTCCAACAGTTTCCGCTATAGCATAGGCTTGGAAAATGAGAATTTGCTGTGGCTGGAAAATACTTTGAAATGAAAAGAGTTTTTAATGGTTGTCACCACCCTCTCCAATTTGTTGTACACACACACAAACACACAAATATTGCTATTAAATGATAACATGTTATCATTTCTGTTCAACCTGCAGTTTGCTTTATGTATAATAGAGTAAAACTCACCCCAGCTACTAGAGTGTTATGCTCAAAACTTAGTTACATTCTCTTTAATATGAAGAGGTGACAAGACTGCTAAATATCTAAGGGGAAAAAAAGATTCAGATAAAGAACAATGTTGCTTTGTATAGAGTCCATTTGAAAGATAGTAGAGAGGAATGAGTCAATTAATGTACCGATGAAGGAAAATATTTGTAGTTCAGGATTGAATGAGATGTCTTAGAGAGACAGCTGGTCATTTGCATTCTTTTACAGAGTTGTTGAGGCCACCTGAACGTTTATCTGTGTCCTCACCTGAATAGTGCAAATGGGTGTGGAGCCTTCCTGAAACTGCTGGAAAGACTGTGATGTTGACTGGAGATAGATCATATCAAATCCCTCTCTCTCTGTTGAGAGACGGCTGTTCAATTTTGATATAAATGGCCTCTTTGACCCCTCTTTCAAACCAGAGGTCCTCTCTGTTCAAAATGTGGACTTTGCTGCATTCAAAAAAGTGTTTTTTTGTCTATTAAACACAGATGGACTACTGAATCTTTTCCTGGTGTGTTTGTTCTAAGTTGTGCCATGTGTTAATGAAGTGGTTGCTTTCTTTCCCTATTGTACAGATCTTCACTTGGCACACTGCATTGTACTGCATATACCATGTTGCTCAGTTTGTATCTGGGTGTTTTATCCTTGGGGTGGACAAGATTCTGCCTTGGCGTATTTTGGGGTTTTGGTGCACTTATGTTGTGTTAGATATTCCTGAGCTTTTTCAATATCCCTTCAATGTATGGAATGACAACATTCCTTCATTCAGATAAATGAGAATCTTCATAGACATTTAGTTCTGATGATGCTACCTAGTTTGGGTAATGAACCATCTGCAAGAAAACAACAAAAGTCAGAGAGCACCAAAGACCCATCAATAAATGTAACTTCTTTAAAATTTATTTTGTAGGTTTAAGATTATCATTAGCTATCATTTGGGATGGCGGGAGGAGGTACTGTTATGTTGTATTGCACTGCTACTCACTTGGCAGTTCCTGTTATTTGGATGATGAATTCTTATCTACCCTATCCCCTGAATGTCAATAGGGTTATAAGCCAGTCTAATTCCTTGAATAATATACATGTCTAATTCCTTGAATAATATACATGTGCTCATCCAAGTACATAGCCAATATGCCCAGGATAAAATTGTGCTGTAAAACTGTGCTTGCAAATATTTATTATAATTTATGACCTGCCCAGAGGTGCTCAATGTGCTCAAGATAACCATGAAAAAGAAATAAAGAGTGGTTAAAATATTTCAACATAGAAAAATAATAATTAAAACTGATTTGAACTGAAAAGGAAGTATGAGTAAAAGTAGAGGCTGTTTGCAATTTGAGGTGTTGTACAGGTTAGGTACATACCAATTGATTCATGATGCTATATAGGATAATAAACTGCAATTCAGACAGGTTTTTAAAACACTAGTGTCAACACAAAATCATCTGCTTATCAATTCCATTTGGATGATTTTTTCCCAAAAAAGTAAAAGTGGAGAATATTTTTTTTAAAAAAATAAGAATTAACATAAGTGAAATTAGCGCCAGGGAAATTTTCATGGTAATGTCCTACAGAATTGCCAAACCTGTTCCAAAGGCAGGGTGCCATAAATGCTGCCTTTTCTCACTCACAACCTTATCTCAGGTACACAGAGGATGTAACATTTGGCAAATGGGACAGCTGAGATGATGTATTTTGGCGGCGCTTTCAAAATAATTAATCTTAGCTACCAAATTGCCGGCAGCCATTTCATGCAATTGTGCTGACTGTGCAATCTGACCTTCCTGCCAGATTCTATTTCTCCATTTCCAGCTGGTCAGCGAGAAGTCGCTAGCAAATATAGTCTTCAAGTGCCCCAGCCTCCTTCATTTGTTGTGCATGCTTTCTGGAAATGGGGTAGGGACATTTTTTTAAAAGGAAATAGTCAACTGCATAGCAGTGGTGGGTTGCAGGCAGTACGCCCCAGTACAGGCGTACTGGAGCCTGCTCGGAGCATCGGGTACCATTCTGGTACGGTGCTCCGGAGAGCCAACCCGCCCGCCTGCACGCCTTACCTGTCCTTTAAAACCTTTGGCACTTCCACGCATGTGCATGGTGGGTACAGCGCTTGCACAATGCTCCGCCGAGCAGCTGGAGCATCACGGAGGCTTGCAGAGGCATCACTGGAAGGTAAGACACCTGTGCAGCACCACGCACATTCATGTGGAGGCCATCAGGCCCCGTTGCAACTATACGGGTTGCAATGGGATCCAGAATGAGATCCAGAACCCACCACTGCTGCATAGGGAAATAGCAAAACCACTCCCGCGAGGCTGGGGCGTATGGGAGGATACACATCACAGGCAGAAGAAGAAAAGTCTCTGGAACAGATTACCATCACTAAACAAGGAGAGAGTATAATATTCATAACTAGTAATATTATATAATATTTTCTATCATAATTGCATCATTCAAAAATGCAATTCAAATATCATTCAAATATTCTGCTCATAGTTTGTAGAGATAACATAATAAATAATAATAAAATAATATTATGAATAATATAAAATATAGTATTAATAACATTATCATTATTATTAATAATATAATAAATAATATAAAAATAAAAATTTTGAAAAAAGAAGGACTGGGGGGGGGGGGGACATGATAGCAGCATTCCGGTATTTGAAGGGATGCCACAAACATGAGGGGGATCAATTTATTTTCCAAAGAACCAGAAGGCAGGACAAGAAACATGGAAACTAATCAAGGAGAGAAGGAACCTGGAATTAAGGAGAAACTTCAGAATGGATAATCCACAAAAAACTATATATTCCTCACTTTTGTTTACTATAAAGTAAATTTATTAATAATTTAATACTAGTAATTTGTCATAACATATTTTATATGCCTATCCTGTAGCCTTTTGGACTGCACTGGGAGGGCTTTAATAATAAGTCTAACTGTATAAAACATTTAAACAACCCCTTTCAGTCCCTCTCAATGAAATCAAGTTTGACACCCATGGTCTAGACTCAGGTTTACAACCACAAAGAATGATTGAACTTTTGTCACTTCATTAGCTCATGAATTAATGAATGTTAAGCATCTTTCTATTTTGTACTTAAGCTTCCTTGTGCTCTTCCCATCTACCTCACTTAAGGGGGAAAAGAAGAAGCAGATCAGTAAATGCATGAACAGGAGTGATCATTTGTTTGTGGGAAAAACATTGTTTGCAATTCTTAATACTGAGCAAAGGAAGAATCAATAAACAGTAGACCTTTTGATCTAGTAATCTAATATTGTATAACCACTCTTACAGATAACTGTATCATCAAAATTTTAATTATGAGAAACCTAGCATAACATAACCATCACTGTATGTTATATAGTGTTCATGCATTGCATTTCAAATAAAATGAATGTCTATGGAGATTGTCAGGCATGCCTCATTCAGTATCCAAGAAAGAAAACCCCCAACTCCATTTGAGTAGAGATAAATGTACTTTTACTGGACATGAAATGAAAACAGCTGAAGTGAAGCAAGATCTGAAGCGAACATGTGTGAATGGGTACATATCAAATGTTTACCCAGGACCCTCCCCCCAGTTACCCCAACCCAATGTCTACTCTGCAACTCCCAAAATTGTCATGTGGGGTGCATCTTCAAGTGGCCTCATTCAGCTGGTATGCAAAGACAGTTGACCTTGACCAAGTCCAAACATGAGCCATCAGCATGCATAGAAGATAGTGTGAACAAAACTTCCCTCATGATAAATCTTCCAGCACCTAGCAATCCCCCCAAATACCATGAACCCCCACCCTCCCCATTACTATGGCAGCTGATATAGCAAGCAAGCAAAGTAGATGCTGACATTCAGCCCACTTGCAGAAAGGACATTATCCCTGGAGGAAAAGATAAAACAACAACAATAACTATAACTATAACTATAACTATAACTATAACTATAACTATAACTATAACTATAACTATAACTATAACTATAACTATAACTAAACAACTATAACTATAACTATAACTATAACTAACTATATATATATATATATATATATATATATATATATATATATATATATATATATATATATATATATATATATATATATATATATATATATATATATATATGTATATATATATATATATATATATATAATCACAATTAGGGTTTATCAGGGTATTTGGAATGAAATTTTTGCAAGATTTTGAGAGCTCTGACGTCAGACTTATTCACCTATTCAGCATGGGAAGGAGTTCCCAGGCCACTAGGCCAGCAGTTTCCAAGCCAGCAGTTCCCAGGCCAGCAGTTCCCAGGCCACTAAATACTGTATTCTCCCCCTATGTTTCCTGGAATCCAGGATCTCCTTAAACTCAAAATGTTGTTACTCTTCAATAAGGAAGGGGACAGGAGATGGGGGTTGGGGTGAACACATCAAAGATGTGTGTTCCAGTTTCAGTAAGTTAACATGAAACACGGGATGGATTCTCCTAAGGGTTTTTGGCAATTCCAATTGCATTGTGACATGATTCACAATTTTAAAAATGGGGAAAGGACCCACATATTTAGGACCAAGCTTCTTCGTTTTCTGGGTAGTCTGAAGATACTTAGTGGACAAGAACACCCTATCCCCAACCTGGGATTATTTTGGCTTCAACCTTTTTTTTTTCAGTTTGTCTTTTGTGTGCTTGGTGAACCTCATCTAAGGCTTTATGAGTCATAGGCCAGAAATGTTGAAGCTGATCAATCCACTCATAAAAAGATAGGTTCTGTGGTTTCTCCTGAGGCAATTCAGGAATAGGTGCAAAATCTTGGCTGAATACTACTTTGAAAGGGGTAATGAAGTACTGCTATGTACCAAATTGCTGTATGCTACCTATGCATAGAGCAAAAGGTCAGCCCAATTATCCTGTTGATAATTGACATATCACCTAATATACTGCTCTAGAACTGAGGTAGCCAATTCACAAGCCCCATTTGTCTGTGGATGGTGGGTGAAACTTAGACCCTGGGTGGAGCCTATTTATTTCAGGAACTCCTTCCAGAAGTGGGAGGTGAATTGGACTTCCCTATCTGAAATAATGAATTCGGGAACTCTGTGTAATCTATACATGTGTAGGATAAACAGTTTAGCCATCCATCCTTTTTCCAGGGGAGGAGAGGCTCCAGCAGTCCCCTTGTCCTCCTAGTCGCTGCAGGGGTTAGACATGTTGATGCACCCCCCCCACTGTAGCTTTTAACTCCAGGATGGCTGTGAAGAGAGATCTTGCTTAATGTCTCATTCAGTGTCCAAGAAAGAAAATCCCCAACTCCGTTCAAGTAGAGATAAAGGTACTTTTACTGGACATGAAATGAAAATAGCTAAAGTGAAGCAAGATCTGAAGCAAAAAAATGTGAACGTGTACATATCAAACATTTACCCAGGACCCTCTCCCCAGTTACTCCAACCCAATGTCCAATCTCCCAAAGGTGTCATGTGGGGTGCATCTATAAGTGGCCTCATTCAGCTGGTATGCAGAGATGGTTGACCTTGACCAAGCCCAAACACGAGCCATCAGCATGTGTAGAAGATGGTGAGAACAAAACTCCCTTCATGATAACTCTTCCAGCACCTAGAAATTCTCCCCCAAAATATGATGAACCTCTACCCTTCCCATTACTATGACAGCCAATAGCAATCATGCAAAGTAGAGGCTGACAGAGATTCTTAGTCATCCAAGAAATGGTTGTGCCAAAAGTGCTTTTTCAATGAGCAACTCGACTCTCGTTCTTATGGAGATATCTATAATCTAAGCAGAAAAAAATTATGGACAAATTGTAAGAGGAAAAGGTAAGGTACACAAATTTACAGATTAAAATAGCTGCCAAGGTTGAAGCTACATCTAAATCAAAGCAAAATGATATTCATTGAAATTCCATTTAGCAGTACTGCACACATTCTTTTCCCAGTGAAATTCATTCACATATCTGAAATATGGGTACAATAGCTATGATTTACATTGCAAGGCTTTTGGATGAATTACAAAGACAATGCAGATGACAAAAATGTAAAGATTCTAGAAGAAAAATACCATACACAATAAAAGGAATAAAATCTTTTAAAGCCTATATTCCCTTTCTTCAGATGACTGAAATATTGGGCAGTTGAACTTCTACCCTTCTCACCGCTTTAAGCATTCATTCATTCCATAACAAGTATCAAAATACTCAAAAGAATGAATTTGAAGACACAACAGGGTTACTTCCACCATTAATAGTCTACAATGTGAGATTTTGCTGTCTGTTGACCCAGCTGAAAATGAGAGGTGTTCAATTGCATGGTGAAAAAGGTTATGTGAAAAAAAGAGCTAAAATTGTCAATTGCATCCAGATGAGTTTAGTACATTGCCAGCAAGAGAGTTTAATTTAAAAAAGAAAAGTTGGTAAAGGAGTGACAGAACTCCAGTTTTATGTGGCTGTTAGCACATGGTATAATAATATGCCTCATCCTATCTACATTATGAATGGAACATGGTTTACCACAATAGAGTAGGTTTGCTAAATTGGATGGACTAACTTTCACCATGTTTTCAGCAACTACTGGTATATTGTTAGATCAAACTGGGTCTGGAATGTGTTTACTCAAGAGCTTCCCGCACCCCCGTGTACCAAGCATGTGGGCTGTTTCTAAAGGGAGTCAGCCTCTGCCAGCAGGACTTCTGTGGGGTGAGGGGAGAAGCCAGCCTGTACTGTTATATAAAAACCTGATCGGCTCAGCAAGAACCAGACTAACATATAATAAAGAAGCTAGGTGTACGTAGTTTGCCCCCTGTTCCCCATGCCTTAACTGCTTTTATATTCTTTAAAAATATATTGGGAAATCTGATCACAGATCTCCAAATTTATGTGCAGGAAATATGATGATTAAGACGTACATGGAACATAAACATTCCTATTTTTATTTTAAAAAGCAAGCTGAGTTAACCACAAGAACAATATTTTTTTAAAAAAACCCACAGTTTCAGGCCAATATTTTTAGAGGCCAGTTGACAAACTGCAAAAATGAGTAAGCTTTTAGGATTCTTAGATCTTTTCATCACGCAAAAGTAAACCCTAAGGTACAGAAGGAAAAGAATGGAGATCTATAATTTAGTCATTCTGAATTTGTATGGAAAGGGTTGAATAGGAATGGGGAAGGGAGATCCAGACATTCAACTTAGTCTCCATATGATGGCTTACTGTTTAGATTCCCTCTAAAAATGTTCTTACTTCTGTTGGATAGAATAAAGTAGCAAGCACGGTAAGGTCATATTTCCACATTTTTTTTAAAAAAAAATACCTATGTTTTAAACCATAAAATATTGTTTTAGGTGTTTATTGAAACCACTTTAAATAATATCTTCTCACCTTACAGATGTGACTCTGGGTGGCTGATGAAGATTGAAAAAAAATACAAATACTGTATATCATAAAAAGCCACATTTTACAACCAACTAAAGCACAAAGTGGCTGCCAACATCAACACTTTAGGTTTAATTACTCTTCCAGCACTCATCCTCAGAAAAACAACCAGTTCTTCAAGAGTTTGCAAAAGGTAAGCAGAGTCTGAGCCAACCAAATCCCGGGAGGTAGAGTGTTTAATGGGGAGGGAACAACTCTGAAAAAGAGATTCTGGGTCTGACTATCCCAGATTGATGGGATTATGTTGGGCAGGAACATATTCCTCCTGCCCAACATAATGAGATGAGTGCAATTCAATATTACTGTATTTGGAAACCATTTCCAGGTTACAATTTTATATATGGAATTGTGCCACATTCCTGAATTCTAGAGTTCCTGTTTTAATCTGACATTTCGTTTACATATCATTTACTTTATTTCTCCAATGTATTATTTACAACTTTTATTTTCTTCTTCTTATCAAATTCAATTTGCTAATCAAATATTTGTATAGCTTAACAGCAACATGTTTTGACTAAAACTTGGGTATAAAATGTTCATAACATTTTATCTTATTAATAGGGTATTAGAATAAATTGTCAATATGATATCTTGGATCTCCTGGTTACTCAAGACGTGTTTGATATTCATCTTATTTTATTGTTTATATATTTCATCATTTGACTATATTTTTCCATTATTTTAAATCTGTATATCTGTATAGAAATAAAAACAAAAATAAATAAGATATCATTATCAACATATTTTATTATTTTTTATTAGTTTATAATATAAAATACAAAAATACAAAAGAAAATAGTGGAAAAGTAAGTGCAGGGCAAAGGGAAAACAAGAAAGAAAAGGCAGTAGTGGTGCAGTACAATAAGATAATAGCATCAAACATCAGCTTTTTACTTTTATATAGTAGTATAAACTAGCCATTTGTATAACAACAAACATAATTGGTAAAACCCAAAATCAAAGTTTCATTTTTTTCCACCTCAAGCACAAAGTCCAGAAGTGGTTTCCAAGTAGTAACAAAAGATGTTTCTTTCGTCAAAGCAGTCAATTTAGCCATCTCTGCTAACTCCAACGTTTGCAGCCATCCATCCATTATGGGAATCAATGTGTCCTTCCCTTTTTGTACCATCATTAAAATTATTGAAGGCCTCTAAGAAAGCAAAGCAAGCAAGAATGGAGTCACTACCCCATCTGGTTAGTGTCTACTACCCCAGTCACTACCCCAATATGTGTGTCACTGGATCAAATGAGATTTGCTTAACAGCCTCCTAATCACTATGTAAAGCAAATGTAACAGACAAGGTAAAAAGAGAACATGAAGACAGTTTGAGGCAATAAAAATGATTTTAAAAAAGTAATTTAGGGCATAATGTTTATAGTTTTGGGAGAAAGAGCAAAAACAACTGGAAGCTGAAGAGAGTGAATAATGTAATAACAAATATTTTTATATCTTTAAACACAGAGAGAAAAGAAGACATTGGGAAAAAACCACTATGCAACATTGCTTTTTATTTTTATTTGTTTTTATTACCTTTGATTCAAATCAAGGTCTGACTCTGATATAATATGTCCATCTTTTGTTCAGAGGAGACAAAAATGCCATCGTGCAAGGATTGAAATTTAACAATTTTTCCCGACAACTATGATCCTGTAAGGGCTGAGCAACAGACAGGCAGCGAGAGAGAAAGAGAGGGTGTGCGGGATAGGCAGAGACTTTCAAAGTCATCCATTGAGAATCTGTAGCACAGTCTGTCCTAGTCTAATACATTACATACTGCACAACTCTAGGTATCAGATAAAGATCAATTTGATCTACAAGGTAAAAATTTATGTGGTGATTAAACCCAGTTGAATTGTTATTCATTTTGTTAATCCCAAGAATCAGCCATATCCACTAAGTAACCTCTAACCTCCTCACCAGCAGACACTCAAGAACTTGAGCAAATACTTGAGAAATTCACAATTTCTTCATGATAGTAATACAAGTCTATCAGAATTTTTTTTCATACCTATTGTTGCCTAAAGTTCATTTAATTATCCAATGCAGCCATTCCTGACGGCATTTAATGAATCAAAGTGTTTTGGTAATCAACTCTCCTGTCAGATAATCTCAAACTGTCTAACAAAGTATTTTTCTTCTTTCCTTTGGTATGTCCATTGTTTTATAATTATGACTAAGGAGAAACTTTAACCAATTCATGAAATCAATCAGCTTATTCTAACTAATTTAGTTAAAATAGTCTTTTGAAATTAAACAGATATGAATCATTTCTTTGAAGTATTGGAGTAGCACAACCTGTTTTAATCTTAATGCTAAAAAAAGATTCTTATATTTGCTCTTAGTTCATTAGATTAGCTCCTGCAATAAACATTTTACATCAATAAGACTCTTTGTAGTTCACAATATAACCATCAAATAATACATATTCATGTGTTACTAAATACTAAATTATAGAATAAAAAAACACAGAGTTTAACACCACTAAATTTAATTCCAATAGAATTAGCTCTTCAAAATAATTTAATTTTTAAGCAATTGCAAACAGACAATAATATAGGCCAATTGAACTTCAGGAGGGAGAATCTTCCCTATGACAAATGCAGCCACTGAAAAGCAATATCTGACTCTCCCCACACACACCTCACATGTATGAATAGTAGGTTCTCCTGGGAAGGATGATCAAGTTAGACAGTCAAGACCAATCAGAGAAGCCAGTTTCATCACAAACAGAAGTGATACCTGAATGTGAACCAAAACAGTTTCTTAGCAGACTACTAGATGCAATGAAGAAGAGAAAAAGAGTACTCTCAGCAATAAATCTAGAGAAAGTCTTATTAAAACAGATTTGATTGTATCATATTGACACAGTGATATATGAATAGCAAAGTAATAGTAGTGAAGCACAATCATTAAAATCCTTCCTGGTGGTCTGAAATGTCATTGTGCCTTAAACCCATGATATCCTAACCAAAAAGAAAAAAAAATCCTACTTGTCTTATGGTAGAAAACAATTTTTAGCTGTATAAAGAGATAATAGACAAAGAACCATAGGCTTAGAACCTTAATGAAGTTGATCTAAGCAACAAGCTTTTAACTGCTGGACTTAGTGACTGATACTGTATGGAAGGATTTTATTTAATCAAATGGAACTAATTAAAATAATATTCTCCTATACAATATATAACATCTTAGCTTTCATGGAACAATATATTGATCTAATGTGGAAAACAGAGTTTTCTCTCTATATACATTTGCATGAATATATTTCCCTAGATATCCACTGAATACTCATACTAGAAACAAAACTGTGACTAAGGTAGACTAGACTAGACTAGACTAGACTAGACTAAAAGAATAGCAGAGTTGGAAGGTGTTAGATATTAACATATATCAGAGGAAGTCTCCTCTCTGGTCCGCTGCTACAGCGGGAAACAGGTATCGCTCTGATTGGTCGAGAGGCGTACCCGAGTGCTATAAAAGGGGAACCCTCCGGCCACAGAGCAAGCTGGATCACTACTACTACTACTAATAAAGAGCTGTTAAGTCACTTCGTGTCCGCAGTCTGTTCTCTCATTGCCCAGATCTAACATTGGCGACGAGGGTGGGATCGAGAGGCAGATAGGACGAAGAACGCTACTCCAGAATCTCCGGATTTGATCCAGCCCAGGAATTCGGCAGAAATTCCGACAGCCATCTCGGTCACCACAGCGCGGCAAATTCAAACGAGAGAAGATGGCGATGCACACTCCCCCCGCTCCATTCGACCCAGCGAACGACGAATGGGAAGCCTTCATGATTTGTTTCGAGTGTTTTCTCGAAGCGAACGAATACACGGGGATCACCGACGCCCGGAAGAAAAACATCTTCCTCGGCTACTGCGGAAAAGAAGTATTCAACACGGCCAGAGACCTCACCGCGCCTACTCCAATACAGGCAGTATCATGGACAGCGTTGCAACAGGCTCTACAGACTCATTACGTGCCAAAACCTTCCCGCCATGTTTGCCGCAAGGAATTCAACACGCGGAACCAGAGAGCGGGAGAATCAATCAATCAATATGTTGCAGCCCTGCGCAAAGCAGCAACTCACTGCGAGTTCAGGGATCTGGACGAGCATATCTTAGCGCAGCTTATATGTGGGTTAAGAGACATTTCACTACAAAAGAAGCTGTTGGCAAACCCGAATTTAACCCTACAGATAGCTCTAAACGAAGCAAGAGCGTCAGAGTCAGCGGAGAAATCATCGGTAACCATACAACGCGGTTTCAGCGAAAACCAGCCAGTACCAAGGCAAACCAGAGTTCACTACGAGGACACAAGCCCCGACTACGAGGATCCCGAGTTCGAGGACAGTCACCTGATGCGGAGCAGTCACTTGAGGCCTGGGGGGAGACCCGGATTCCGTTTGCCGCCCTGCACAAGCTGTGGAGGGAATCACCCCAGGTCTACCAGTAGGTTCAGGAACGTTGTTTGTTCGCACTGCAACAAACTTGGGCACATCACACGAGTGTGCCGGAGCGAAGTCCCTGCCTCACGGCAGCCACCCATGTACCGCCAACAGAAGCCCAACCCAGGGGCTTGGCGAAATCAAAAAGGGCGCCCAGAGAGAAATCCACAAGTGTTTACCCAGAGAGAAAATTCCCAAGGACCCGAGCGAGCGTATCCCCAGAGAGATTACACACCAAGAGCTGAGAGAGCGTTCTATCAAGACGCTCAACGAGAGTATTTTCAGGATACAGGTGCTGAGATAGAGTTGACCCAGAGAGAGGAATTGCGAACGTATCTCACAACAATAAGCCAGGTCTACACCAAGCGGCCTAAAAAGCTGAAAGTCACAGTCCTCTTGGAGGGCTCACCTTGCGAGCTGGAAGTTGACACAGGATCATCCCTGACGATCATTTCATGGGCATCCATGAAACAGGCTATCCCTAGCCTCAAAAAGAGCCAACTACGCGTTCCAGACATCCTGCTACGAGACTACCAGGGGAACCGAGTCCCCATCGTAGGCCAAGGCACGTTCCAGATCCGTTTCAAGGACATCGTAGCCCAGCTGCCCGTGACTATCGCCAGCGCACCATTACAAAACCTCCTAGGACTGGATTGGTTTGAATCCTTGGGGCTAGAAGTCACCGGAATCAACGCCGTGGAAAACAGCAGCGCTGAGCAGATTTTTAAGGAGTTCGAGGATGTGTTCAGCCCCGGTCTTGGTAAGTATGTGGGTAAACCGATTTCATTCAATTTAGACCCCAAAGTGGCGCCAATCCGACTTAAACCGAGACGAGTGCCTTTTGCACTCCGCCCAAAAATAGATAAGGAAATAGATAAGTTAGTGGAGCAAGGAATCCTTGAGCCAGTGGATCACGCGCGCTGGGAAACGCCCATCGTGACCCCAGTCAAACCAGACGGATCAGTCCGCATCTGCGCGGACTATAAATGCACAATTAATGTCGCGCTATAACAAAGCGCATATCCTGTGCCTGTAGTACAGCACTTATTGCACTCGTTGGGGCCAGGAAAGGTATTTGCTAAATTAGACATGGCACAAGCTTACCAGCAGCTGCCCGTAGATAGCGCCACAGCGGAGGCCCAAACTATAGTGACGCATAGAGGAGCATTCAAATGCAACCGGCTACAATTCGGTGTGAGTATTGCTCCAGGATTGTTCCAGAGCGTCATGGAATGACTTTTGCAAGGGATACCGGGAGTCGTCCCCTATTTTGACGACATCTTGGTGTCCGCTGCAAACGAGGAGCAATTAAACAAAAGAGTCAGAACTGTATTGGCCAGAATCAGAGAAAAGGGTCTCCGCCTCAAAAAGGAAAAATGCCAAATTAACGTGCCTAGCGTAGAATTCCTGGGTTATAGAATCGATGGTCAGGGAATACACCCCACTTCAAAGAAAATTAAGGCGATCCAGGACGCCCCCACACCACGAAATCAGACCGAGTTGCAGGCCTTCCTCGGACTACTTAACTTCTACAGCGTTTTTCTGAGACAGAAGGTGACCGTTGCTGAGCCACTACACCGTCTACTCCAGAGGAACACGCCATGGAAATGGGGACGATCCGAAGCAGCAGCTTTTGCCGGAGTAAAGCGCCTGCTCACCACTGACTCACTGTTAGTCCAATACAGCCAGACACTACCGCTGGTATTGACCTGCGACGCATCACCTTTTGGAGTCGGCACAGTCCTCAGCCACCGGATGCCCGACGGAAAAGAAGCACCCATCGCCTTCTACTCCAGGACTCTTTCATCGGCCAAAAGGAATTACAGCCAGATGGACAGGGAAGCGCTAGCTGCTGTAGCTGGAGTAAAACGTTTCCACGAATACCTCTACGGCCGCGATTTTGAACTGATTACAGATCACAAACCGCTGTTGGGACTTTTGGCGGGAAACCGCCCAAATCCAGTCTCCCTTTCTCCTCGCATGACCAGGTGGACTGTTTTCCTGGCTGCGTACTCATACAAATTAATTCATCGACCGGGCTCCACTCTAGGACACACAGACACACTCAGCCGTTGCCCACTACCGGACCTTTTGCCAGACCCCACTCCCGAAGTACTGGTGCTGCTCATTGATTGCTTGGACTCAGGACCGGTCTCTTCCTACGATGTTGCAAGGTTTTCTTCTAAAGACAGTTTAATAAAGCAAGTTCAAACTTGGGTTTGGAAGGGGTGGCCAAAGGGAAACGTGGGCCCGGAATTCAAAGTGTTTTGGTCAAAACGGGATGAACTCTCAGTGTTACAAGGTTGTTTATTGTGGGGGGATCGAGTTGTTATTCCGTATGCTTTGCGTAGGAATGTATTAGATGCTTTACATGTTGGTCATCCGGGGATTGTTAGGATGAAGGCGTTAGCAAGAAGTTACGTTTGGTGGCCAAACATGGACAAAGAAATAGAGGAATGGGTGGCCACTTGCGACCCATGCCAGGAATCGAGACCAGCACCCCCGGAAGCGCCCGCCACAGAATGGGAGAAGCCTAAAGCACCCTGGTCGCGAATACACATCGACTTCGCAGGGCCATTCCAAGGTGGGACCTTCCTTATAGTTGTGGATGCATACTCGAAATGGCTAGAAGTAGTCCTAATGACTTCAACCACGGCAGAGGCAGTCATTAAGGTTCTACGGCGACTTTTCGCCACTCATGGCCTGCCCGACCTCCTGGTCTCCGATAACGGGCCCCAGTTCACGGCCATGCAGTTTGAAACATATCTAGCAGGTCAGGGAATTCGGCATGCCCTCGTCGCGCCATTCCATCCGGCATCAAATGGACAGGCGGAGAGAATGGTGCGATTCGCAAAAGGGGCCCACGCTAGGATGGGTCCAGGTGATTGGCAAACACGCATTGACCATTACCTATTGATCCAACACATTACCCCCAGCGCAACGATGGGTAGGAGCCCCGCTTAACTACTCATGGGCCGCCGTCTACGGTCTCACCTGGACTGTCTTCACCCAAATTACTCTGCCACAGCTCCCCCAGACTCTACAAGCAAAATTCGGAGTTTTAGCATAGGGGATTCAGTATACGCCCACAACTATGCAGGGGGGACATTGTGGATGCCGGCAAAGGTCATTGGCATCACGGGTCCACGATCATATCTGTTGGAACTAGAAGACGGGCGGAACTGGAAAAGGCACATCGATCAACTATGGGGTCGCCTGGCGCACTCAGATCTACGAACGGAGGACGAGAGCTATCTGCCATTACAAAGCCAGCCACTCGAGAGCCCCAACACAGAGAACTACGACACCAGCGAGCCAAGGACAGAACAAGAGGCCGAGCACGAGACGGAACAACCCCCAAGCAACGAAAGCGAGCAGATCCCCGAACGCCAAAGCAACGAGAGCCTGCAAACGCCTGGGAACGAAACACAGAAAGAAACCGATCCTGCAACTACTTCTAACCAACCCGAACTACGACGCTCCTCCCGAGTAAGACAAACACCAACGTACCTAAAAGACTATGTTACTAACCGCAACGTTCCGTCTAGGAGGGGAGGGGTGTTAGATATTAACATATATCAGAGGAAGTCTCCTCTCTGGTCCGCTGCTACAGTGGGAAACAGGTATCGCTCTGATTGGTCGAGAGGCGTACCCGAGTGCTATAAAAGGGGAACCCTCCGGCCACAGAGCAAGCTGGATCACTACTACTACTAATAATAAAGAGCTGTTAAGTCACTTCGTGTCCGCAGTCTGTTCTCTCGTTGCCCAGATCTAACAGAAGGGACCTTGGAGGTCTTCTAATCCAACCCCCTGCTTAGGTAGGAAACTCTACACCACTTCAGACAAATGGTTATCCAATCTTTTCTTAAAAACATCCAGTTTTTGAACATTTATAACTTCTCATTCATCACCTAACAAAACTTGTTGATATGCACGTGATAGTGGCAACCTTTATCCATCATGACCTGAACAATACTAGTGGAATTATTTCCAAAGGAGCAAACTGAAGTTCCTCTTAACTGATTTTTGCAACTGATGATTTATGCTTCCTCATTATGAACATTGTTTAAACAAACCTAGACTTTCTCAAATCACTTTGATTTCAGCAGACCTGACTGCTAAGAAAAGACATTCTGGTTTCAAAGATTCCTCTTCACACTTTCTGTAATTTGGAAATACGCTTATCCTAGGCAGTTACTGTTGTGCTACATACATCTGTTCTATATATTTATTCCTTGGTAAGTATGATATTTTGAACAAATCATTTCATTTTCCTTAAAGAAATAAATACATGTCTACTCAGAGTGATAATGTATTAAAATTGGTGAATCAACAATTTATTTAAGATTTGAATTAGAAAGTAATTATCCATAAAAGCATGCTGTCCTGAAATTGAAAAAATAAAACCTGAGAGTGATGATCCCTTCTACAGTTTTGGATTCTGAAATCAAAACCTCAAATCCTGAAATAAAATTTCAAGTCCTGAAACAATCCTATCACACAGAAAACCAGATTTTGCAACTGAGCCCCATGGGGATAATGTTTTCCTAGAGTGTTAGTGATTCTACCCAAGGACATATATACTCTAAGCTTGTGGCTAATGAAAACCAAATGAGCTTCAATGCAGCAACCTCTGAACAAATGATTCTGCTCAAAAATATTAAGTCTCTGGGAAATAATATATGTGATAGCCTAGTTTTGTATTTAAAGTTTATCTGGATTTTCTTACCCTTTATACTTCTTCTTGTGCTTTAACCATATTACTCCACTGACCCTCTGGATTTTTTATATTCTGCTAGATTATCGTATCTGGTTGCAAAAGTCCAGGCAACCAATAGACAGTAGAGCTTTCTGCATTTTTTGGTTCAATCTATAATGATTGCCTAAATTATTGTCTTGCCTATTAGATGATTGATAGATCGATTGATCGATTGATCGATTGATTAATTGATAGATAGATAGATGACAGGCGAATTTACTGAACTTTTGTTTTTTCTTCGATTCAGAATAGTGTACTAATTAAAGATTCTCGTCATCCTTCAAGGTCATCCACACAATCCATTGTACCAGGAGATGAGCTTGATTTGAAGAAGATTTTACATTTTTTATAGCAATGAAACAAATGATCTGGGAAAATAGAAAGTTACATCAAATGGTACTTTTAATGTTACAATTCATAATTCAGTATTTGGGGAGACCGTTCAAACATGTATCTCCCTGTTAGAGGGCAGATTCCTAGTAAAGGGGAGATTCAAAAGTTGTATAATATGGAAATACAGAAATACAGGTGGTAAATGGTGCCAAAGTGTGTGTGTGTGTTGCTTTGCTGTTGTGTACTGGTGATCCAGATTTTTGCAGCATTAGATAGTCCTACTTATGGCTTCTAAGACACCTTTCTAAGAATCATAGTTTTGCAGTCTTATCAGAATAAAGATAAAGGTAAAGAGCAGTGGCTCAGTAGCTAAGACACTGAGCTTGTCGATTGAAGATCAGCAGTTCGGCGGTTTGAATCCCTGGCGCTGCATAATGAAGTGAGCTCCCATTACTTGTCCCAGCTCCTGCCAATCTAGCATTTTTAAAGCAGGTAAAAATGAACTTAGAAAAATAGGGACCACTTTGGTGGAAAGTAAAAGCATTCTGTGCGCCTTTGGCATTTAGTGATGCTGGCCACATGAACACGGAGACGTCTTTGGACAGCACTGGCTCTTCAGCTTTGAAATGGAGATGAGCACTGCCCCTAGAGTCAGGAATGACTAGCACATATGTGCAAGGGGAACATTTACCTTTACCTCAAAGAGTCCCTGTGGAGTTTACTCTGCTAGTTGTTGCTGACTACAGCAGTACTCATCTCCATTTCAAGGCCATTGAGCCAACACTTTGTGAACACATTTCCACAGTCATGTGGCCAACATAACATCATGGAGCTCTATTACCTTTCCACCAAAGTGTTACATATGTATTTACTTGCATCAGGGGTGGGTTACTGTACCGGTTGGTACCAGTTAGCTTTATGCATGTGCCCGCCTTGCATTGCTTGCACATGCACAGGTGACTGTAAATTGTTCTGTGCATGCGCATAAACATGCCAGCAACAGCAGAAGACACCAGGAACCAGTTCGGGGGCGTGGCAAGCCTAGGTTGCTGACTGTTCTGCGACCCAGGCCAAATCACCACTACGGGTTCGGCTGGCAGAGCAACACACCTTTGACTTGCATGATTTTGAACTGCTAGTTTGGTAGGAGCTGGGGCATGACACACAGTTTTAAACCTAGGCTGCAGGCTTTCCAGCTGACAAACCCAGCATCTTAACCACTGAGCCACCGTGCTGCCCATTATCAGAGTACTATAATAAATGTCATTTGAATGGCATAATACCCAGTATAAATATAGAAGTTTGTATTTAAGTGTATATAGAAGTTTAGAACTTTGCCAATAATAGCTTATTTCTAAACTATTGCATTCATATAGCTGCTATCTCACATGCCTAAGAAGAATTCAAGCTGAATGCAAAGATATTCAGCTGAAGATAAGATGTTTGCATGAAACTTTATAGCAAAATTCCACCTGCATTTATAACCAAATGCAGGATTCAGCAATTTGAGACAGAATATTATAAAGACATTGGGATTTGAATACCTGATTCAGGAGTTTCTAAATGATTCTTTAAAGAGCTTCATTTGTCAAGGATGAGGGAAGGTTTTATTTCATCTCTCTGATATGTCTCTTTGGTGCCATGATAGGATTAATGGTGAATTATTTTGATTGGGACAGTAAATGGGAAATGAATATTTCAAGGAATCTTCAGCGTATTTTAAGTGAACAGGATATAAAGGGAAAGTGACTTTTTGAATAGGTAGTGTCATATAATCCCTTGATTAGGTCAGATGCAGAGGTATTCAGCAGGTTCTGACCAGTTCTGGAGAACCGGTAGTGGAAATTTTGAGTAGTTTGGAGAACCAGTTAATACCACCTCTGACTTGCCCTGCCTCTATATATTATATGCCTCCTGAGTCCAAGCTGATGGGCAGGAAATGGGGATTTTGCAGGAACCTTCCCCTGGAGTAGGGTGGGATTGGAGATTTTACAATATCCTTCCCCTGCCACTTCCACCAAGCACGCCCACTAAGCCATGCCACGCCCACCATGCCACACCCCCAGAACCAGCAGTAAAAAATGTTGAATCCCACCACTGGTCAGATAAAAGTAATGCCCAGGGAAACTTGCATCATTTCAGCAGGGAATCCCTTCACTATTCAGTTTTGGACACTGTCTTGTCCAAAACAAGAGAATAGTGTTCACAGTTTAGAGTTGGGGCTTTCTGCCAAAGGAACTTAAATTTGCAGAGAGACAGAGTATATCAGTGCCTGTCTGTCTGACTGTCTGTTTGTCTCTCTCTCTGTCTCTCTCTGTCTCTCTCTGTCTCTCTCTCTGTCTCTCTCTCTGTCTGTCTCTGTCTCTGTGTCTCTCTGTCTCTCTCTCTCTGTCTCTCTCTGTCTCTCTGTCTCTCTCTCTCTCTCTCTCTCTCTCTCTCTCTCTCTGTGTGTGTCTCTCTCTCTCTCTCTCATGTGTGTGTGTCTCTGTGTGTGTGTATTTCCCTGAATTGTTATATAAAGAATCATTTCATCTCAGCCCTTATCTTTTATCTGTAGGCTAGTACATTAGACCTATGAGAAAATGAACCATATTTTTTTCAAGTAAAGAGGTGCCAAGTATTTCCAAGTAACCATGAAATGATAGGGACATATATTCACCAATTTCCAAATGTTAGAATAATATAGAAAACATAAACATAATTTACATATTGGTGGCCAATGACAGTATTATGGAAAGTAATTAAACTTTAAAATTATATATGAATAGTATAAACACCTTACTGGGCAGGCTGTCAAATACAAATAGCAAAATTGTAGACAAAATTGTTTCTTGAATCTCTGTGCTACCATCTGGTGGAGAGCTGGATTTATACAGAAAATAGCTGGGCCTGCAGTCATAACAATGGGGCCATATAAATGAGCCTTGTAATAATTCTATGCATTGCAATGCAGATACGAAAGTATTCTTTCCACAATTGTTGATGACTTGTTCCTTGGCTATATGATATCATTGTCAAGCCAAATCAGAGTGAGTGCAAGAACTCTCATTCCCCTTTGGCCTTATGACATTGCAGCATAATCAGCATTCTTAGCCCTAACTATGGTAATTTGTGGGAAAAAAGAATGCTCGTTTATCAGAAACTAGAACTCCAATTACAATTTATAAACCTGGTTTCTGAAGACATTATTTCATTGCTATTTTCTTGGAAATGAGGAAAAGAGAAGGCCACTCATGCTAGTGAACAAAAGTTTTTTTCTTTTATAAATAATATAATTATTATGATTATTTTGAGGGGAAGATGTTAGCTGAACTCTTATTTCATTTTTAATTTCACAAATGGATAATTAGACCGGTTTAACATGCAGGGTGTTTTGCTTTGCCTTGATTTTGCAGTTTTTATCCATCCCTGAATAAATTGTTGTTTATACCAATCATGCTGGGTGTAAGATTACATTATTGCTAAACTGGTGCAATGGCTGATACATTTTATAGCTCTATAGTTGTGGTGAAGAAGGTGAATTTCTAGAAAAGGGACAAAAGGAAAAAAGAAAGAAACTTCCAGTGTCTACTGAAACAGAACCAAAACATATCAGTCCTGTGGTGACATACACATAAGATATGCATGCCATTCACCGAGGGAACCAAAAGATCTAGGTCAATGGGGCAGACCTCAGGAGCCTTTCTACACAAAGGACATAGCAATGCAACAATTCCCCAGTGAATGAGCTCCTGTAGTGTCAAACATTTTGTGGAAATGTTTCAAATCCTGTGATTATTATGAGTATTTCAATTGTGTTATTTGTTGGTAAGGCAACAGGAATCAGATTTCACTTGACGCTACAAAAGGTTGAGATAATTATGTAACCACTGAGAGGGGAAAAATGTAAAACTCAAAATGCCTCCCTCATGTGCCATTAATATACTTAAGCGCTGTTGTTTAAGGAGCCCTTTTAAAAAGCTCAATGCTTTATACAGGGATAATGTACTTTCTTTTGAAATGCAGCTCCATTATTTAATCTACTAGAGACTGGCTTGGAATCATCCCAAGGTATAAAATATTTGCAAGAAAAGAAAAGGAGAGGAAAGATTAACATGACACCTCTGTCAGGAACCACCGTCTGATGACTCATTAACACATTAGCTACAATATATGGTTCACTAGCTTATTTTGAGAATGCCACAATATTTTGGCATGCAGTTTTCACATGCACCTAGGGCTTTGTGGGAAACAAATAGGACACTAAAGGGTTTATTTCACATATTCTTGTGTAGCACAAAACAATAGTTTAAAATGATTAAAATAAAAAAAAATAGCACTCAAATTAAAATCTATTGCAAGTAAAACAGTTATGATTTAACCAATCCTAATTCCAAGGCTGGAGAAGATTTGTTAGTGACATGCCACTTGCCTACCACCTTCTCTGCTTCTCCATATAATGCTAGTTGTTAGGAACAAAGAAAGCCCAATCATTGTTGCTTTAATAAAGTGTCTAAACTTCCTACTCAGAGTTGCACACCTTTTTGTCAACAGTCCCAGAAACTGCTGCAAATGTTCATTATGTTTCTGAATTTAATCTTGAATTATTTAAAGTAAAGAATTTAAAATATGACATGCCTAGACAAATATTTGTCCATTTAAGGGATCAGTTTTAAAAATACTTTTAGACACCAAGTTACCTACCTGTACAAGTTCAATAATATGTCTAAGCAACCTGTTCTTACCACATTCTAATATTAAATACCATTTTCCCTCCAGGGGATATAAGTCAATAACAATGATTACAATTAAAAACAACCAGCAATCCTGAAAGTTGAAAGTAATCTGTTTGAAGTAATAGAAGCATTGCACTGGCGATTTCTAAAAGGGGAAAAAAACCTTCTCTTAAAAGGAATTAATTTTGAACAATGAATACTTTATCTCATCAAAATATGCACAGAGGAGAGAAGACTATTGGTAATTTGATCAGTGATAATTGCCAATGACATGGTGAATTGTTTTGCCGACATAAACACTGTGCATGGCATAGATTGTTTGAACATACTGCTAAGCAGAGATAAGGTGGATGTGATATCATGACGCCAGACCTAGATGCCAGATACCCAAAACTCCATGTCTTTAACAAAAATCAAAAGTTTGAAAGAACCCAGCCCATATTATACAATGCAGGTTATTACATTTTAAGGAAGCATATTGGAAAAGATGGCATCCTCTGCAATCAGAAATTCCTGCTTTGCCTTAAATCAAATATCCATTGTCCGGTTGTCTGCCCAGTGGCACATTATGGGGCAGAATGCTGGCCAATGATAAAGAGATACTTACAGGCACTGCATACAATGGAAATGCAAATGATCAAATGATCATTTAGGGTCATATGGCTGGTTCATATTATAACCATAAACATCCAGAAGGCCTTCAAAGTTGCTCCAATTCCAGACAAAATGAGAAAAGGCAACTGCGGTGATATGGGCATGTGGTTAGATCTGATGTGGAATTGTGAAGGGGCACTTGCACTCATCCCAGATGGCTGGCAGCCCCAAGAAAGACCCCAAAAGTAATAGATGGGCTGCCTGTATGAAGACAGGAAAATGTAGGTGTATGTCCCACCAATGCTGCAGACCGGAAGAACTGTTAAACAAAATGCAAAACTGTGAACCCTGTGATGGGAATAATGCAAAATAATAATAATTATTAATAATAATAATAATAATAATAATAATAATAATAATAATAATAATAATAACAACAATAATAATAATTATAATAATAATAATAATTATTATTATAATGATAATAATAATAATAATAATAATAATAATAATAATAATAATAATAATAATAATAATAATAATAATAATTATAATTATAATAATTATAATTATAATAATTATAATAATTACAAAAATTATAATAATTATAATAATTATAATGATTATAATAATTATAATAATTATTATCTTGTGGGATTTTCGCATACAAACGGATAAAATACTGGCGCATAATACACCAGACATCACACTGGTTGAGAAAAATAAGGTTACAATCATAGACATCGCAATACCAGGTGATAGCAGGGTCGCCGAGAAGGAATATGAAAAAATCGCAAAATACCAGGACTTAAAAATCGAAATTCAACGATTATGGCACAAACCAGCAGTGGTAATTCTAGTGGTAATCGGCACACTGGGTGCTATTCCAAAAGCACTGGAATTACATTTAAAACAGTTAAAAATTGACAAAATCACCATCAGTCAAATGCAAAAGGCCGCACTGCTTGGATCCGCACACATATTACGAAAATACGTTACGACGTCCTAGGCCCCTGGGTGGGGCCCGACTAGTAATCAATGCCAAATCCGGCGAAACAACTGGCCGCTGTGATACAATTCTGTTGATGCAATCATCATCATCATCATCATCATCATCATCATCATCATCATCATCATCATCATCATCATCTAAGAAGATATTGGAAAACATGCAAAAATGACAGGACAGAAAGCATTTAATCACACAGAACCTATTTAAACCACCACATTTTTTGGTCCAAGATGTATAGGTGTTCACCACACTGGAAAATTTTTAAAAGTTCCATGTCATATTTATTGAAAAAAAAAAATCACCACAACTTTCTCCATGTTTTATTCTCCATGCCTAATTCTTGTGAGTTTAATATGTCTGAAGAGAGAGCTTCTTTGTGCAGAACTGCATAGTCGCAGGCTTTCTTTCTAAGTTGCAGAGCTACAATCAAGACATCTCTCTGGAAATAGTGCTATAATCTAGAAATATGTTCCTACCCAGGGTTAAAAATCTATGATAATTATTAGACCAGCATCAAATATTGGGGCCAGAATTATAGTTACTCCCAATAAGCCAAAATCCAATTAGCAACTATACTTTGGTCTTGCAAATGAGGTGTATGCATGGGAGTATGTGAGCTGCTGACCCCTGTTTTTATGAATATACTTATTGCACTAGAAATGCCCATCCAAATATTAAATTATCACATTCCAACTCTATATGCCACCACAACAGAAAGTCTGAACTGAATTAAAGATGGTTACAGATGTGAAATGTCTGCTTTCCATTCTTTCTCATCACTGTTTCATTCTGTAAAAGTAAAAATTGTCTCTTGTACCCTTGTCTCTATCATTTAGACATTCTCTCTGTATATCTTAATAATTGCCTGGACATATTAACATGCTGTTTAGTGTTTAGAATTATAAATTAGATGCTAGATTTTAGGGCGGTGTTACACGATTGATTCTCCCTTAAACTCCTTGGAAATAAGTAACTCTTGATTAGGAAACTGCTTTGAAACTGTATACATTCTGTAATGAATATGAAATATTCTGTTTTACTTTTGAGATTTACTGATAAATTACAAGGGACAAGAAATTGGTATTGCTCAGGAATCAGTGCCAAATAAAACAAGAAACTGCTTCCCCTCACATAGATGATAAGATCACTCCTAATAATCTGTCACATTCTAACATGTTCAGAGAAAGAGCACAAGATTTGATTATGCACTAAATTCTACATTCTTCTAGGGTGATTTGGGAGAAGAGAATGGACTTCATAAAACCACAATATCTCTCTGCAATCTATTAAAGCTGTTTGACTTTTCTTCAGGGTTCTGTGGGGGCCTGAAAAAAATATACAATTGCTTTAAGGAACATTTAAACCACCATTCATTAAGGCAATGTATAGAGCAACTAGCTCTTCCTTGGGTTCACAAATAAATCTCACAAAAGGCAAGCTATATTCATGAGATGTGTGCCTACATTCACATAAAATTCAAATTAAATTTCCAAATCATTTTTTAAAGCATGCTTAATCCTGTTTTCAGATGAGTAAATTCAATTATACTCTCAGTTCTTGAACATTCCCACTTGATTTTTGCTATAGACAGCAACCCCATTATAATATGTGTTACTGTTGAACTTAATGAAAGGGTAATTTCATAAAACAGTTAGGTGTGTGAGAGGATGATAGCGTCTCCCAACTGATGCAAGGGTACAATTGCCATTCCAGATGAATGCATGCAAAGGATTTTGTCAGAGTGCGCACTTTGTGACTATTTTGAGACAACCCAGGAACAAAATACAGTAAATAAAGATTTCTCTTTCAAATAGTGGTTTATCTACAAGGAATATATATATACATACACATATTAGGCACAGTCAGGCAATAAATCATCAAATACAGCACGGACGCACACACGGAGAGATGCCCTCACTTCTCTTATATATACAGCCTCTTAAAGTGATAAGTCAAATAACCCTGCTGACTCATTCTCATTGCATCATCATTTCAGTATTGCAGCCTTACAGCAGCTGTTCAGATATTAAATCATTACCTTAATAGTTTTTATTGTCACAACTGTGAATGCGGAAAAAAAAGCTGAATCAATTGCCTGAACTGTAAACAATCATTCATTGAACTGTGCCCAGGCCAGAAACGTAACTGAACAAGATCTACATCATCTGTTTTTTCAAGGCTCTCTGGAGCTACAACCCAAGCTATTCTTTAATGTTTCATAGGAATATTAAAATAATGACGAAAAAAGAACACAAATATCCTTCATTTCTACCTTTTCTTTATGTAGATATGTCAATCACTATTTCCAAAGGTCAGGTTTAGATTTAACTACTGATTTATAAAGCAAGACTTCCACTGATGTAAGAACAAAGATATGGAGATGGTTTTACATTCAGTTTCTGTAATCCTTCCATTAAAAGTAAATGCCCTGCAGGATGTATCAACAAGTAACCCTGAGAATGAAAAGAGAAGATAATTGATATACTGACATGTATTGCTCTTAGTTTCTTCCTCTGGTGTGTTTTATGTCTGATAACCTGTTGTGTAGACAAACATAACAAAATCCTATTTTTTGAATGTATTGATTCTTACTTCTTATCTGAACTATTTCCCTGTTTCCTTTCAGGGGCCTTTCAAAGGCTTCATCTAAAAAGAAGAAAAGTGAAAAGTGAAAAAATGAGTGAAATGATCTGTTCCCAGAGATTATTTACATGTTATCTTTAAAGAGAACTGTCCTTTTATCAGGACACAGAAATGTATCCATAGGATTTGTTAATAGTATATTTTTCTGAAAACCAAATATGAAATTGATAGGAAAGAGTATGCTTTTCCTCTATCCCAGTCAGATGTTTTACAGAATGAAACTATAGTGTTTGAACCTGTACTCATGGGTATTGCTCTGTTTCACAATAGAAAAATCAGACTGCCTTAGGCAGGAAAAAAAAAGAAACAATAGGAAATACTGTACCAAATAAATAAAGGACCGACTATTGGTATTCTGTATGTGACCATATATTCGTTCAGTGCTTGCCTCAATGTCAAGTTACAAGGAGGAAGAAGGTAAAGTTCATTGCATTGTAGATATCTGCAATTCAAGACATTTCGATTTCCATATAGTCTCTTTGTGGAACTCCTATGACTATAGACAAAATGTGACAGTTTCAAATAGTTTCTATCTTTGAGTTTTCTAAGGTTTTTCAATCTTCAATCCTTATATTTATTATTGACATTTATTGCATGTCTGCTAATAACTAACAGTTCAAAAGCATGCAAATGCGAGCACATTAATGGATACCATTTTGGTGAAAAGGTAATGGCATTCTGTGTGCCTTTGGCATATAGCCATGTTGGTCACATGAACATAGAAAATGTCTTCTGACAATTCTGGCTCCCTCAGCCAAGAAACAGATGAGCACTGTGCCCTAGAATTGGACACAACTGGACAGGGAAACCTTGTCCAGTTGTGTGTGTGTGTGTGTGTGTGCGTGTGTGTGTGTGCGTGCGTGTGTGTGTGTGTGTGTGGGTGTGTAATATATACAATAATATGTACAATACAAACAGAGCAATACAGTACAATACAAACATATTCTGGCAGTCTCTTAGACACCACATAATAAAAAGGTGAGAAGGATCAGTATTTTATCCTAAATCTTTCTGTATTTGCTTAGAAGTATGCTTTAACTTAAGAAGATTTTGCTCATCCAAGAATAAACAAGCTTGTACTTCTGTTATATAGAAAAGGCAGCCACCTCCCTAAAATATAACATCTGGGATATTAGAGGAGGATACATATTTTGTTGGATAGAAAATATGAGAAGAGATGGGGAGCTTGAGAAAAGCAGAAGAGAAACCTACAGTTGAAAGGCCAAAAGTTCATCTTCCTTTCAAATTCCAAGTTCCTGTTTCTTATTACCTTTCTGGATGACTGTGGCTGGACCTCTGGTAACCTCTCTACTTAGGGTGCTCAGGAAAAGCTTCTCAGTGCATCAGACAGGAAACCCTTTCTCCTTGCCCCCGCTTCCCTTTCGAAGTCTAACAATGCCTCATAAAATATTAGATCACAGATTAAAACAGACGGATTTGAAAGTTCAGAAAGTACAAGCCTTGCTTGCTATTCAAAACAATTGCAACCTACCAAAGACTAGAAAGTCAAAAGGGAAATACCAAAATAATGCTACCATTTGCAGGATACCGTTTGATGTAAAACAGAAAAGTGATTTTTAAGTATTTACTAGAAATTATTAAGCCTGGCTGACTGGGTAACAGAAGCAAAAACATAAGTACTCAATAACTTGTGTATCAATGGTATGTTAAACATTTAGTAATCTCCCCGAGTCCCTTTGGGGAGAGGGGGCGGTATAAAAATCGAAATAAAGGTAAAGGTAAGGTAAAGGTAGTAATGACTTTGGTTTTTTCACCTTTATGGCCTTTCTCTTACACATTATACGTCTGTAAGTAGGTTTACGCTTCTTATTTTTCTGAAAACCTTTATTATTTTTATATGTTTTATGTGTCTTTTTTTTACAAAGTAAAAAATAAAAAAACAGAGTAGCTAATGATTGGTTTTCATAAAGGAAAGCATGCTTACTTTGCAGGAAATGCTAAGCTTATGAAATTAAGATCAAGTAAAACCACAATAGAAACAATTAAATAAATTCTGTCCAAATTCTTCATGGGAATAAACTTGAAAAATTCAGTACATTGGATATGGCAGATGCATGATATATATGTATTTATCTTACAACCCCTAGTATGCCCAAATATGGGAGGTAGCTCACTACTCCCCCTTTCTGTCCTGATAAGGAAGAGAGCCTGTGGCTTAGTGGCAATTACATCGGCCTAATATGCAATACAGCCCTGGTTCGATTCCCAGTAAGTGTATGGCTAGCTGATGAGACCTAAATAGACACACACACACACACACACACACACACACACACACACACACACACACACACACACACACACACACACACACACATATATATATATATATATATATATATATATATATATATATATATATTTGTTTTGTAGATTTTCACGGGTGTAGGTTTTGTTGTATTCGGGTCTTTTCCCGTGTAGGATTAAGATTGTGTTGGCAACGTTTCGGCAAGATCTCACTTGCCATCTTCAGGCTTGGGCTTAAAATGTTAGTGGAGCTGCCGTCTTTCTGTAAAACTTGGTGGGAGGGGATGGGGTGTTGGCTTTGTTTCAGTAAGTGGAATGATTGGTTGTGTGGTTGTATCATGATTGGTAGATAGGTACTGATTGGTGCTGGCTGTGTGTGCATTGTTGTTTTGTATTGTAACCGCCTGGGTGGTGGGTGGTGTTCGTTTGTTGACTAGGGCTGGTTTCCAGATGTTTGGTAGGCGGGAGGTATCCACGTTTATTCATGTTGTGGGGGTGTTTCTCTATTTCGATGGCTTCCATAATTATTCTCTTGTTGAGGTGTTCTGTTTTGGAGATTAACCTGGTTCCTTCAAAGTTCATTTCATGTCCTGTAGCTTTAAGGTGCTGGAAAAGGGAGGAAGTTTTTTTCTTTTTTTCTTACTGCGTTCTTGTGTTCTGTTATGCTTGCATTTATTCTCCTGTTTGTTTGTCCTATATATGTTGCCGGGCAGATTTTGCATGGTATTTCGTAGACTCTTTGGTTTTCTAGCTGGATTTTGTCTTTCAGGTTTCTTAAGATGTTGGCTATTTTTTGGTCAGTGGTGAAGGCTGTCTTGATATTGTGCTTTTGGAGAATTTTGCTGATTTTATCTGTGGTGCCTTTGATGTAAGGGAGGAGGGCAATGCCATTGTCCTGTTCTGTGTCTTGGTTTTGGGGGGGAGTCTCCCTTTGGATTAGGTTGGTGATTGTTTTTCTTTGGAATCCATTGGAGATTAATACATTTGTGAGGTTATACAATACAATACAATACAATACAATACAATACAATACAATACAATACAATACAATACAATACAATAGTAGAGTTGGAAGGGACCTTGGAGGTCTTCTAGTCCAACCCCCTGTATAGGCAGGAAACCCTATACCGTTTCAGACAAATAGCTATCCAACATCTTCTTAAAGACTTCCAGTGTTGGGGCATTCACAACTTCTGGAGGCAAGCTGTTCCACTGATTAATTGTTCTAACTGTCAGGAAATTTCTCCTCAGTTCTAAGTTGCTTTTCTCCTTTGATTAGTTTCCACCCATTGCTTCTTGTTCTACCCTCAGGTGCCTTGGAGAATAGTTTGACTCCCTCTTCTTTGTGGCAACCCCTGAGATATTGGAACAATGCTATCATGTCTCCCCTAGTCCTTCTTTCTCTTTCTCTTCTTTCTCGTAAGCTAAACATACCCAGTTCCTGCAAGGTTGTGTAATTCAATTTTCAGGTGGTCTTTGTTGGCGTTTGGTTCTGGAGATGAGGGTCTTGGCTACAGAGTTGATCTGTGCAGGGTGGTGATGGGATTGTGCATTTAAGTAGTGGTTGGTGTGTGTTTTTTTCTGGTAGATGGTGTGTCCATGGTGAATTGAATTTTGCGGTGTAGGCTGTTGAGATGTGTGAGATGTGTGAGGAAGTTGTCCAGTTTTTCTTTCCCGTGTGGCCAAATCATGAAAGTGTCATCAACATATCTAAGCCATATCCTCCCGATCCGAATTTGACCGAGCACAGGTACGAGCCCATTTAAGGACGTACCTAGTGGCATTGAGAACGGCGAAACGCCAATATTGTGCCGCTCTCATTGCATCCGCAGAGAACCGCCCTGCCACCCTGTTTCGGGTGTCCCGCTCCCTTCTGTTTCAGAGGCCGCGGGAGGCCCCTTTACAGGGTAGGGCAGAGGAATTTGGGAAATATCTGCAGGATAAAGTCGCTCAAATCCGGAAGGATTGGGTCCCCTTCAGTGGCCCAGTCGAGACGCCAGTGGCGAGTCTTGAGAAACCTTTTTGGGAGGAGTTTGACTTGGTTGTCATCGAGGATTTGGACAGATTGCGTGGACGACTGCGACCTACCACATGTTTACTGGATCTGTGTCCCTCCTGGCTTGTACTGGCATTCTGGGAGGTTACACGCGACTGGCTCCTGGGCCTAGTGAACGCTTCGTTGGGTGAGGGGTCTCTTCCGGCCACCTTGAAAGAGGCAGTGGTGAGACCCTTGCTCAAGAAGCCTTCCCTGGACCCTACGGAGCTGGCCAATTATCGTCCTGTCTCCAACCTTCCCTTTTTGGCGAAGGTTGTAGAGAGTGTGGTGGCTTCTCAGTTCCCACGACATCTGGAGGAGAATGATTATCTAGACCCGCGCCAGTCCGGCTTTCGCCCCGGGCACAGTACAGAGACGGCCTTGGTCGCGTTGGTAGATGATCTCTGGAGGGCCAGAGATAGGGGTTGTTCCTCTATCCTGGTCCTATTAGACCTCTCGGCGGCTTTTGATACCATCGACCATGGTATCCTGTTGCACCGACTGGAGGGGTTGGGGGTCCGGGGCACCGTTTTGCGGTGGTTCGGCTCCTACCTCTCTGGCCGGACGCAACGTGTGTTGGCAGGGGAGCAGAGGTCGACCCTAAGCCCCCTTACTTGTGGGGTGCCACAGGGGTCAGTCCTCTCGCCACTCCTGTTCAACACATACATGAAGCCGCTAGGTGAGATCATCCGTGGTTTCGGGGTGGGATATCATCTGTATGCTGATGATACTCAGCTGTACATTTCCACCCCGAACCACCCGAACGAGGCCGTCGAAGTGATGTCCCGGTGTGTGGAAGCCGTACGGGTCTGGATGGATGACAACTGACTCAAGCTCAACCCTTCCAAGACGGAGTGGCTGTAGGTTCCGGCCCCCCGGTTCAACCAGTTAATCCCATCTCTGGCCATTGGGGGCATTCAACTCGCCCCCGTGGAGGGGGCGCGCAATTTGGGCGTCCTCCTGGATGCCAGGCTGTCCATGGATGACCATGTGACAGCCGTGGCCAGGGGGGCATTCCACCAGGTTCGCCTGGTGCGCCAATTGCGCCCCCTATTGGACCGGGACGCCCTACGCACAGTCACTCATGCACTGGTGACGTCTCGCCTGGACTACTGTAACGCTCTCTACATAGGGCTTCCCTTGAAATGCACTCGGAGACTGCAGTTGGTCCAGAATGCGGCCGCGCAGGTGATTATGGGGAGTACTAAGTACTCCCATGTGACACCTCTCCTGCGCGAGCTGCACTGGCTTCCTGTGGTCTATCGGGTGCGTTTCAAGGTCTTGATTACGATCTTTAAAGCGCTCCATGGCTCAGGACCTAGTTACCTGCGGGATCGTATTCTGCCCCATACATCCCTACGACCCATCCGCTCGCACAGAGAGGGACTTCTCCAGGTGCCGTCCACCAGACAGTGCCATGGGGCGGTGCCTAGGAGCAGAGCCTTCTCTGTGGTGGGCCCAGCCCTGTGGAATGACCTCCCCCCGGATATTAGGACCACTACTGACCTCCGCTCCTTCCGTGTAAAGCTCAAGACCCACCTATTCCAAATAGCTGGCCTGGCTCAATCATAACTTCATAACGCTCCTGATGGGTTTTTTAATTCAGTAATTTTATTTAATGGGATTTTAAATTGTGTTTTTTAATTGTCTTTCACTTATGAGTCTACCTCCTCCATGCACATGTATATGTCTTTGTTCTTTGTGTATGTATGTTTGTCTTTATTTGTATTTTATCTGTTTTGATTGTACGCCGCCCCGAGTCCTTCAGGAGAGGGTTGCGGCTAATCAAATAAAATTATTATTATTATATATATATATATATATATATATATATATATATATATATATATATATATATATATATATATATATATACACACACACATACATACATACATTCTACAGGATCATGTACTGAGGAAATTGAACTACTTTAAAAAAATGATACACAAGGCATTATTTTGCTTATAAATAATAATCAATACATTTATTGATTTATTTAATATTGAAACTTCTGACAATGATTGAGTCAAGTAAAATCTATGAAGTCAACAATTTTCTCAAGAAGTATTTTTGTACTTGTTTCATACATCAGAGACATCTTTTTAATCTTATTTCATAAGGTCAGGGATCAGCAATATTTGGTCTTTCAGAGGTTCAAGAGTTCAATGCACACCATCCTCAACCATTGGCAATGTAGAAAATTGAGGGAATTAAATGTTCACCATCTAAGAGGAGATTATAATGTAATTGGTAGCCATAATTTGAGTTTCTTATTCATTTGCATTATCCAATATTTATTGCAACTAGGTCTATTATTTACCAAAATTAGTTTGAAGTCAAGCTCTTACATGACCTTACCACTAAGACCCAGAAAACAACTTTCCCCAGCCTATCATAACTACACATCGTTCTTACTTTCCCCACCACTAAAGCTACCAATATACCAATGCCTTGAAGACTGAGAGACCCTACAAATCACAATTATCCAAT
Source organism: Natrix helvetica (assembly GCF_964273705.1). Lineage (NCBI taxonomy): Eukaryota > Metazoa > Chordata > Lepidosauria > Squamata > Natricidae > Natrix > Natrix helvetica. Next base: position 50,929,327 of record NC_138548.1, read on the forward strand.
AACCCTGATTAAAATTTCACATATACAAAATCTCCCATCACTCATTCTCATTTGTGGTCCATCTTTCTGGTCATCAGCTGTTTCCTTCACTACCCATTCTATAAACATAAATTACACTGGGCTATTAGGTATCTTTCTTCTTTCTATGACTCCAACAGTCTTCCACAGCACTTGACACTATACCCTGTACTATGTCCCCATCAAACATGTTTACCACAACAATTACCAGTATCATATACCTTCTCCAAAATCCTTTTTCCCCTCCCCAAACCCATACAAACAAAAGAATCTAGTGACAATTTAGAGGAAAAATCTTACTGTTGTATTTTGAAATGTCATTTTCCCCATTATCCTTCAAATGTCTTCCAAGTGGCAATCCAGAAGTATGAAATCTCCTTGAAGAAGTTTTGATTTTCTTTCTCAGATGTATTTTTTTCTGTAGAAAAATGCTGTAAATTCACTATTGACTGTGTTTCATGCAAAATTTCACTGGCAGGTTAAAAGTTCAATATAGCTCTGGAAACAAGGAAAAGGATTATTACAAAAAGCATTATGCATAAAGCCTGAATCCTATTCTTACAAGGTTGTGATTTGGAAAGTATCATAAAAAAATAGATGGAGATAAATTCCTGTGTAACCTATTTCATTTTCTTGTCTTTCTTGGTACAGTAAACCAGAATGGATCCTTTCCTTTTGTATTGTTTTATGTACCTTCATCCATCTCACTAGAATAACCTGCATCAAAGGTCATTTTGCTGAACTCTTGTATCTTATCTCTCAAAAAGAATGCCAATGTACTTAGTACAAGGGGAGAGAGGACATATAGCCTTGATATATTTGAGCAATTGCTTAGTTATCTTCAAAAATGGTATAACCCTTGTTGTAACCTCCAACACTCTGTAGGATTGACCTCAAGAATTTTTTTTTCTTTTGATGAGTAAGCTGGTCCATCATGATCTTCATACTGATGCACAGTTTGGCGGGTAAAAGAACATTTCTACTGCTAATTCTGTTTTGTCCACTATCAACTCCCCTTCAACCTCCCCCCCTCTGTGTGTGTGTGTGTGTGTGTGTGTGTGTGTAGAAGTGTGTGTGCATTACACATTCTACTTTGGACTAAATACATAGTCAGAATTAAAAATGTGTTTTTCTAAAGCTTTCTTTTATTCACTTTTATTCTTTCTGAAAAAAACATAGATGTTCAACATCAATAATAATTGTCCTGACTAAGCAAAATCCAGAGTGTTCTGTACATTAAGGAAACTATTATTTATATGAATCAATTTATCAAGGCAGAAAAGTGGCAGCTTATTTATAACAAAGCAGCAAATATAGGAATGCTTGACTGGCATTTTATTTGAATACTTTTCAGCACTTGATGTCGTTGTCCTATAGATCAGCCTAAATTTGGTCCATGTCAATATCACAATTAATCTGTTTCACTGATTATTTGACAAAACTATTATTTTAATAAATTGCTTTAATTATTTAATAAATTAATATATTTCATTGTATTTATTTGCAATTTTAATTTTTATTGTATCGTGCTTTCTGAGGTTTGTCATAAAAAACAGCTAGAATGCTTTTTTAAAATAAATAAAAATAAATAAATGAATAAAGTATTTTCAGTCATGCATGGTATGATAAATTAAAGATACGCACATATTACATACATCAATATAATAAGTTATTAAATAAAGCATTTGTAAAGTTTATTTTGCAGGTTGGAACTCCGCTCTCTGCTTCTTCCTATTTCTTCATCCTTTTAGAAAATGGTAAAATCTTTTTTTAAAAAAAACAACAACTGTGAAACATTACTGAGTATAAATTTTAATTGTTGGATTAGTAAAATGGGAAAAGTTTATGAAGCACTTTGTAGATTTTGGCTAAATATGAGTGACCAGGCATATTTGCTTCTTTGGGCATTACACATTAGGTCAGTGTGAAGCAACTAAGATTTGTTTCCCCAAAACCATTTAATGTTTCTGGGTTCAGTTTAGGCATATGACTAAATTCAGAAAATTAGTCAGTTTATTGGATTGTAATCCTATGCTGTCATTCCTACCTGCTCCATGAACCACTGAGGTTTCTGGCTAAATACCTAACTGTGGTCCTACTCTCCCCCCTCCCTACCTTACTCACCCCAAAATATACAGCTTCCTGTTACGAACTATTGCTACTCTTATTTTAGAAAAATAAAAGTCTTACCAAGGTATATCACCATACATTTTCCTAGACAATAAAATTAAATCACATTGACTTAATCATATCAACAAGAAAGAAGACAGGATAAAAGATGAAAGGAAAGAGTTCTTTAATGCACTTGGAAAATCAGTGGCAACATATACTGATATTCTGGTTGCTTTCTATCCTTTATGTAAAACAGCTTAAGTGACAATCTTTTTCATTAACAAAAAAGTGATTATTATATTTTTCTTTTCTTTTTAAATAGCAAACAGCCAATTGCACCACATGCTTCTTAAAGAAGGTAGCCTGGAACGCTGATGAATTCATTGGGGGAGAAAGGAAAAAGTGCAGATGTTTCTTTTACTCTGTGTTGATCAATCTTTTTTCTCAAAATTCTTTGTTGTAGTTTCCCTAAGCCTGGCATCCTTAATAAAGAAAATAATGTGTTAATGAAATAGTACAGCTGGTGGGCAAATGGTAATAGACTGATTATAGTGGAGCAAACTAAGTAAACTTTTGATTGTTATTTTGAAACTTTTTTTCAAATATTAACTAAATTTGATTTACAGATTTTTAAGCATACTCACTTAAAATTGTAGAACAGAATTAATACATAATACACCAAATGGATGAAGGAATGATATAACATGGCAGCAAGGAAGTGACATTATTTTAAAAAGTCAGTTTTGCCTAGGAATAAATAAAGATTACTTATAAGACATTATATGGTGTTCAGAACCAATTACATTCTGCCTGCAGGCCAAGAAGGAATGAATAATTCTGTCCCCTTTGTATATATTCCCAAATCAGAAGTATGACATAATCAGCATGGTCATCAGATACTTGACATGGTAGAGGGAACTAAGTAAATAATAGCATCCATCTTATGTGTTAAAATTAGTTGAATCATAAGCCTAGGGGGTTTATATGTAAATGTTCACTTTATCCAGTGTATAAAATGAAATAAACACAAAACTACAGTACATTCCAGATGCATAAAGAAGGACCAATTTCTGGCTGAATAGAATGTCAATTTGTAATTAGAATTATCCTACTTTTTCTGCTCTTTTTGTAATATTCAACAACTTTGCCAATATATCCTATATGGGAGATTTTAAAAAAGATAATAATGTTGGTTATTGGAAATATTTATTTCTACAGATCTTTAACACTAGATAATTAAGGTGAACATCAATGGATATTATTTTGTATGATCAAGGTTTAATTATAATTATTATTTTTAAAAGGCTGCATTATTAGTTTGTACCTAATTATTTTGGTTTTTAATTTTCATTCCCTCATTTTGAGGAGGTGTACAGAGAAATGTTTTTAAAAGCATCCCTACACTATTTATTTTATCTTACTATTTTAGCTGCTCAGACAAACAAACTTTAGAGGAAATTTGATCAAACATTTCATTTGTCCTAAATATAGTGACATGAAAAAAATGTCTGTGACTTTTATAAAGCTATGATGAGACATTTTAAAACATAGTCAAGGCGGTTCAAATTTAAGTAATTTTGTTTATAAATATAGAAATAAAATAAATGTAGAAACTCAGCAAGTTATGAATACGACAAAAAGGTTAGGAAGAATTAACAAAGTTATGATAAAAGAAAGTGTTGTGGCCCACCAGCGGCCAGCAGAGCTGGTAACAGACTCAGACAGTGAGGAGGTTGGAGAGGAACATGGGCCAGTCCTGGAGTCTGGGGAATGCTCTGATGAGTGCTCTGTGTCGGAGGAAGAGATGCAGCCAGGGCTGTCTGACAGTTAGAGTCAGAGTCTGCCTTTGGAGTCAGAGATCAGTGGGGCAGAAGAACAGCTGGAGCCTGTTTCCAATGTGTGTATGTGCAGAACTGTCAGGAGAAGGGTACAGTTAAGGAACAAGGGCTGACTCAGGAGTAAAGGCACAAGTGGATGGTGAATGACCCCTCCCATGGGGAATAAAGAGGAGCAAATGGGGAGTGAAGTTTGCAGGAGACAATTAGTTTGCTTAATTAGTGTGAAGATTTGTTCATGGCCCTCAGAGATTCCTTGCCAAGTATTTTCTTGTACAGTGTTGTATTTGGAAGATATCAGCCTGGCAGCTCTCAAAGCCTGATAAGGTTTGTGATTGTAAATTCACCCTTGAATTTTGCTGGGACTTTGCTGGATGTGAATGAGAGGAATTCACGTTAGCTTAATAAAAAGGGGTTTTGTTGGGACAAGGAGACTGCTTCATGATTATGTGAAGCCTACGTCAGAACAGAAAGAAAAAAGTTGATATAGGAGCAGGAGAGTATATAGGGAGAGAACACAGAAACAATTAAACATGTGAAAGAAAACATCTGAGAATTGAAAGCATTTGGAATATTAATAGACAGACAGACAGACAGATGAACGGATGGGTGGACGGATGGATAAATAGATGATAGATAGATAGATAGATAGATAGATAGATAGATAGATAGATAGATAGATTCTTCCTGCCTTTCCTAGATATGCAAGCCATTTTCTAGAGACAGATTGTTAGAACAACAGTAGTTTGCATTCAAAGAAAATGAACCTAAGGGAGTGGTTCCACATTTGATGTATTGATATAATGGGCTAAATTTTACTAGTCATTTTACTAGTTGAAAAGAGTCGGATTTGAATTATGTATTATCATCACATAGATTTGTAGTCATAATATATAATTTGTATTTTTTTTTGCATCATCATCATCCTACATACTGCCAAAATGAAATTATATATGGCATCTGCTTCTTTAGACAGAAGATCTTGCCTAATGCAACTCCCCCACCCCCCATAAAGGTGCATTTGTTCAATTGTTGTAGTTCTCCCTCAAGCTGTTCTCTCTTGTTCCTGCAACAATAATTTAACACTTTTTGGAAAATTTTCCCTAAACAGAAATTGATTGAAGTAGATTGCAAAAACTGAAGATGTTTGTCCGTCCTTCTTGTAATGAAATTTCATCATTGCATGTTGAAAGGTTTTTGTGGTACCCGATTTATTTTGAAAGATTTTTCTAAAAAGACAATACATGTAACTTACACTTGTAGAGATAAATGTGTAATTAAAAAGTATGTTCCTACTAATATTGGCTCAATCATTGTGAAGCTATTCCTTCAGCTTGTGGATTTTTCTGGGAAATGTTGGTGGTTTTTTTAAACGCTGGAAAATGCCTTATAAGCAATATATTCAGTGGCAATCTTTACTCTAGTCTACAAATGGCATGCAATTCTAACAATGAACACTGCTATTAAAAAGAACACAGCTCTTTTCAATGATGGAATACTTTCCCCATATTTATTTATTGAGCTTTGTTTTGTAGTCTATGAGATTATTGTTCCTAGCTGAGTCAGCATGCCTGTGATTTAACTTTGTTGGTTGACTACTGGGAACTGCCTCAATGTCAGCGTTCCAAATATCATGCAGAATTAAATCAGATTCCCAGGCAGAGCTATCCTTAAAGTTCCAATTTAATAAGACAGACATTTTGGCACAAATTGTGGAATCCCAAATCTAAAAGCTTCCTGGGATTCCACCCAGTTGAAAGTCCATGATCTTATCCCCACACCCATAAATCCATCACATGGTCCAATCTTCTTCATCCACCCTGGCATTTCCACCCATCTAGTTCCGGTGGCCTGGCGAGGTAGAGCGCTTTTAGGAATCCAAAGTGGCCTCCTAGTTCTGCCTCATGGCTTTGCTGTAGAACTTCCAGCCTCAACCCTGCGGGGACATACAGTTTTGATCCCTTCCGGGTTAATCCATTTTCCATCGTTAGGATATCCTGGTTATTGTTGAGCCACTGGTCTGTTGGGAACACCAATTTCATAGCTGTCATCAGCTTATCCTGGCTTCGGTTAGTGACTTGGGCTGCCTTTTGATGGGAGGAAGAAATTATGGGGTGAAAAACTTCTCCCTTCTTACAGTTGTACTGTGCTTTTCTCAGCAAAACATCCCCCAACAAGGTTTATGGTACTTGTTAGATCCCTGGGTTTTTTGTCTCTGCTGCAGGTGCTGCAGATTCTGGGCTCTTGGGTTCAATCGTCTCTGGGTGGCCCTTTTCCTCCACTGGTGGTAGCGGCCCAAACACAATAATCAGTTTCCTACCACCGTCTTCCCACTTTCTCTTAGGCTTCCACTTGTCAAGCCATGCAAGCTCCAAGATAATTGATTCTAGCATCTCTGGAGCCACAATGAATCTGAGAAGCACATAGTGGCGGCCCACTTGTAACTTTACCAGTTCAGTTATTAATATGGCCGGGACCCCTCCAATTAGCATTCCATCTACCTGCTCAACCTGAATGGGACAGGCTAGAGTCTTGTGTGTATGCCCAGTTGATTTACAATTGACATGCTCTATTAAGCATTGAGTGCAACCAGTGTCCACGACTGCTTCAACTTCCCCTTCCACCCCCGTTTTGGGTACTTGGAGGTTGATTTGGAAGGCGAAGGAATGGATAGGTGCACTCACCATTGGGTCATCTTCAGCATTTTCCTCCTCCAAGGCCTCCCCATTGGTAAGACTCATCATCACCTTAGGTTGGGGATCCTCTTCCAGAGGTTGTTGGACCAGATGATTCTTTTCTGGTGGCATCTGGGGCCTTCTCTTTACTGCCATGGTGGTTGGTGACCATGTTTGCGGCATTGGGGCTGTAGCCAAGCACTCTGACACTCTGTGGCCAAGTTGACAGCAACAGTGGCATTTTATTGGCCCCCACAAGGGCAGGAACCTAGTTACATCTCTAAACTTAGGAACTGCCTCATAACATTGTTCCACTATCCATCCTGCAACTTTTCCTTTATTCATCCTTTCTTCCATTGTCAAGAACTCTTCTCTCTAGGAAGGTGGGGTAAGAACCTGTTGGGTCATTGCCGGTGAGACTGGACTCTGTGGGGGGGGGTCAATCTCTGGGTTGGCCACTGCCCAGTTGTTTGCCATTGTGCCATCTGCTGAGGGAGGGCAGGTGCCCACTGGCATCCCTTCCATCCATGACCTGGAGTTAAGACCCATGCCAGGGTTGCCTGATTCACAGGTTGCAGATCAACCAACGATGGCTGGCTAGGGAGGGGGGTTATGGGCTAAGTCCCCCTCTGCTGGCTTGGAGGATTTTCCCATGTTAATGGCCAAGCAAGTGCCCACTGACATCTATTCCATCCATGACCTGGGAAGAAAACCCAGGTGCTTGATTCAAAAGTTGCAGCCCAATTTTCGGTGGCTGGCTAGAAAGAGATATTGGCCAAAATCCTTCCTACTGGAGAAGGAGGGGGAGCATCACTCATGCTTAGCTGCTCAAGTTGATCTGGGACTTTCATTCTTCAGCCATACAGTGAATTAGTTTTCCCAGTCCCCTCTGGCTGCATCCTCCCAGATGCTATTTATCTGAAAATTTCCTCTCCCACAAATTCCTTTGCTGCTTGGGAGAGATATAGAGAAGCATCTCATTTCAGCTTCTTATCTCAAAAAGCTTTTTCTTAATTGTTTGCTGATATTTTACGCTGACCCAGTCAGTCAGCATTGACAAATCAGCACCCCTCACCAGCCCCCATGCAGGGGGGGGGGGGTTTGCTGGTGATTTATTTTAAAAGCTGATTTGGGCTAATGTCAGCGCTCCAAATATCATGCAGAATTAAATCAGAGTCCAAGGCAGAGCTATCATAGTTCCAATTTAATAAGACAGACATGTTGGCACAAACTGTGGAATCCCAAATCTAAAAGCTTCCTGGGATTTCACCCAGTTGAAAGTTCATGATCTTATTCCTACATCCATAAATCCATCACATGGTCCAATCTTCTTCGGCCATGCTGGCATTTCCACCCATCTAGTTCTGGTCAGATGCAGAGGTGTGGAGACAAAATATGACCTTGATTTCTAGAAAGGAATGACAACAACACATTTTACAATTCTACTCCTTACTATTCCCCCTCCCAATTACTACACTAATGAAACAGCATAGGAAAATAATAGAGTGTGTGGCAGGCCAAAAATCCTAAAGGGAATATAACTGCAGACCTGACACTCAATTAGTTACAATTTTTGCAGATGCACTGGAACTGGTTCTTTGAGAAGTTTCAGTAAAGTAAGAAACAGGGAGGGAAACACCTACACTATGCTAGCATTTTATTTGTTAAATAAAAAAAACATTTATGGAAATAATAATTGATCTCTATGTACTAAAGTTACAGGAACAGAATGAATAGAAAATGAAGACACAATGACATACACACAATCATAACATTTCTCTTTCTATTGAATAAAATTAAGTTTTGAGTCCATCAAATCCTGCCTTTTTTATTTTTTTCACAATATTCAGAGAAGGGCATTGTTAAGCATTTTTAAACACATCTCTTTCAACTTTTTAAAATAAAGCATATTCATTATCTACTGACTACAGCTTTCCCTGTATGTGAAAAGGATGAACAATTCTTTTTCTCATGCATGGATCTGTCTCCTTCCTTCCCTCCCTCCCTCCCTCTGTTTTTCTCCTATTTATTGGAGTGATTAAGGCACTGGCTATAATCTGGACACCAGGAATTCTGGTTCTCCTTTAGACACAAAAGTAGTTGAATGATTTTAGGCCAGGCACTCTCTGTCTCTCAGTCTCCAGACAGTTTCCAAGCATCAAATATGTTTAAACAACACACACACACACACACACACACAGAGAGAGAGAGAGAGAGAGAGAGAGAGAGAGAGAGAGAGAGAGAGAGAGAGAGAGAGAGAGAGACTTTTCCAATCTATGATTTCATTATTTTATAGAGTGGAGAGGGGGTGGGGTTTGTTCACTCTAAGGATAGACTGTTCTAATTCATTCATTGATCTTAAATTATGTTAAACCCAGAATCCACATTAATTTAAAAATATTTGCTAAATATTTAATTAAAATATCTGGCTAATTCCTAATTAAAGCATAAAGTAAATCCAAGCATTTCAACTGACTCTGTTAACCTCTACAATTATATAATAATGCAAACTGTAACATATCATAACTAGTAATTAACCAAAAAATAAGCGTTATTGAGATAAAATAATTTTAATTAAATGTATTTAGGTTATAAAATATAAATGAAATAATGTAGAAGGTGTTTTCATCTTCCCCATATTTTATAGTTTCCTAACTTCTGTATGTATCTATACTAGCTGTTGAGAACTTTCTGAGATTAGAGAATGATGATCAATGTTCATATGTATACCCAGAAAAGTTCTACATAAGCCTAGTAAAGATACATGATATAGTCACTATTTTATATGTTAAAATGAGAAGCAATTTCTCTAAATTATTTTCTATTTTATCAGAAGTTTCTCATAAGAATCACATTCAGTTCCTTTAAATGGCTGCCTTTATAGCACTTACATTTCAGTCAAAAGTGCAGCATAAGGAATAGTTATTTGAGACATCCAATGCAAGCAGACATACAAAAATATGTAGGACAGCTTTCTATTTTCTGTTATCAAAGAAAAAGTTCCATTCAATTTTATATGCATGGAGCAATTTGGGAACAACTATATTATATTAAAAACAGTTTGATTTCTATTTTTAACCTTGGCTCCCAAGATATTTCAATGAATTTTGAAGGGAAGGCAAATGAGAATTTCCCAGTTCTTATTCTTCCCCAGCTATCTCCTGTGAAGTTTATTTGTGGATTTATTATTTAAGATGTGTAGAAGACCCAATCAAAACACCATGGACATTACACAACAAAGAAAAAAAGAACAATGAGTAAATTTCAAAGATAAACATAACAAACGAAAGAAAGAAAGCAGTAATTATGCTCAGATGCCCAGCTACAATCATATACAATGAGTCAAAGTAAAATGTTTTTAAGAGGGAAATCAGAATTATTTACCTTCAATGGCAGCAAATTCTATAGTGTGGAGGGCTCTAATACTATAAAAGGGAAGGTGGGAAGAAAGGAATGGGGAAAGAAAGAAAGAAAGAAAGAAAGAAAGAAAGAAAGAAAGAAAGAAAGAAAGAGACAGAAGGAAGGAGCTGTTCTTGATGTTAAATTTTTGGCTGTTCTCTGTCACCCAAAAAGACACATTTTGGACAGAATCAGCAAAGTATTTGTCTAGATTTAGGTAACAATATTGAATTACAAGTAGCTTCTTTATTAATTTAGGGGGCAGGAAATGTTGGCCATCTTAGATGATGGCTGGGATAGGAAATAGTGTGGTCCATATTAGAGCCCACATCCACAATGCCATAATGATTTGGATTCATTCTAAGAAATAATCCATCCATTTTCCCTTCCTCTCCTGTACCAGGTGACATTTTTTGGATTTAATGTTATGAATGCTTCTTTCCTATTGTAAAAGTGTTTCCACAAAGCTAAACATTGAACTAAAAAAAAAACCATCTGAGATGCTCTATATGCAAGGCATATGATCCTTTACTATACCATCGGAGTCACACTTTATGCTTTTTCCATTGCTGCCTCCATTTATTATTGTGTTGCATGTGGTTTACACCCTGTGATTACTGTAGTAAGATTCAAGACTGCAAGCATTTGCTCAATAAGACTCTGGGCAGTTATCCACCTTGAAGTCTGTTCATAGTCTCACCTGAATGAATGTAAGTGACTGCTAAGACAATACCTATATATCTTTCACTACTTCTTGTAATATTGCTCCATATGATTCAGGTGCTGATTTTTTTTCCAGTGTCTCACATTCCTTTTTGATGGAATGCCCCAGAGGAGGCAATATGAGCTGTGCACTTTGAACCATCAGTTTCCTTCTCCCTTCTGATGATATGTAAATAATGTGAGCCAGGCCTTGTGGAGTCTTCTCAAACTCCATGGAAAATACCAGCATTAGTTCCACAAGCAATCAATCATCTTATGTTCAAGCTTCAGTTATACAGATGAAAAAACTTCCAGCATGAGGCTTCATTCCAAAGGTGGGTGGGTCATAGCGAAAATACAAAATACAATAGTCTTGCCCTCACTATCCAAATTAGAAAGCATTTTGAAATGATTACAAAAGAAATTGAAGAAATAATGAGAATTTTTTGAATACAAATCTTCTTTGAAACTGTATTCAATTTTCTGACATAAGAAAGCAATGGTAAATGTGTTGTTTGTTTTCTTATGAGTCATTGTCTTCCAGTCTTGTGGTTGCTGAGGTAGAACATAGAAACATAATTTTCTTTTTAAAAATGAATGAAAATTTCTAATTGTAATCCCACTTTGTATTCATTTTCCCAGATCAAAGTTTAGGCTAAAAGGCATCTGCATTATAATTCTGAAGAAAATTAAACATATATAAGTCCTATTGAAATAAATGAAATATATTAGTTTCAACTTTTACTCACATTTCAAAGACAACCAAATAAACTAAGTAGATAATTTATAAATAACCCATCTACAAACATGTACATTAATACATTCTCAAATTACAAAAGTAGAATAGATAAGTGAGTTATTATATATTATTATAATTATTATGTTGGAGGAGACATATATTATCTTGTCTCAATGTAAAGCTTGTTATCAAGAAGTTAACAAGTAGGGAGGAGGAGGAGTAGGAGGAGTAGGAGTTTTTATTGTTTTACCCACAGAAAGTCATTGACTGTTAGGGTTTTAAATAATATTAAATGCTATAGTATCAATATAAAAATATGTTCTTCACTGCTCAAACAATTGATCTGAGATGGTAGAATGTGTATAAAGGATGCTTTTAGAACATAAGAAAGTAATTAAAAAAAAACCTCAAGAACTTTATCTTCAGTTGAAAATATATTCATGGCGTATAACCATTTGTTTCTCTTTGATTGTCAATGCACAATCAGAACAATTAGTTGTTCTCTGGTCCATTTTATGACTGAGTCCAGCTCACGGAACTACTCCAACAACTAATCATGAAAGAAGTCAATATAAAATTTGACAAAGTCCTAATCATTAAGAAAGCAGTGTTCTTGTGATGAGAACAGATTTTTTTTTTAAAAAAAAGTCTTTGGCGTGACAAAGTCAACCATTGAAGCAAACATTAAACTTGAGTTATAACCAGTTTGACCTTGGATTAGCTAATTACCTTTCAGACCTTCGGCCTTTCCACTTATAAGTTATGGCACTGTAACTGAGACGTCTAAACAGTCAAACAGAGGAATAACATTTGAAGTGGGTGAACTTGTTCCATTGAAAGATGGATGAACATCAGACCAAGGCATTTTGTGTGGTCTGAAATTAATGGAGTTTTCTTGGTTTTTTCCCCATTAATCTTTAGGAAGATCATCCATTGTACTGACATCATCATCTCATAATGTCTTGTGTGACATTGAAGGCAAACACGGCTTGTGAAAAAAAACCTCGTTCCTCACTTCAGAAAGATTAATCAAAAAGGAGATATCTCCAAAAATCACATACAGATTTTTAACAGAACAAAGTTGCCATTGTCCTTTTTATCTTACTCTATCTTTCTTTTATTACCTGATTGTTTTTCTTTTCATCAAAAAGGCATTATCAATATAAAAAGGGAAGACTGATACCATTTCTTCAGAACCAGCTGGATGAGTTAAATCAAGTGTGCCACAAATTCATTTTGCTAAAATTTTCAAGTGGCACAAAAAAGTTCCAAACTAGGGGTTCAGTTCTAGGGACATGACATACAGGGAACATCCAGTGATGTGGTGAAATTTATATGGGATATAATATAAATGTATGCCAAAAGAAATCAGAGAACCATATACATATATGCCGGAGATAGGTTTCTGCTGGTTCACCCTGGATCAGGCGAACTGGTAGTAGCAGTGGTGGGAGGCTCTGCCCACCCACTCGGAAGCTTCTGCACATGGGAAGAAGCATTGTGTGAGTGTGCATGCTCCCGAACGAACCAGTAGTAAAATAAATTGAAATCCACTACTGATACAGCATATGCACAAAATTCTTTGTGATCTCAGATTATTTTCTTCACCAACTAATAGTGTTCCCTTAGAAATTGGACACACACTAATGACTCTATCAATTAAATATATTACTATTTAAATTACATGCTGTATCTACCTTCTTGCTTCCTATCTATCTACCTACTTATAAATCTACCTACAGTGGAGAATATAGTAGATTATGGTTCATTACCTTCAATGAAAATGTCATCATCCTCCTGTAGCGATTTGTGATTTCATATGTGATGGTGTGTTTTTTGTCTTATTGCTATTATCTGTAGTAAACTGCTATGACACCTCATTCAAGCCAAGTCATTTGGTCAGGGTAATATTAAAGTCCTGCTTCATCTCATAACAGCCTTCCTGGTTTGGTCATCTAACTGTATAGCCTTACCTTACCTGGTCATCTGATCCATTTTGAATGAGAAAGAATAGACGAGACTGCTTTATAAATGTCAAATAACTGAAAGGCAGGATATGTATATAATATACAATCAGAAGATATTTTTCTTTTTTAAAAAAAATTCCAATTATGTTTTATTGAATTGATATTGTCAATATAATATATAATAGGAATATTTGACCTAGTGGTGAAGATGCTAGCTTCCCACTCAGAAGAGTTGAATCCTAGGTAGTGGTAGATATTTTTCTCCTAGAGCTCAAAGGAAAAAAAATCTGCTGTGAACTCCACATAGAGTTAGGACAAGCATCCAACCAGAAAGAACTCAGCTCCATTCAATCTCCAAATCTCTACTCCAATTCAAGGGATTACAGCAGTGGTGGGTTTCAATTTTTTTTAGAACCTATTCTGTAGACGTAGTCTGTTTTGTGGGAATGGCTTTGCAGTCAAGTGACCAGGTAGGAGTGGCTTGGTTTTCATGTGACCGGGTGGGAGTGGCTTGGTGTTCATGTGACTTGGTGGGAGTGGCTTGGCAGTCATGTGATCAGGTGGTCATGGCCAACTTATAAAATGTGGTGAAACTCACTTAACAATGCTCTTACTTAGCAACCAAAATGTTGGCCGAGGAATTCTGGCATTTGAAGCATGCAAGTCTTAAAGCTGTCAAGTTACAAGACCCTTGCACCCCTAACCCTTTACAACCCTCCCCCCCAAAAAACCCTAAAACTTTATTTTTAAAGCATTTTGCACCCGGGAAAGTCAGAACAAGGCACACCAGCCACACACCACTGACTTTGAAGTCTTTCTCTCGCGCTGCGAGTAGTGAAGGAAAGAAGTCAGTCTTTGGAAAGAACCTTCCCTCCCCCTCCAGAGAGCCCATGCCAAAAGACAGGAGGCGGCAGTCTGAATGCGGGCAAGTGGGCAGTTTAGTGGCCTGCCTTCTTTGCTCAGGTGGGCGGAGAAAGGAAAGAGACATGTGATAGCTGAGGGCATAGGCTCTCTGGAGGGGAAGGGAAGGTTCTTTCCAAAGACCAGCTTCTTTCCTTCCCTCCTGCAGCTGGAAAACAGACATTTTCACAGCAGCAGCAGAAGCACAATCCCAGGCAGTCAGTTCCAGCTCTCCTTTCCCCAAGCATGTCCCATTGTTTCTGGAGCCGCTTTTGCTAAATCCGGCATGTCGGTGGGACTCTTGCCATTGCTGAGAGCTTCGCTGGTAGTTGCTTCTTACCATTGCCACCGCGCCGGATTCAGCAAAGCACCTCAGGATAGGGGAGGCAGTGTTCCAGTACTGGGCCTCCAGAAGAAGGGGTACAGGAAGGTACGCTAAATTTCACCAATTGGTACACTCGTACCGGTGTGAACCGGCTAAAATCCACCCCTGGATTATAGGATCATATAAAGGGTGAGAGAGATAGTATGAATATTGAAATAAATCAAATTAACAAAGAATATCAAAGTATACACAGTATCCCAAGAATACACTAAGTCAGAAGCTTGTCCACCTCAAGAATAAAACACCCAGACACAAATTGAGCAATATGTTATATGTAGTACAATGCAGTGAGACATACACAGATCTGTACATTGGGGGAACAAAATAACCACTTTATAAACTCATGGCACAACAAAGGAGAACAAACCCAAATGAGGACTGCTGGTTTGAAAGAGGGGTCAAAGAAGCCATCTATGTAAAAATTGAACAGCCCTCTCTTAACAGAGGAGGGGGAGGTGTATGACATCATCTATCTTCAGTCTACAACACAGTCATTTCAGCAGTTCCAAGAAGGCTCCACACCCATTTGCAATACTCAGGTGCATAGATAAACCCTGAAGCATAGATAAAACTCCAAGTTGTTCCAACAACTCTCTAAAACAGTGTTTCTCAAACTTGGCGACTTTAAGTCCTGTGGACTTCAACTCCTAGAATTCCCCAGCCAGCTATGCTGGCTGGGGGATTCTGGGAGTTGAAGTCCACAGGACTTAAAGTCGCCAAGTTTGAGAAACACTGCTCTAAAAGAATGCAAATGACCAGCTGTCCACAAGGAAATCCTTCCATTCCCTACCATTCAGTCAGAGCTGAAGAAGCTTCTTGGAGGAGAAGCAAAACGTCTTCAAGGAAAAACAAGAAAGTTCAGTTGCCACTTGAATAAAAGCACCTTTGAGACAACAATAACCTGGATGACTGAGAATCTCCATAGAAAATTAACAAACTTAAACCGGGATATGTTTACTTTTTTTAAAAAAAAATAGCAAATACTGTATAAAAATAGTTTCAGTCTTAGAGCATATGTAAATGATAAATATCTATGCAAATTGATTTTCAAACAAAATATCACAAAAGGCTTATGACTGCCAAAGTAGAAAAATAAGATTACACACAGACCCACAGAGAAAGACCTACACACATATATGCACACACACAGGGAGGAGAGAGGGGGGAGAGGGAGAGGATGAGGGGGGGAGGGAGGGAGGGGGGGAAGCTAACTATGTTTCTCTTACTTTTTCTTTCAATGTTCTTTCCAATTTTGCATAAAGCTGAAGGATAAAGGAAAAAGAAAATTGTTTCTCTTTTATTGAAAATATAGTCCATAGCTATTTTCTTTTGTCCTGGACAAGCAAGCTTATTAAATCTATGATGATGGAAAGATGGAGGGGTTTCACAGAAAATATTAAGAGAGATTGAATATGGTTTGCACTTCTTTGGAAATGCCTTTTCAAAACACATTCATTATGTTTGGATAGGATCAAGTGTCCTGGGCTGATTTTGATTTTTGTTTTATGTTGCCTGGTGCTTAATCTCTTAAATTATTGGCGGAGTAGCGAAATTTTAAAAATGCCTGGCAGGGATGGGGGTGGCAGCATGTTATTCATCCTAGAAGAAAACAGCCCTTCCAAACAGCAAATTGAAGGACCATACAACCTTAAGCAAATGGAACCTTACTTTCAAGATGAAACATGGTCTGTAACAATATGACACCTTAATTGTTTTAAGAATGGACTGCTAATTTCTTTTACAGTTTTGAGCAAACTAAAGTGCCAGTTTTATTTGAAAATTTTCTTGTTTTAGAATAGATTTCCAATGAGTTAAAATAACATGTTATATATATTAGTAAATGTAGTAGATTACGCTTGATCTCCTTTCTTTCTGCTTATTTTTATTACTTTCAGCTAATAAATACTTCAAAATGAACAGCATTTGATTTTGTGCCTTGAAGTTTCAAAAGACATGTTTGATACATGATGTTTTATATTATACATGAGATTTTATGCATTTGTTCTTTTTATATTGCTTTTTAATTAGTCTTGGTTACCCCGAGATGGGCAGCCATATAAATTAAAGAACTAATACTGTAGTAAATAATAATGCAAGAAAAGAAGGTGAATTTACATTGGTCCACAATAAAATTGCCATCTATGTCCATTGTTCTGCTCCATTATCAATGTCAGCAGCAGTTTAATTTGGAAAAGAGAGAGAGAGGTATGATGCCTGGAAATGAAGGATCAACAAGTGATTACTCTGATATGGATTTTTGAAATGTAGATTAAGGGTTTCAGAAGGTAATACAATATGTCAGGATAAATCTGTTGCCTTTCCCCAGAGATGATAGAATCTCACAGCATCCATAGCCAAAAGAAGGTACAGGACAAATGGAAAGAGTGACTGCTGACTTCTTATGTCTCTTCGGAGAAGTGACACAATGTTGATATGGCAAGAAGCTTGATTGTAGATTTTGGCTTTAGTTCTCAAACATTACTAACCCTGCTTTCTTTTTCAAAGTGCTATTGAATTTCATGCTATTGGCAAGCATTTCCACTCTGCTTTTTATGCACATCGCTTGGTTCACACCGGTCACGTCTTTCCAGCCATTGCTATTCCTTCCCTTGTTCACAATCCTGTCACACTGACTCCAGCTCATGTCAGTAAACTCCTGAGCAGAGCATGCAGGATCATAGGGGGTGAATTAAAATAAAGGTTAATGTCATTTATAATGGTTGGCTGGTACTTTAAAAAGACCAAGGAGGGAAAGATAGCTTCTGAAGTTTGATATATTTATTACACAACATATCATCCGAGAGAAGTCCCAACCACAGCTGTCAAAGTTGTCATCGAGGGAAGTGGGATTAAAAGTGGCTCAAACTATAGATGTAGCCAGCAGGGTAGTAACTCACTTCCTGGCTCAAGCTGACATGATCAGAGGAGGAAGAAATGTTCAATATACATCTACTCTAAAATATGGAACTTCATATCTAGCAGAATCTCCAAAGTTCTAACTTGAAATAAGTACATGTTTAGAAATCAGCCAATAGAAAGGAAACACATGGGGGACCTTGTATTTTAATTCTCCACTGCTTCATTAATTTATTCATTGACCTGGAAACTACAGCTGATCCAATACATGGTCAATACAGTACAGTTCATGGCACTGGTTATCATCCATAAAATCTTTGCTGGATGGTTATTTGGGGGACTGTGCATCTCCAGAGGTTTCTACCCATCATATGGGAGGGATCCAGACTATTTTATTAAACGTTACCTGCCACAATTATACCTCTTGCAGCTCGTGATGTTTAGAACAGCTTTACCCCCATGGGGTGGGTTCCGGCAGTCACTACTGCCAGTTCACTCTTAGGCACACTGGGTGTGCATGCGTGCTGCACACACATGCACAGTACAATAAAAATTGTTCTGCGAATGTGCAGACATAAAAAAAAAACAAGATGGTAGCATCTATGGTGCTGCCTGGAGAACCCGTTCAGAGGTGCAGCAGGCCTGGGTTCCAGCGACCCAGGCTGCCAAACCACTACCCGTTCAGCCAAACTGATCCAAACTGGTAGGAACCCACCACTGCTCCCATCCTATAATGTTCTGCATTTTTTTTTCCAAAATATGGCTCTGCTCCCAAGCCTAGGGTTAGCTGTTTGTTCAGCAGCGCATTTTTTTTTGCTTCTTGAATTTTTAATCTTTTTAATTACATATTTCTTGTTTTGTACTGCATTTGTTCTACAGGAACCACTAAGTCATTTTGGTTATGGTAGCATAGAAATATGTTTCATAAATAAATAAATGAATAAACCACTCAGTCACTTGGGCAGTCTTCTAAATCTCCTCAAATAAATAAATTTACTTTACAATTCAATTGAGAGTACTCTCAAAGAAGCTTGCGTAAGATTATGAATAACAAAGTGTGCAACATTTAATGTTTATGTTATGCAATCACACCATGGATTCACCACTGAAATTAACAACAGGATAGAACAAGTGAACAGCATGGACTCAAATGTTACAGAGCTCTCTATGCCTTTACCTTACTAGAATTAAGCCATGGGTTTGGTTCTAGCTGGCAGGATATATAATTTCAGAATATTTCCCCTTAAAAGCCAGGAATGAAAGATTATAGAAGTTGAAATTTTGGATTAGAGGGCAAATTTAAAGCTCTGCTCAGCAAGGCCTGCTCATACTTCTGAATGTCTTTGCACTTGTGTCTTTGATATGATTCTGCAGATAAAATTGTGCTAATTTGTATGTCACAACTATTTGTTCAATTTTCAGCTCCTTTGAAGCATGGGGAAATATAAAAGACCATTTCAAAATATTTTAATTTCAAAGGAAAGCCAGCATAACACACCTTAGCATTCTGTAATTGTATCACTCATAAATTGTAAAATAAATTCATAAATAGGTCAAACACTGCCATCAGATAGATATTACTAGCCATCAGATAGATCATATTAAACAATATGATCCAAGGAACAAACAACACATTTTACTAAGCTGATTATCTTCACTGGAAGCTGCACATGTGGTTTCCAGCACAGTCAAGTTTCTGCTATCATCTAAAAGGCACCCCATAAATCATCAGGGATTTGAAAAATTTGAAAAAACCCTTCAGTTGAAAATTGAAATAGGTGAGATTATAACAAAAAAAAGTTTAAAAGATATATTATAATGTATTGCCCAATAAAATAATGGGAGATCCAAACTATTATTTCAAAGGCTCCTAGTATTTTTCTCTCCTGTATACTTGTGTGTAAGAAAGCAAGAGAGTGAAAAGCTCACATTTCAAAATAAACAGTTTACCAAATTGCAAATGAGACACTGATTTTAAATAAGATTGCATGAGGAGGGGCTCTTTAAGGATCCCCCTTCCCTGTAATGTTATTAGGATTTGCACATGAAGCAAAAATTGAGATGAGCAGCTAATTAATGTCATTATTAAAAACAATTAGTGTGCTTATATTTTCATTCACTGTATGTGCACAGGTAGGATAGTTGCTGTTCTGTAACATTAAACCAGCCACTCATTTATTTTAAATGCAACAGGTTTGTGAAACTAACTAAACATTGAATTATAGCTAAATAAATCTGTGGGTGGTTTTCAAGTGAAGATTTGAGTCTCAAAGGGAGTACTTCACTTCAATCGGCCATAAAATAATCTTCCCAGGCTGCTCCTCCCTACTGTGCCTGATATTTCCAGCTGCACTACACTAAATGCAACCATTTCAGAGCCCTTCCAACACCTTTCCAACAAAGTGAAATGGCCAATCAAATGAAGCAGCCTCTTTGGATGATTTGTCTGGAGGCAGCTTTATTCCTCCATTCAACTGAAGGTGGCTGCACAATGGAAAGGCATAGCGCTTCACTCAGGCCAGTTAGAGATCAACAGCTTTCAATGTAAGCAGCTCCTATCCATTTTGTACAAATCCAATCTATTCAATTTTCATTGAATCAGCATGTGGATCTTGAAAAGAAGTCTATTTGAAAATCATTGCTTTTTTTCAAAAGGAACTTACCTTCTGGAATAATTTTTATATTCAGTTAACTCAGATGTTTTTGAGCATTTTATTTAAACTAACAATGATGTCTTAAAATTCTGCATTATCATCATCATCTTGGGGCAATATCACATTGTAGTCTAGACTGGGCTGTCAAACTCCTGGCCTATGAGTCGGATGCATCATATGCTGGCCATGCCCCGGCTCGGATTAGCCAAGGGGGAAAAAATCCTGATACATCACATGACAACTCTGTGATGATGTGAGTTTGACCCCCCCTGGTCTAAGTGGCTTTTCTCTGATGCTTCTCTTGGATGATTCTTACATCAACTGCAGAAATTCAATTGCACATTGTAGTAGGTGGACCATGGGGCAGACTCTGTTTTTTTTTTGTTTTGTTTTTTTGCCCTTCACATCAGGACAGAGAAAGGAAGCCTTATGGCCGCCTCCTATGAAGACTAATATATCGCTGCCTGCCATTTTCTTTTGAAAAGTGGTATGCCAGTGGTATGCATGAGAGCCAATTGGTTGAGACTGGAGCTAAACCATACACTTAGTGCTCTAATGAGCTGTCCTGGAGCTAGTGTTGTCGGGTGGTGATGGTAATAAAGTCAATTCTGTGTACATTATAATGACCTTGAGAGGCAGAGCAAAGACATCTACCAAGGGAACAGTCAGATAGTCCAAAACCCCTGATCATCAGCAATGAACACCTATATGACCATAGATTAACACCCAGGCTAACACAAAATCAACAATCAAGAAGTACACAATACCCAATCAAAGAACTACCAACACAGACAAACTAAGTAACAGTAAACAACAGCCTAATCAAGGAACCAGCAAGAACACTCCCACCAACACTGACAGGGCAAGCCACTTGTCTATAAAAGAAAGAACAAAACTCCCATTCCCTTCTAGCACTGATGATGTTACCTAATTTGGTAATGGAATGTATTTAAAAAATCCATTAGGCTCAGAGAGCACCAAGGACTCCACTCACCTGCTATAGGCACTCCAAACCATGCATTGTAAAATCATAATGGTAACTCCACCTTAGAAGAGACATGGTGGTTCAGTGGCTAAGAGGCTGAGCTTGTCGAACAGAAAGGTTCGCAATACCTAGTGCCACATAATGGAGTGAGCTCCCACTTGTCCCAACTTCTGCCACCTAGCAATTCAAAAGCACATAAAAATGCAAGTAGAAAAATAGGGAACACTTTTGGTGGGTAGTCATGCTGACCACATGACCACAGAAATCTTTGGACAGTGCTGGTTCTTCAGCTTTGAAACGGAGATGAACACCGCTCCCTACAGTCGGGAACAGCTAGCACATATGTCAAGGGGAACCTTTACCTTTATCTAACTCCACCTTTATGTATTTGCATGTGTTTGAAAGAGTGGACCTTGTGTCATAGCTTCACAACATACTTCTCATCATGTTGGCATTATGTCTAGGAACCAACACTTGTGCCTGTCCTGAATATTTTATAGATATCAAGGTTAAGTGCTCATGATTTGATGAGTGACTATTTAATTGATTTTACCCAGTACTGTAAATATAAATTGATTTGACTTTTTTTCCTACTGCTATAATGTTTTATGGAAGTGTAAATAACTTACTGTATATATTTTTAAATTAATTGTTATTTATTCCACTGAGAAAAAAAGAATAACAAAAATAACTTCATGTGTGCTCTGTGTATGAAAGAGAGATAAAAAAATATTTGTGTATTTTCTGTCAACCATTAAAGTAAAGGGTTTTGTTCTTAAGTTACTGTACAACTTCTAGATGGATCCTACATAAACGGTTGTGATTTTGGAAGTTAGAAAATAAACAAAAACATGCACAGTAATTTTGAAACTAACTGGCTTAAAAGTTCAAGGATCTGATTTAAAAGGGAATACTTTTTGTAGTTCTTTATCAATACACTTACATTATCCTTCCCTATTATCTATGTGCACATGCCAACAAAATTATTAGGGAAGGAAAAATCATTTCTCTCAGTCATGGCATAGATGCAAGAAAGAATCTGTGACAGATTTTATGTTTTATGCTGTGTGATGCCACCATGTGGGAGGTCAGCTTTTTGTCTGCTTTTGAGACATCATCCTATTTCATCTTAACAAATAGACTCCAATACCCTAATGAACGCATTGATTCATCTTCCCTTAACAGATTTACCCTTGGATAATAGATCTAGTTTTTCTGTTAGCTTTAAAAGCAGCATCCGGCCTGTGCCTTCTAACAACTTAATCAATCACTGATGTTTTCAGCTTCCACTAAGTGTATTTGGTTTGCCCCTAGTTTAACTTAAATATTTCCTCTGTGTATATGTGCCTGCAGCCAATTCATCAGCAAATTATCATTCATTTGTATTCATTCAAAATAAAATTCAAATTCATACAAAATAACTTTAAATATTACAGTATGTATGTATATGTATATGTATATGTATATGTATATGTATATGTATATGTATATGAATATCTATATCTATATCTATATCTATATCTATCATCTACATCTACATCTATAACTATAACTATAACTATATCTATCTGTATGTAGGTATGTAGGCATGTAGGCATGTAGGTATGTCGGCATGTAGGTATGTAGGTATGTATTTGTTTTCATAGATTTTCATGGGAGTAGGTCTGCTGGTCTTGTTGTATTCGGGTCTTTTCCCATGTAAGATTGAGATTGTCTTGGCAAAGTTTCAGCAAGGTCTTATTCACCATCTTCAGGATGGTGTTTTCAGCTTCGTCCTTGTGTGAGAAAAGCATGGTAGGAGCTGCCGTCTTTCTATAAATCTTGGTGTGGGTGTGTGGAGTGCTGGCTTTGTTGCTGTAAGTGGGCTGATTGGCTGTGTAGTTGCATCCTGATTGGTAGATGGAGTTGATGTTTGTAGATTGGTCAGCTGTTTCCTTCAAAATCAATTTCATGCCCTGTTGCTTTAAGGTGCTGGAAAAGGGAGGAAGTTTTTTTCTTTTTTTCTGACTGCGTTCTTGTTTTCTGCGATGTGTGCATTTATTCTCCTATTAGTTTGACCAATGTATGTGGCAGGGCAGATTTTGCATGGTATTTCATAGACTCCTTGGTTTTCTAGCTGGATCTTGTCTTTGGGGTTTCTTAAGATATTGGCTATTTTTTTGGTCAGTGCTGAAGTCTGTCTTGATATTGTGTTTGTGGAGAATTTTGCTGATTTTATCAATGGTGCCTTTCATGAAAGGGAGGAGGGCAATGCTGTTGTCCTGGTCTGTGTCTCGGTTGTTGGAGGGTGTCTCCTTTTGGATTAGGTTGGTAATTGTTTTTCTTTGGAATCTGTTGGAGTTTAATACATTTGTGAGAGTGTGTAATTCAGTTTTTAGGTGGTCTTTGTTGGCTTGGCATTTGGTTCTAGAGATGAGGGTCTTGGCTACAGAGTTGATATGTGCAGGGTGGTGATGGGATTGTGCACTTAAGTAGTAGTTAGTGTGTGTTTTTTTCCCGGTAGATCGTGTTTCCTAGTGAGCCATTGAAGTTTTTTGTAGATTAGGACGTCCAGAAAGGGAAGTTGGTTGTTAGCTTCTATTTCCATAGTGAATTGTATTTTGGGGTGTAGGTTGTTGAGATGAGTGAGGAAGTTTTCCAGTTTTTCTTTCCCGTGTGGCCAGATTACAAAAGTGTCATCTACATATCTAAGCCAGAGTTTGAGTTTGTGTTCAGATTTATCTAAGGTGTTAGTTTCAAAATGTTCCATGTATAAATTCACGATGATGGATGAGAGGGTTGATCCCATGGGTGCTCCTTCTATCTGTTTGTATCTTTGTCCATTATGAATGATGAATGTGTTGGTTAGGCAGTGGTTGGTCAGGTCCAGGATATGCTTAGGGGGGTTGTATTTGTTCTGGATAGCTGTCAAGCCTTCTTTTATAGGCACTTGGGTGAAGAGGGATATGACATCGAAGCTCACGAGTAGGTCGCTGGGTTGTAGGTTTTGTTTCTTTATTGTTTCTCATGAAGTGGAGTTAGTTTTGTACATACGAGGTGATGGATTCTGTGTAGGGTTGAAGTTGTTTGGTGAGGAATTTGGCAAGATTCTGTAGAGGTGAGCCTATGCAGCTGACTATGGGTCTTAGTGGTGTTCCTTCTTTGTGTATCTTGGGGAGGCCATAGAGCTTGAAGTATCTGGATGATTTCTCTTTGTGGATGATTCTTTGTTGGATCTCTTCGCTGATGGGAGAGGCTTTTATTTTGGATTTGGTGGTTTTTTTTCCAGGTAGGTAGTGCGGTCTGTGTTTAGAGGTTTGTAAGCGGGGTCTTGGAGTAGGTTGGATAGTTTGGCTTGGTAATCAGACGTGTTCATCACCACTGTGGCATTTCCTTTGTCTGCTGGGAGAATGATTATGTTGTTGTCTTTCCTCAAGTTGGTTAGTGCTTTTTGTTCTTCTTTCTGTAAGTTGCTTCTGGATGGATTGTTGGAGCAGAGGACATTGGTGACTTCAAGTCTGATTTTATTAGCTTCATCTGGATTGATTTTGGTGAGGATGGCTTCAACTCAGCATATGATGTTTTCAGTGGGGATGCATTTAGGGGCAACTGCAAAGTTGAATCCTCTGGAAAGGACTTTGGTTTCTGCTGTGGTGAGGATCCTATCTGATATGTTGTGTACTGTTTGTTTCATGAATTGCTGTGGAGGGGGGTTGGGCTTCTGCTGTTTTTCTAGTCTGTGGAATTTGTTGGTGTGTGTGTTTGTCTTGTAGAAGGTTTCTGTTTCAGAATCAGCCCGTCAACAAATGAACCCCACCCACCACCCAAGTTGTTACAACACAAAAGAACAATGGACACACAACCAGCACCTCAGTCACACAGGATGATACGAAACAGCTGACCAATCTACAAACATCAACTCCATATATCAATCAGGATGCAACTACACAGCCAAGCAGTCCACTTACAGCAACAAAGCCAGCACTCTACATACCCACACCAAGATTTATAGAAAGACAGCAGCTCCCACCACGCTTTTCTCACACAAGGGCGAAGCCGAAAACACCATCCTGAAGATGGTGAGTAGGACCTCAATGATGGGATTCAAATATTTTTACTACCGGTTCTGTGGGCGTGGCTTGGTGGGTGTGGCAGGGGAAGTTAACTGCAAAATCCTGATTTCCTCCCAATCAGCTGGGACTCGGGAGGCAGAGAATAGATAGGGGTGGGGCCAGTGATAGGTAGTATTTACCGGTTCTCTGAACTACTCAAAATTTCCACTACTGGTTCTCCAGAACTGGTCAGCATCTGCTGAATAACATCTCTGGTACCACTTTACAAAGCCTTAGTGTATGTGTATAGTTCCACTTTTCAAAGTCTTAGTAAGACCACACTTGGAATACTTCTTCCAGTTCTGGTCATCACAATATAAATATATATGCTCTTCTTTGCCCTCTTTCCACTCCCTCCCCCAAATAAAGGCCTTACAGTATTATTTATTTATCTATTGGTTGCTATGCCACATATATAAGTTGCTGAGATTCTGGAAAGAGGGCAAAGAAGAGCAACAACAATGATTAAAGGGATGAATGAACACATGGTTGACAATATAGAAGACCTCAAGGTCCTTTCCAGCTATAATTCCATTCTACTCTCTGCCATAATGAGAATTTATTTGCAGTATCTTCAAGTATGTTCTTTCCTCAAAGGGGGAAAAAAAGTGATATGTTATTGTCCTTTAAGACAAGCAATTAGATGTTTTCATTAGATTAGAATGTGTGTGTCTCTTCTGAACTGCCATTTGTGACACACAAACACAGATTGCTGTTTGGTTCTAGGTTCCCAGTGGAGTTTGGTGAACAAATTGTGACTGCTTCTTATTATACCATAAGACAGAAGCCTAATGTTATCCTGTTCTTCATATGCATCTGAACTAGATTAAGATCTGTGGCAGAATACCAAACAGTTGATTTAGCAGTAAAGCATGAGCGTCTATTGCTCTCCCTTCACAACCTGGGAATCGTAATTATTTCATTGGGTTAAAATGCCTCATTGAGCTGCAATGCATCAAGGTGTTCTAGTAAAGATAAAAACTAATGAAACCTGAAGTGATGAAAATGAAAGATTTTAACCGGAAACACACAAACCACTTTAGTTTTATTTGAATTGCCATAGCTCTACAGTTATAGCACTGTTTATATCCATAAAGGGGTAGAAGTATTTAAAAGAAGCATTTCTTCTTTTAAAATAAATACATATTTAATAAAAAATGCACACACAACCTAACTTTTCCCCCCATGGTTCAGAAAGAAGACAGGGTGCAAGTCATTCAGAATGATGACTTTTCCCTACATACAGTATGGGAAATGACTGAAGCTCCATGCCAGAAATATTTATCCTACTGTTTGTTTAATGTACAAATACAAAAGGAAGAAAAGTTCTACTAACAAAGTGAAGTAAGCTACCAATACTTTCAGATTACTTTAGAGTCAGAGGACATTTCTATATGAGGTGCCAATTATTACCAGTTCTGGGCGTGAGATAATTTATTTATTTATTTGTCAAAAAACCTGCCCGTCATCCTCACAGAGGCAGAATGGGACAACTTGCCATGTCCAGCTCACTGTGCAGAAACTCACTGCAGGACAATTTAACAATTCAATTTAATGATCTAAAATAAAATTTTAAAAACATATTTAATTTTTGTCATTCACATTTCATTTTATCCCTCTTTTTGCATCCTTTCTTTAATGATTCTATTCCACCATTTCTTTGACATTAGTGTAACTCTTGTTCTGCAGTAAATTCTCCTAAGTGAGTTGGCCACAGAGAGATGGCTGTGGTGAGATGGCCATAGCGAGTTGGTCATGGTGAGTTGGCCATGATGAGTTGGCTGTGAGTTGGTTGCAGTGAATTGTCAAAGACCCCACAGAGGGATGCTGGGCAATGTAGATGAAATATCAAACAACAAAAATAATTTCCTGAAGTCTGGTTTTATATATTTAATTTTTCATAAAGCCTAAAAAATGTAACAAAGGATATGAGTTGATGATGTGTAAACAAATTATTTTAGATGTGTGAAGCTTTGTTTCTTCAGAAGCTGTGACAACTTGGGATTCAAAGCATTTCTTTATTCTTTCTTGGTAGCATGGTAAAGTTACAGAACTGAGGATGGCTGCCAAATGTTTTTTACGGAACAGAGGAGTAACAGTGGTGGTGATGGAGTTCAAATAAAGTGTGTAAATGTGTGTGATTAAACCCAATGATGAATGCATACATTAACACACCATCCGTCAAACTAGCACTTTCTAAATACATTGGAAAACAAGTTCCGATCAACCCTGGACAGAATAAACATGATAAGAATTGTAGACCAATGCTTCTGGGAGGAATCGAGATTGTGAAAGCTGTGTTAGTCTCCAAGGCAATGACTAACTGAAATTCTGTGCCCTGCTGATAATTGATTTAAATTACATACAGAATCTCATCAGACTTTCTTGATACCAAAGGAATATATTTTATATTTATTAAACTCTGTTATTGATCTCTTTCTTTCTTTGATGAACTTTCTATTTTTTTTTCTTACCAGATTACTATGGTTTTCCCCAGATAAATTAAAAGAAAAGAAAAACACTGCAATAAGCCTTAATGTCAACATCTAAATTATTTCAAAATAACTATGTGCTTCTTTGGGATTATATTAAAAATAACTTGTTGAGGTGGGATAAATTACTATCATAGTTGGGTAGAATTTTTTACCGTATTTTTTGGAGAATAAGACACACCTTTCCCCCCAAAAAAAGAAGGTGAAAATCTAGGTGCATCTTATACACTGAATACAGCATTTTTGGCCTCCTGAAACCCCACCCCCGCGCATTCCATTTTTGCAAAAATGGACATGTAGAGGGTTTGGAGGCCTGCAAAGTGCTCCTGGAGGTTGGGTAGGGTAAAAAAAGGGGGAAACATGCTGGTTTTTTGCTTGTCCCCCCCCCCCTCCCCAGCCACCAGAAACACTCTACAAGCCTTCCAAAGCCTATGCATGTCCTGTTTTTTTTGCAAAAAAATGGGCCCATTTTGTGCACGTTTTTGCCCACCCTCCCAGTCCCCAGGAGCACTCAAACTCTCTGGATGCCCCATTTTTCATAAAAAATGAGGTGTGTAGAGGGTTTCAAAGGTCTGCAGAGTGCAGAAACTTTTTTAAAAATTTACCTCATCAAAATGTTGGTTCATCTTATACTCCGGTGTGTCTTATAGTCTGAAAAATATGGTAATTATGATAAATGTTTTACCTAACTTTTTTTTCCAGATATTATCACTGATGTTTTATTTAAACAATGGCAAAAGGATATTTCTAATGTGTGGGAAAGGTGATGGAGTTGGAGGGATGGAATTTTTTTTTAAATTCTCTGTTGCACCTTTTTTTCTTTCTTTTTATTCTTCTTAATTTTTGCTTATATTTATATATTAACGCACAATAATTAAACAATTTTAAAAAAGCAAACTGACAGACCAACTATTCAAGAAGTATGGATCGTGTATGAAGAATCTAATTGGATGCATATTTTAAATCTTACATTTGAGTGAGACGGAGAGAGACAGAGACAGTGAGAGAGACTGTGAGAGACAGAAAGCCTTACAAATCTTACAGAAATGAGGCTAGTTTATTTTATTTTCAGATAAACTTTAGGTTTCTCTGCCATGATGTTCAGTATTGCCTTGTCTTCCATCAGGCAATTCCCATGGAAAAGGCAGCACTATGCAATAGTACATGCTGCATAAACAATATAAAAGCAAAGTAATGGATAGCAAACAACCATAAAAATAAAAATATTTCCTATCCATCAGTTCACATATTCTCCCACCAAATGCTCAAATCATCTGGCCTAATTAACCAAACTATTAAACTATTTTATGGCTTATCTAGGAATAGGTGTCCCATCACTACACATTTAACTTTTTCAGAACAGAAAATTGCTCTCCATTGGGAACTCATGGGCCAATCCAAGCAATATTATGAATAACAACTCATTGCTGGGTGGGAATTTGGGGGAAAAAATAAAATTGGAAGTGGGAAGAAACTTAATCTTTTTCCAGTTCAAAAAGATGCAATATAGAGATTCATGTACCAGCCAAGCATTATAAATCCATATGAAATCTCAGAATCTGAGAATAGCTGTATTGGAATTGGTTTTATAAGCCATTAAATCTAATTTCCTGGTCAGTGCAGGAATCCATATTAATGTGTTTCTTACACACACGCATGCACGCACGCACACACACACACACACACACATTTATGATTAAATGTGCGTAGTAAAACACTGTTATATTGCACCAAGAGCTAGTTCCATCAAACACATTATATTGAATAATCAGTAGTCATGCTTCCATATCAGCTACATAGAAGCTGGTTACCCAGAGAACTATGCAATATTTTACATCTAAAAGAAATAGAACGATATAAAATTCATCTTATCTCCCAGATTAATCCTGCAGCACAAGGCTATTGTATTTTAATGGAAGTCCTTATGAAAAAGGCCATATGTGATATATTGTTTCAATTCCCTTGAATTTATAAGGACAACTCTTTGTCCAGGAGAATGCATCCACTGTGTCCCTGTATAACTGAATTGCACTTTATTTAGGAAGATATTTCTCTATATCAGTAAAGGCAGAGTCTGCATTTTGTACATCGAATGTACAGAGTTTGGAATTCAAGTTACTAGTTCTCATTGCAATAAAAATGTGTTCCAGTAAGACCACAATTTTCTAATGTTTTGCTTTTTTTCTGGACCGGGAGCTTTCTTGCTTCATCTACAAACAGAAGTAGGTCAGTAGTTACCCAGTGGAAGGGTTGGCAGCAATCTTTACTTTGTCATAGCCTGATGGGAGCAATCTGATCATACATTCAGTCTACAATCATCTTCAGACTAATTTTATTTTGCCAACCTCAAACCAGAAATTTCTGATCTAATTTAAGGACTTCTTTCTTATCCCTATCCACTGATTTTTGTATCATTATGCTCAATTGTAGGTTCTTGGGAACTAGAAATTTTCACACTTTTTCCCATTTTAATTGGTCCTCATAAATAAAGGTACATGTAGTCTACACAATACAGGTCTGATCGTTTTAAATTATTTTTATGAGGTTTCCCACAGTGCACAGTGGTCACACTAGTTTTTAATCATAGGAATGTGATTAGAACAGTTATGGACATGTTTAAAATGCACCCAAATGAAATAATCAGCAATCATTACCCTCATGAATTTTCTCCTCTCCTTGATGTAATTATCTTTCTTTTGTAAAACTTCACACATTTATTTTTCAGAATAAAAAGACAAACGTCTTGCTTATCCAAAGTTACTCTGAAAGGAACCTGATAGAGATAAGGTAAGGAAAACAAATGGCATTGTCACATAAACTGGAAAGCAAAATGATACATTCTGCTCAAAAGTCGTGGTGCAGGATCTTGAAAATTTAACCTTTGTATAGATTATTCGTGGGAACGTTTGCTTAGAAAATTTTCTCATTGTGTCAGAGGACTACTAATAATAATCTCTCTGGTGGAAAATACAGAACCACCCATTTATAATTGTTATCAAAATGATTTTTTTAAAAGACTTCAGTCTTCCCTTCCCTCCAATTGCTTGAACATAAATCTGGCCAGTCTAAAGGAATGACACAATTTTGGATTAACTTTTCAAATTCTATTCCCATATCATCACTAAAACAGAAAACCACATTACTTTTCAAAGCTGTACCATATCTTTTTTAAAAACCCTAAAAATGTATAATTTTTTCCTGCTATAATCATCTGTACATTGAATTAAATACAATAGATGTCTCTGACTATGGATTGAGAGGACCAGGAGATCAAAGCTGCTGCTCCATTGTTCTCACGGTTGATTGCAACCCTATTCAATGCTCTACTGCAACAGGCCATGATCTGTTGCTGTAATTCAACTTGAGGCATCCATCAGTTTATTCTGATGAAGAGAGTCTTCTTAGATCCTTTCTTAGAGAACCCCTTCTTATTTTTTGTCTTTCCCTTCACTTTTCATTTAGGTGAAGCAACAAACCATGCAATATACAGCATTTGGTGTCTCTGAAGTGTATAGATGAAAATGTACAATGGCTCAGTGGCTAACACATTGAGCTTTTCAATCAGAAAGGTCAGTAGTTCGGCGGTTCAAATCCCTAGTGCCACGTAATGGAGTGAGCTCCCATTACTTGTCCCAGCTTCTGGCAACCTAGCTGTTCAAAAGCATGTAACAATGCAAGTAGATTGGTGGGAAGGTAACAGGGCTTTGTGCACCTTTGGCATTTAGTCATGCCGGCCACATGACCACGGAGATGTCTTCAGACAATACTGGCTCTTCGGCTTTGAAAGAGAGATGAGCACCACTCCCTAGAGTCTGGAATGACTAGCACATATATGTGAAGGGAAACTTATTTAAACAAAAAGTCAAAACCATCACAGAAGGTTTTAAAGAAGAGATTGGACAGCCATTTGTCTGAAGTGGCATAGTATCTGCTGCTTGAGTAGAAGGTTGGATTAGAAGACCTCCAAGATCTCTTCCAACTTTGTTATTCTGTTAATACAAATCCATTAATCTCGATGGAGACCACTTTCCATCTATTGCCAGAGAATGCAGAAAAACACACACATATATGCATTAACTTGTAATATTAAAGCAAGAGATGTTTGTTGGCAATTGGTCAGATCTCTGTGTGAAGTCCTTGCATTGCATGAAGAAAGATTCTGTCTCAATTCTCAGTGATGGAAAAAATCTCTGCCTTGGGTATTAGAAAGCTGTGAATGGCCAGAGAAAGCAATTGTTGTAACAAGGGTAGGATTGTCAATACTTAACAGACTCTTAGAACATGGAAAGTTTTTATCCATTTGCCCAGTATTCTGTCCAAATAAGAGTCACAGGAAATCCACAACTATTATTATTGCTTTTAAAATTATAGAAATTAACTTGAATAAAATAGATCAGACCTTTGATGTATAAAATATCTATCAGGGAGAAGCTTATAAAGAACACAGGGTAAGGAGTAGTGAGAAGCACATTCCCATGATGTCAGTAACAGTAATAATAATAGTAATATATATAATATTTCAAGAAGCTGAGTTTAGCAGTACATGGGGAATAGCTATTCTAAAAATCCAGCCGGCTCTTTCATCTCTTCATTATCATTCAAGCTTGATGTTCTGTTATTCCATTTCAGTGTTCTACAATGCTTTTACAAGCACAGTATGAGGAAGAAAGATTAGATAAAATCACATACTGATCACAGCTTCTCTTGTTACCAAGTTTTAGGGCTAAAAAGGCCTGTTTTTCCTCCTTTGGGAAAGAGTTTTAAGTGCTTTTTGCACACAGTTTCTAAACTCTTGGTGGCTATCTTCACTTCCAGCCAAGATTGCTGAGAGTTGGCTGAGAGAAAAATGCAAGTAACAAGTCTCAAGGTATCAGGTAGGATTTCTTTATCTGCCTTTTTAATGTTGAGAAAATAGTAAAATAGTAAGCAATAGACCAGAATAGGAATTGTTACCATACATTATTCCTTGCACAGGGGTATAAAAAGTGTACATGTGTCACATTAAATAATGGAATGAAGGGAAATCTAACACACATAAACTATTTATTGGTTTCCTTTCAATCAAATGAGAAATAAGTCAGCACCTGGGCTTTGCCAGGAGTATGCTGGTACAAAGTGAAAAAAATGAGATACTTTAACTTCTTTAAGTTGGAAATGTGGCATAGCAACCAATAGATAAAGTAAATAATACTGATAGGCCTTTATTTGGGGGGGGGAGTGAGAAAGAGAGCGAGAAGGGGAGAAAAAGAGAGAGAGAGAGAGGGAGAGGAAGAGGGAGAGACAGGGACAGAGGGATGCATGCACAGTCATTAATGAAAAAATAATTGCTCATTTTTTCCACATATAAGTAAGTTACACTTATTTACAGATGCCTGGCAAGGTACAAATGTCATAAATTAGAGTCTTTATCATTTGCCACATGCGCCGTGCATTAGCTTTACATAAACTGCTAGGCAATACTTTGAACAGCTATATTATGGGGAGAACTTGAGGACTAGGATGTTACAGAGGGCTGTGCAACAGCAGGAATGTTTGATTCAGTGAAATTAAGGGAAATGAAATGAATGAAAATTGTCATCTGTTTTTTAGTTTGCTTTTTTAGTTCCTACTTGATCATATATACCTGGAAATTCACAACAGATTCAGAGGACTCCTTGGCTGCCCATATTTTGCTTACCACTTCAAAATGGATTACTTCTAGTTCCTTAAACAGTTTTGAATAACATGTTACCAGGAAATATGCCAAATACATTCTTGGTCTATACATTGTTAGAATAAGAAGTACAAAGAAATGTCTTTTCAATACCTGGGAATCCTTCAGGCAAAACAACTTGGTGACAGAGAGAAAAAGAGAAAAATAAAAATGACTGAGGATTAAAAGATTTCATTATACTGAAGGACATAATAAATATACAGAAAGTAATTGGGATTTGGGGAAAGCTGGAAGGATTCAATCTTTTTCCAGCCATACTACATCCTGTCCTGTGCCTATTGCACATCAGAGATACTCCAAATTTTTCAGTGATACCTCTGGCTGTGCAACAAGCAATGCCAGGTTCCAGCCAGATGGGGCACATTCCCAAGAGTGGTGCATTCCAGGCAAAAGGCAATGCTATTCACAGGTTTTCCATGCAGAACACTCATGCTGACAACACTCTCACTACTAAATGAGGGGATGTCACAAAGACATCTGCTCCAGCACAGAACATTTCCTGAGAGCACTGCTTGAGATGGTGCTCATTTATCTGAGTCTGCCAAGAACAGCAGATACTCCCATGC
The DNA here is from genome assembly GCF_964273705.1 of Natrix helvetica. NCBI lineage: Eukaryota > Metazoa > Chordata > Lepidosauria > Squamata > Natricidae > Natrix > Natrix helvetica. The sequence continues at coordinate 50,963,416 of NC_138548.1, forward strand.
CAATCCACAAGATGCATGGGCAATGATTTCCATGAGAACATTGAAAGATCCATCTGACGCAGCTCGCATGGAACAGAATCAGCACTTTGAGCATTAAAACTTATCTATCCATGAAAAACACTCAACACGTTTCGTTTGGCAAGTGACTGTTGACCACATTTGATAAACCAGAACTTTGAAAAGTGATAATGTCACCACTTAGACATTCCAGGACTGCAAAATGATCTACTGGAAGCATCCGTGATAGCAGAAACACAGATGTGTTGACATTCTTGAGAAGGACACTTGAAATAACAAGTATGAGCTCTATCGTACTTTGAATTGTCACCAGGTGTCCAACTTCAATAAAGTAATAAATTGTATAATGTATAAAAACTGAACATGCATAAAAAATATTTTCATTTAGTTAAAAAATTACACACACACACACACACAGCAGCAGCAGCATAAAGCAGGGAATATTCATTTCAGAAATAGCTTTTATATTTCCCTGTGTCACATTTTAAATTCTAAGCACTTAAAAGGCAGACATCAGCCTTCTTTTTTTCTGCAAACCAGGGGCTGGGTTCAGTTTCCACCTTGACCTGGAGACTTTCAGAAGGCAAATCTTTTAGGATGGAAAGCCTCTTCACACACCACCTTTTCCCCCCCAGAGAATTTCAGTTCAGCCTGGGCAAAGGGGAGAATTATAATTTCCCATATTGATGCTCATGGCAAAGGTTATCAGTCAAAAGTAGGTAGCAGCACCTACCAATTTTGTCAATCTTATATAAGTCTCCATCAAAGAATTAAAATCACAGGAAACCTCTCCTGAACTGACACATAAACATGTCCTTCTAATTCATTATGTATTTTTCTTACATTGTTAAATATTGTCTTTTTCCCAAACAATATATGTTTGGGAAGATTCTACATATAACAAAGTGTTGGTATTTGTCTTGAATTAACAACATTTTTATTTTAAACATTTGCAGAAGGGATACACTTACAACACTGTTTTCACTTTTGCCTCTGTAGCTTGGCATATCCAACAGATACTCAAATCTGAGATCTCCATTCAAAAATGGTAACAAAGTCTTCTGAATTTAGGATTTCATGAAAATAGTCCTCAGCAGATGGTAGCAGGTGGCTGACTTGTCAAGGTTGGAAGGTCAACTGGGTCACTCTTATTTACTACTTGGATTTGAGACATCAGTAAAAATCAGGAGTAGACTTGAAGGCTAAAACATCCCTCAAGAAGATAATTATGAACTCCTCCAGATTGCTGTCAAGAAAATAACTTGGACATTTCTCTTAGCTTTGATCTCAACTAAATGGAATAGCGAAGCCTGCCATAATGGAGTAAACTTGACCAAAGAAAATGCCTGTCTGCTCAGTCTGCTTTCTTGCAGTTGACTGATGATGGGCAACTTCAAAACCCCTCTCTCTTTTTATACAGTTTATCCATAAACATTCCTGGATAGTCCCTCCAATATAAGACACTTCCAAATACAAGACTGATGCATACCAACCCTTCGGGGTGGGAGGAAAAATGGTTTACTATGAAATAGGACAAAAGGCCCTGTGGAATTCCTTTGTGCATCCTGAAAAAAAAAAGAGTGTTTAGTGTTACCTCAGCACAAAATGAGTTAAGGATGTAATTGTAGGTACCGTTAGTAGAGAGAAAATCCAGTTCACTTATCAGTAAACATGCTTTGCATTATTGCATTCCCACTGGGGTGGAGGAGGCTGGGTCTATTGTTTTTAGGAACAGTCAAATCTGTGAGGAAAAAAACGATGCAAGTAATTAGGGTTTCCTGGCCATGAGGCTGATTTCCTCAACCATTGTTTGTAATCAGGCAGGAAACCTCTTGGCACAAGTTCCGCAGAAGCCCACCAGGTAATTGTGTCAGGTTTATCACTTCCTGAGCAAATGTGTATAGGATGTGGCTATACAAACAACCACATTTTTCAACTAAGCTCCCTTTCAGAGCAGAAGATCAGTGAGAGTTTAACGTTTTGATGACTGCTTCAATATAATGAACTGGCTGAAAATCAGCCAGAAGACTAACAGGCAACAAAATGGGCAGACTGGTAAGGCTGTTGTTTAGTTTGTAATGAGAAAAAAAAGAAGGCAGGAAAGGGTATGTGTTAGATCTGGGCAACGAGAGACAGACTGCGGACACGACGTGACTTAACAGCTCTTTATTAGTAATAGTAGTGATCCAGCTTACTCTGTGGTCGGAGGGTTCCCCTTTTATAGGGATGAGGCACGCCCATTGACCAATCAGAGGAATACCTGTTTCCCGCTGTAGGAGCGGACCTGAGGGAAGACTTATCCCGATATATGCTAATATCTAACACCCCTCCCCTCCTAGATGGGACGTTGCGGTAGGTGACATAGTCCTTTAGGTAGGTGGGTGTTTGTCTTGCTCGGGAGGAACGTCGGAGTTCAGGTTGTGTTGAAGTACTTGCAGGATTGGTTTCCTGTTGGGTTGAAGTAGTTGCAGGATCGGGTGCTTTTTCTGTTTCTGGAGGTCTTGCGTTTTCGATGCTCTTTTCCCTGGTATCTTGTTCGGCTGCGATGACGGGGGTTTGCTCAGCGGCTGTGATGACGGGGGGTTGCTCAGCTGCGTGCGTGATGTCCTGTCCCCCGCTTAGCTCGCCGGTGTCGTCGTTTCCTGGGATGAAGTTTCCCTGCGGTTGTCTTTCTGTGGACAGGAAACTTTCGCCCTCATCCCTTAAGTTGGAGTGTGCTAGGCGACCTCGAAGCTGATCGATGTGCCTTCTCCAATTCCGCCCATCTTCAAGCTCTAACAAATACGATCGAGGGCCCATGATGCCAATGACCCTTGCCGGTATCCACAATGTCCCCCCTGTGTAATTTTGAGCATAAACAGTGTCTCCTTCTCTAAAAGATCTGACTTTACTTGTAGAGTCTGGGGGAGCCGAGGTAGAATAATTCGGGTGGAGCCTGTCCAGGTGAGATCGTAGGCGGCGACCCATTAGTAGTTCAGCGGGGCTTCTACCCGTCGTTGCGCTCGGGGTAATGTGTTGAATGAGGAGGTAATGGTCAATGCGTGTTTGCCAATCCCCCGGGCCCATCCTGGCGAGGGCCTCTTTCGCGAACCGCACCATTCTTTCTGCCTGACCATTGGACGCTGGATGGAATGGCGCGATGAGGGCGTGTCTGATTCCCAACCCTGCTAAAAATGTTTCGAACTGCATGGCCGTGAATTGGGGCCCGTTGTCCGATACTAACAGATCTGGTAGACCATGGGTGGCGAAAAGCCGCCTAAGAACCTTTATAACTGCCTCTGCCGTGGTTGATGTCATTAGGACTACATCCAACCATTTAGAATAAGCATCTACAACTATGAGGAAGGTTTGACCCTGGAATGGCCCTGCAAAATCAATATGAATGCGTGACCAGGGTGCCTTGGGTTTCTCCCATTCTGTGGCGGGCGCTTCCGGGGGTGCTGGTCTCGACTCCTGGCATGGATCGCAAGTGGCCACCCACTCCTCTATTTCTTTGTCCATATTGGGCCACCACACATAACTTCTCGCTAACGCTTTCATTCTCACGATCCCCGGATGCCCCATATGTAAAGCATTCAATACCTTTTTTCGTAGCGCAAAAGGAATAACAACTCGATCCCCCCACAACAAACATCCCTGTAACACGGAGAGTTCGTCCCGTTTAGACCAAAACATTTTGAATTCCGGGCCCACATTTCCCTTTGGCCACCCCCTCCATACCCAAGTTTGCACTTGTTTTATTAAATTGTCCTTCGAGGAGAACCTTGCAACGTCGTAAGAAGAAACCGGTCCCGAATCCAAACAGTCAATGAGCAATACCGGTACTTCTGGAGTGGGGTCTGGCAAAATGTCTGGTAATGGGCAACGGCTGAGCGCATCTGCGTGCCCTAGAGTGGAGCCCGGTCGATGAATTAACTTGTAAGAGTACGCAGCCAGGAAAACAGTCCACCTGGTCATACGTGGAGAAAGGGAGACCGGAGTGGGGCGATTTCCCGCCAAAAGTCCTAACAGCGGTTTGTGATCAGTAATGAGTTCAAAATCGCGGCCGTAGAGGTATTCATGGAAACGTTTCACACCTGCAACGGCAGCCAATGCTTCTCTGTCCATTTGGCTGTAGTTCCTTTCGGCCGATGAAAGAGTTCTGGAGTAGAAAGCAATGGGTGCTTCTTTCCCGTCGGGCATCCTGTGGCTGAGGACTGCTCCAACCCCGAACGGCGATGCGTCGCAGGTCAATACCAGCGGGAGGGTCTGACTGTATTGTACAAGTAGTGAGTCAGTGGTGAGCAGGCGCTTTACCCCGGCGAATGCTGCAGCTTCTGCTCGTCCCCATCTCCATGGTGCGTTCCTCTGGAGTAGACGGTGTAGTGGCTCAGCAACGGTCGCCTTCTGTCTCAGAAAAACGCTGTAGAAATTAAGTAGTCCGAGGAAGGCCTGCAACTCGGTTTGATTTCGTGGTGTGGGGGCGTCCTGGATCGCCTTAATTTTCTTTTCAGTGGGGTGAATTCCCTGACCATCAATTCTATAACCCAGGAATTCTACGCTAGGCACGTTAATTTGGCATTTTTCTTTTTTCAGGCGGAGACCCTTCTCTCTGATTCTGGCCAAAACCGATCTGACTCTTTTGTTTAGTTGCTCCTCGTTTGCAGCGGACACCAAGATATCGTCAAAATATGGGACGACTCCCGGTATCCCTTGCAACAGTCGTTCCATGACGCTCTGGAACAATCCTGGAGCAATACTTACGCCGAATTGTAGCCGGTTGCATTTAAACGCTCCTCTGTGCGTCACTATAGTCTGGGCCTCCGCTGTGGCGCTATCTACTGGCAGTTGCTGGTAAGCTTGTGCCATATCTAATTTAGCGAAAACTTTTCCTGGCCCCAATGAGTGCAATAGGTGCTGTACTACGGGCACCGGATATGCGCTCTGTTGTAGCGCGACATTAATTGTGCATTTATAGTCTGCGCACAAGCGGACTGATCCGTCTGACTTAACTGGGGTCACGATAGGTGTCTCCCAACGCGCGTGATCTACCGGCTCCAGGATTCCTTGTTCCACTAACTTATCTATCTCTTTATCTATTTTTGGGCGGAGTGCAAAAGGCACTCGTCTCGGTTTAAGCCGGATTGGCGCCACATTTGGATCTAAATTGAACGATATTGGTTTGCCCACATACTTACCAAGACCGGAGCTGAACACATCCTCGAACTCCTTAAAGATCTTTTCAGCGCTGCTGTTTCTCACGGCGTTGATTCCGGTGACTTCTAATCCCAGGGCTTCAAACCAATCAAGCCCCAGGAGGTTCTGCAATGGCGCGCTGGAGATGGTCACGGGCAGCTGGGCTTCGATGTCCTTAAACTGGATGTGGAATGTGCCTTGGCCCACGATGGGGACTTGGTTCCCCTGGTAGTCTCGTAGCAGGACGTCAGGAGCGCGCAGTTGGCTCTTTCTGAGGCTGGGAATGGCCTGTTTCATGGATGCCCATGAAATGATCGTCAGGGTTGATCCTGTGTCAACCTCCAGCTCGCAGGGTGAGCCCTCCAAGAGGACTGTGACTTTCAGCCTTTTGGGCCGCTTAGGGCGGACCTGATGTATCGTGGTGAGATACGTTCGCAACTCCTCTCTCTGGGTCAACTCTATCTCATCGTCTATATCCTGAAAATACTCTCGTTGAGCGTCTTGGTAGAACGCTCTTTCGGCTCTCTGTGTGAATTCTCTCTGGGGATACGCTCGCTCACTTTCTTGTGAGTAATCTCTCTGGGAATACGCTCGTTCAGCTCTTTGGGGAGTTTCTCTCTGGGTAAACACTTGTGGATTTTTCTCTGGGCGCCCTTTTTGATTTCGCCAAGCCCCTGGGTTGGGCTTCTGTTGGCGGTACATGGGTGGCTGCCGTGAGGCAGGGACTCCGCTCCGGCACACTCGTGCGATGTGCCCAAGTTTGTTGCAGTGCGAACAAACAACGTTCCTGAACCTGCAAGTAGACCTGGGGTGATTCCCTCCGCAGCTTGCGCAGGGCGGCAAACGGGATCCGGGTTTCCCCCCAGGCCTCCAGTGACTGCTCTGCATTAGGTGACTGTCCTCGAACTCGGGATCCACGTAGTCGGGGCTTGCGTCTTCGTAGTGGACTCTGGTTTGTCTCGGTGCTGGCTGGGTTTCGTTGACCCTTCGTTGTATGGTCACTGCTGATTTCTCCGCTGATTCCGACGCTCTTGCTTTGTTCAATGCTGACTGTAGGGTTAGATTCGGGTTGGCTAACAGTTTCTTTTGCAACGAAATGTCTCTTACCCCACAGATGAATTGCTCTAAGATATGCTCTTCCAAATCCCTGTATTCACAGTGGGCTGCTATTCTTCGTAGAGCTGCAACAAATTGGTTAATGGATTCTCCCGCCTTTTGAGTCCTCATGTTGAACTCTTTGCGGCTGACATGGCGGGACGGTTTTGGCGCGTAATGTGTTTCCAAGGCTTGTTTCAGCGTCGCCCATGGTACTGCTTGTATTGGAGTAGGCGCGGTGAGGTCTCTGGCCGTATTGAAGACTTCCTTTCCGCAGTAGCCGAGGAAGATATTTTTCTTTCTTGCATCGGTGATCCCCGTGTACTCATTTGCTTCGAGGAAACACTCGAAGCGAATCATGAAGGCTTCCCATTCGTCGGTTGCTGGGTCGAAAGGAGCGGGGGGAGCATGCATCGCCATCTTCTCAGTTTGAATTTGCCGCGCTGCGGTGATCTGAGATGGCTGCCGGAATTTCTGCCGAATTCCTGGGCTGGATCAAATCCGGAGATTCTTGAAGTAGCGTTCTTCGTCCTATCTGTCTCTCAATCCCACCCTCGTCGCCAATGTTAGATCTGGGCAACGAGAGACAGACTGCGGACACGACGTGACTTAACAGCTCTTTATTAGTAATAGTAGTGATCCAGCTTACTCTGTGGTCGGAGGGTTCCCCTTTTATAGGGATGAGGCACGCCCATTGACCAATCAGAGGAATACCTGTTTCCCGCTGTAGGAGCGGACCTGAGGGAAGACTTATCCCGATATATGCTAATATCTAACACCATGCCAACTGGCATTTCCAACATACAGTCTCGTTAATAAGGACTGAACATTGTGACAGAACTTGCGAAGACTGGTGTTTACTTTATTCTTTAAAAAATGGTTCTGGCTTTTTGAAAGAACCTTTCAAAAGAAACAACACAGTGATTTGGATTTGGATTTTAGCCATTTCCACTGAGCAAATTAAATGCCTATATCTAATTTCCAGTGCCCCGTGATGCAGATATGGCAGGGTATATTAAATGTTCAACATACAATTGTAAGGGCATCAGCCCTGTGTTACTGCAGGCATGAACTGGTGATCTGCAGCCTTTAGACTAATTATATGTAGCTCTTGGACTAATTTCAAAAACACTTTGTAAGCAATCAATTCAGATCTCTGTCAGAAATAATCCGTCCCTTCTGCACGAGGAAGAGAGAAAACAATGGGGGAGGGGATGCTGTAAAATGGGGAAGTTAAACAGAGGAAAAGAGAATAGTCCTTCCTGTTATTATTTTGGTCTAGGCATTGCTTGAAACAGCACCTCATGGTATGCAATGCAGCCCCCAACAGATTACTTCCTTAGAATATGTGCTGCCTCCAACATTTTAAAAATATAATGAATCAAATGAAGACCACATTTGCCCTTATTTGAGTGGACTAATGATCTAGTCTAGTTCAGTTGGTAAATTTAGTTATTATAGTTATTAAATGAAACTGGTTTCCCTATTGACTTTGCTTGTCAGAAGATCATAAAAGTTGGTCATGTGACTCCTAGACACAGCAACTATGAGTCAGTTGCCAAGCATCTGAATTCTGATCATGTGACCATGGGGACGCTGCAATGATTATAGGTGTGAAAAATAGTCATGTCACTTTTTTCATTAATGCTGTAACATTGAACAGTCACTAAACTGTTATAAGTCGAGGACTACCTGTATTTAGCATTTATATAATAATAATTTCACTATTGAGTACTTATTTTGATCCATTTATGGATATTTCCCCCTCTCCAGAGGTGGGTTTCTACTGGTTCGCACCGGATCGGTAGTACCGGGTCGTCAAATCTACCGAACCTGCTAGAAGAGGTTCCACCAGAGGACCTGGAAGTAGGTTCCACCGGTGAACCCAGAAGTAAGTTCCAGAATGCCTGCCCCGGCCCTGTCGCTCGCTCGCCCTGCCCGTTCCTTTGCAGCTCGGTCGCTCCCCTTCCTGTCCACATTAAACTAGCCGAGTCTGCCGGACACTGATTGGCTGGAATTCAGCCAATCAGTGACTGGGCTGGAGTCAACCCGCCCACCTCTAAAACCCGTTTAAAAGTGCGACAGGTCCTCTGTACATTTCATTTTGTTTTGCTTCGCCCTTGAAAGCCGCGAGCTGGCATATGCCACGTGGCCGAAAGAAGGTAGGCAGCGGTGGCAGGGGGGAAGGAGAGGAGGCTAGCTTACACCAGCTTGCGGCTTTCACGAAGGAAGGCCTGAAAGCCTTACCTTGCAAAAGCCGTGAGCTGGGCGTACGTCGTGTGGCCCAAAGGGGAGGGTGGTGGCGGCGGTGGCCTAGCTTATGCGAGCTTGTGGCTTTCGCAAGGGAAGTCCTTCAGGAAGGCTTCATGAAAGTCACAAGCTGGCGTATGCCATGTGGCCAAAAGGAGGAGGTGAAAGGAGAAGGTGGGCAGCAGTGGTGGCGAGAGGCGGCGGCGGCGGCAGGAGGCTACCTTACACCAGCTCACGGCCGAAAGGAGGCAGCAGGGGGTGAGCTGGCCTGTGGCAGCGTTGGCGGGGGGCGAGCTGGCAGTGGTGGCAGCAGCGGGGAGCCAAGCTAGTGTGCATCGGGAAGGCAGCAGGCTAGCTTATGCCAGCATGTGGCTTTTGCGAGGGAAGGCCTTAAGGAAGGCATCTCGAAAGCTGCAAGCTGGCGTACGCTTTGTGGCTGAATGGGGGAGGTGGGCGGCAGCAGCGGGAGGTGGTGGCAGTGGCAGGCTACCTTACACCAGCTCGCGGCCGAAAGGAGGTGGGCAGTGGCAGCAGCGGGAATCCGAGCTAGCATGCATTGGGGGCGGCGGCAGGCTAGCTTATGCCAGCTCGTGGCTTTCGCGAAGGAAGGCCTTCAGGCCTTGCCTCGCAAAACCCGAGAGCTGGCATATGCCACGTGGCCCAAAGGGGGTTTCTTACTACCACCATCCCTGGGGCCCCCGTCTCCAGCCTTGCCTGGCTGGCTAAGCCTGCCAGGCGGCGGCCTAGCTGACCTGGTTGTCCCTTGTCCCTTCAGTCCAGCTTACCTGCTTCCTCGTCGCCTACCTGCTCCCTGCTGCATCAATCGTATCGGAGAGCTGCTGATTCTGCCTGCTGGTAAGTGACCCAGGGTTTTTTCTTTTATGCATTTAATGTTTTTTTAGAAGAATATTTTATTTATTGTTTATAGAATTTTTTTACATTGTTTTATTTAAAAGTATTGAGTATAGAATTTTTTAAAATGGTTTATTTCAGTTAATTGTGCGTGGATTCTTTTTAAAAATTGTCTTAGACTATTTAAAAAAGATTCTATCAAAAACAAATTAAAAGAAACCATTTTTAAATATTCTATACTCAATACTTTTAAATGTATTGTGTATAGAATATTTTAAAATGGTTTTATTGTAATGTGTTGTATATGTAATATTTTTCATGGTTTCATTTTAAATTATTGTGTGTGGAATCTTTTTTAAAATTGTTTTAAGACTATTTTAAAAAAATATTGTATCAACAATAAATTAAAATAAACCATTTAAAAATATTCTATACTCAATACATTTAAAAGTATTGTGGATAGAATATTTTTAATGGTTTTTAAGGACTTTTTTATTATTTATAGAATATATATTTTTAAATTATTTTAGGGATATTTATTGTTTATAGAATATGTTTATTACAGGAAATATTCTTTTTTGCAAATGGTTTATTTGTGATGCAATATGTTGCTTTTAAGTGTGCAGGTTGGTGCATGGTTTATATGTCTCAAAGTGGCTGCTTTTCTATGGGCAGGCCAGGTTGGTGCAATGCAGCTTTGCCAGATTGTGTGTGTTTCTGTGTGATATCTGGTTGTTTAGGTAATTGTGAGGGGGTTACTGGTTCTGTCAGCTTCCTGGCACTGTCCTTTATAATTTCCCACAATGCCTTGATGGTTTTTATTCCAGTGGCTTTGTCTTTCCTATTCTTAGGGTTAGAGAAAAAAACTGGTTTCATATGCAGTCTTTTGGAGGAAAATTGTTATTTTTTGGTGTTTTCCTGGCACTGTCATAGTTTGTGGGTGTGTAATGTCCCATAGTTATGTACACATTAATAATGATCAAGTACTAATAATATTTCCTTACACATTTTAGTGACGTTTCCTTACATAATTGGTGTTTTCTTTCATACTTTTGGATTTCTAATTTCTGTTTCTGTTGGTTAGCAATTTTTAAAACAAATCCCACGTGAAAAAGTATTCAAAGCCTTTCTGATTTTAATTGTCAATTCATTCATTCCTGCACATTCTAATATTTATTCATTTTCATATCTCTGTTTTTCCACTGTTGTGCAAACACAATTCCAGCAGCTGCTAACATGTGTAAAATTAAATATGTATTGTATTCCCTTTCAAATAGCCAACAAAATATTTCTGGTTTTAAATCCATATCTTGCTTTACAATTGCTTCTAACCACTAACTCTTGAATAGCTACTTGGACTGACCTAAGTACTGAACTTAATTCATATATTCCTGTTTTTTTGAACTGAGAACTAAATTTCAGAAAAAGAAATCTGTATTGCTCTTGGATGAAAGACTATATCTTTCCGGTTTGTTGCGGGACATCCTTCCTGAAAAGACTGTACATTGTTGGGTGAAAACAGAGGTCCCTTCTGTTACCTGTAGTGTAGTCCTCAGTTTACAACCACAATTGAGTCCAATATTGTTTCATTTCTTCTGCAGTTAGTATTATTTAACAGGATGAAGAGGCAACAGAGTATGACTGCTAGGACAGTCATCTTTCCTATGTAAGTAGCTGTTTTATTGCTTTGTGTGCTTGTTTCATCCTTAATATAGTAGTACAAGCAATTAAAGTCTTCCTTTCTGTATCTCTTTGTGCAGGCCATTCATTGGAGCAAGGTGGTCAGTGGGTGACTTCAAGACACAAAAGGACAGAAACCTTCCTTTTCTATTATTTTGTGTGCTTGTTTCATCCTAATGCAGTGCATGCGATTATAGTCCTCCTTTCTGTGTCTCTTCTTTGTGCAGGCTTTTGGAGCAAGGTAGTGATGTGGTGGTGTGCAGAATACCTGGCAAGGCAGTAATCTTCCCTCTGTAAGTAGCTGTTTTTATTGTTTTGTGTGCTTGTTTCATCCTAATGAAGTGCATGCAACGGAAGAGTTCATTTCTGTGTTCTCTTCTTTGTGCAGGCCATTCATTGGAGTCAGTGATACTGAAGACTGGCAAGGACAGTCACCTTCCTTCTGTAAGTAGCTCTTTTATTGTTTTGTGTACTTATTTTAATCTTATTGTAGTTTATCCATTGGGGCAAAGAATTCAGTGACATCGTCTTGGCCACTCCACCTGATCACATGGGTGGCAAGCCACTCCCACCTGGTCACATGGGTGGCAAGCCACTCCCACCCAGTCACATGGGTGGTAAGCCACTCCCATCCGGTCACATGGGTGGCAAGCCACTCCCACCCAGTCACATGGGTAGCAAGCCACTCCCATAAAGCAGGCCACGCCTACAGAAGAGGTTCCAAAAATTTTTGAAACCCACCACTGCCCCTCTCCCAATATTTGTTGAAAAGTGTTTCCTTTGTATTTTCGCTTTTGTATTTTTGATTTTGTACCACAAAGTTGGAAACAGAAAAAAGGAAATTGTGGGTGAATTGGATGCCTGGGAAATTGAAATGAAGTAGAAGAATAACTTATCAAAATCATGTAAGTATGATGCTCAATGGAAAAGGAAAGCTGGAGTTTGAAAAAGTAGGATAGAAAGAGTATTAATGCTTTCAAACACTGGTTTTGAGTATCATGCATAGTCAAGAAAACAAATTGGTCATAGAAGAAATCAAACCAGAAGCAAAAATAATGAGCTCAATTTTATTTTGGACCTAATGTGCAAATTCTTAACTCTCTGGGAAGATGGATCGAAAGAAAAAAGGATGCTTAGCACCAAGATGGATGGACTCAATTATGACAGCAACGAGTGTTTCATTGGAAAACCTGAAAGACCAAGTTGGAGAAAGGTTCTTCTGAAGAAAATCTATCTTTGTGATTGCTAAAAGTTGATACCAACACTTGATTGCTCATTATCATCATCACATCATCTACAGATTAAGAAATGAAATAATTTAACAAATTATTGTGAACCAAACTAGATATATCATAGTCACCACCATATGATGAATGCCTTGAACAGGACTGTGTCAAGTAAAGTTTAAGGTTTTATTTCTGGTCATCAAAACTGGATCAGTTTTGTATCTGATATTCACAATGGAAAGAATGTGTCTGTGTATATGTGTGTGTAAACTCAAATCCAGTGGGCAGCTGTTTGTTTTCTTAAAAAAGAAAAAAAAAGAATCTAAATTCTAAAGAAATGAATAATGTCACATCGAGTTTGGCCCAGGGGTGATCATAAACAGAAAACCATCCTTTTGGTTCTCTGAACCTGTTCACAAAGGACTTAACTTTCCTCCTGATCAATTCCTTAATGCAATTCAATTATCAAAACCACATTCTCCACTGGGAGACCTGTTCTATTTGGCTACATTGTGTTTTTATTCCTTTGAGAGTAAAAATGGAATGCTGCTTATAATTGAGATCCATTACTTTAGTCTGTCCAGAGAACCTCAGGCACATGTAACGTTATCCACCTTGAAATGGGCGCAAATGTTATCAAAATAAACCTGTCAAACAGTCACTCATTCTTCCACTCCCCACTGCTGCCATTCCTAACAATTAGTCCAACTGAAAGAGTAGACTGGTTCTGATTGGAGAAAGAGGAGGGGTGACAGGAAGAATGGAGAAGCCCCGAATTAAGCAGAACAAGATGGAGATGGAATTTTATAGTTAGATGGCATTTTAAATTCTGTGTTGTTATTGAATCCTGCATTCAATTACACTTCAGCTGTGCTGTTAATGATCTCTTATATAAATATACTGCATCCAGGGACAAGTGTAAGATGGTTGTCAAGAGGTCATTGTGTTTGCAAAAACAGATAAGATGCAGTGTTGGCTCAAGCATTCTGGTTGGCTTGACTTAAAAAGCACAGTTCGGTTAACCCTTTTCTTCACACAGTACACATTTGTTACAGTGCAATGTGCTCTTACGTATTTTGCATATGTGTATGTATGCAACAGTTTTCCCTAACATGGTAACCTCATAATATGTACAGTTCCAGAATGTCATGCCGCATGATCAATAGCTAACCTAGCTTGGAATTTTAGGAGATGCAGTTCCAAACCAGCCAAGGGTCCCAGGATATGAAAGATTGTTAAAAATGGTACTTGGGCTTTAAATATCACACAACCTGGAATGTTTCCTAGTTTAGCCCCTGATATCAAGACATATTAATGGATTATTCTAGTGGAAGGCAATAATATTAGTGCTAGTGATTAATGATTTGTATTTTGTATTTTTAGGACTATAAGACACACATTAGATTTAAAGGAGGAAAATAAGAAAAAAATCTGCCTGTCTCCCAGCATCCATCCGGTATTCATCTGGCTAGCATCCTTGCAGCAAACAGCAAACAGCTTCAGCACATTATTGCAACCTAGGCATGTGATTCATCAGGCTTCCATTGTGCCCACCACCAGTCAATTGAGCTCAGCTGCTGCCGCCATTGGGGAACACTAGAGCCTTTGCTGACAAGTAGCTGATTGGTGATTGAATTTGCCTCCTGGAATACCGCTGATCAGCTGTTCTGGTGATTGGATTTACTGCCCAGTCACTACCACCACGGCCCATTCACCATGGCCCATTCACTGCAACACGTTCACTGCGGCCCATTCACCATGGCCCATTCACCACTGATCAACCACCACTGATCCTCACCATCTAGAACAGTTGATCGGTGCTACACAAACCCTCCTCACGCCCACCGCAATATTCAGTCTATAAGATGCACTTACATTTCCACCCACTTTTGGGGTGGGGAAGTGTGTCTTATAGTCTTAAAAATATGGTATATTTTAGAGCAGAGTTTTTCAACTTCGGCAATTTTAAGATGTCTGTACTTCAACTCCAATTCCAGCAATTTAAGTCCACACATCTTAAAGTTCTTGAGATTGAAAAATGCTGCTCTAGAAGGACTGTGGACTTTATTGTTCTTAAAGATATAAAGGGTGTGTACCTGCTAGTTAGTTTATTGATCATAGTGTATGAGTTGTAAATGATGCTCATTATATTTTATGGTTAATATAGTTTTATGATTTGTTTTGTATGTTAAATTTTATTCTGTGTTTTTTTTTAATTTTTTGTGAGCTGCCCAGAGTTACTGTTAGCCCTTTGGGGTAATCCAGACAAAAACTAATTGTGGGTTATTTCACAAAAGGCAACATTCCTTATTCAATCATACCATGAGACATGCCTTATGGAACTGTACTTTGGTCTTCTTCAAAAACATTACTCAGTGCTCAATGTTCCAATTCTTTATTCATGTTTTTAGGCAAAAATCCAACACCTCCCCACTTCAACTTGTGAACATGAAAATCTCACATGAAATCAAATAAATTTTACCTTACTTTAACATTTCGTTATTTTTTGTCTGTATATGGAGGTGACATAATCGGAGTGATGTTTTGATAGAAGCAATATAATGAAAGCTTTGTAATGAACCTAGATTTCTGCTCTACAATTGAAGAAACTGTTCTTCAAGCTTGAAGAAAAGATATACCATATTTTTCAGAGTATAAGACACACCCTTTTCCCCAAAAAAAGAGGGTAAAAATCTGGATGTGTCTTATACACTGAATACAGCGTTTTTGGCCTCCCAAAACCCCATCCTCTTTGCAAAAATGGATGTGCAGATCGTTTGAGAGGTATGCAAAGTGCTCCTGGAAGCTGAGGAGGGCAAAAATGAGCAAAAAATGGCTGTTTTTGCCCATTTTGCTCCCCAGCTCCCCGGAACACTCTACAAGCATCCCAAAGCTCTATATGACCCCCCCCCTTTTTTTGCAAAAAAAAAGGCTTTTTTGCTTTAAAAATGAGCCATTGTTTCTCATTTTTGACCCCCCCCCCAGCCCCCAGGAGCACTCTACAGCACTCCCAAAGCTCTATATGCCCCCCTTTTTTTTCAAAAATGACTCATTTTTGCTTTAAAAAATGAGCCATTTTTTCTCATTTTTACCTCCCCCCCAGCCCCCAGGAGCACTCTACAAGCCTGTCAAAGCAAAAAACACAGGCCTGCAGAGGGTTTGGGAGGCCTACAGAATGCAAAAACGTTTTTTTAAAATTACCTCTTCAAAATCATGGTGCGTCTTATACTCTGGTGCATAGGTCTTCCACTAAGGAGAAGACATTTATCCAGGTGAAAGATAATAGCAGATGGCACATATACATCCTGTCCTGATATATCATAAACTTTTTTATCATTTTTAGCTATAGTGAAGAACATGTTCATTGAATGTAAGAAATAGATGAGAAATTAGAAAAAGCAGGGGAAGGAGAAAATAGAAATGAGAAGCAAGAAGTCCCCCAATGTATAGCATTACAGAGAGAAAAGAGAAGAATCTCCCTAAAAAACAACAAAAGGAAATCTTGGAGATGGGTGTTCAAATAACGCAATGAAAAGATATAAAAGACACTCAAGAGGGAAAGATTAGTAGATACATTTTTAAAAAAAGATATAAGAGCTTAAGAGAGAAAGATAAAAGGTTGACCAAGAAATGATGGAAGGGATAACAATTCTAGGTCGCAAATAAATGTTATTTATGTTTAAATGAATGCATGGGGAAATGTAAAAGAAATATGAAATGAGATAAATATTGTTGAAGTTGGAAGATAAGAATTTCATATAGTATTTGTATTATTATTGTTAATGTGTTGTCCAAAAAAGATTTGACCCAGTCAATGCAATGCCCACAAATTATGTATGTTTATTACTGGAAAATAAAATAAAAAACTATATGCAAAAAAGAGAACATGTTTAATTTACTGAATAGAAGAACATTTCAGATGCGAATCTAACTAAATTTTGTATGTAGAACAAGAGTGACTAATTTCACTCAGACAGTCAAATCTCTCAGGCAAGCTCCAATAGATTTTGGGCATTTACAAATCATCTAGTGACTTTAGATGGCACACAATAAAAAGAATCATAAAATCAAAATATTAAAACAAGTGCAATTGCAAGACATGAAAAATATTAATAACAAGTCAAGAAAATTGTATTTATTTATTAAATGGTATATGGGCTGTTATATAAGCATGCTGTCAATCACTAGCCTGAGGGCATCCTCAGATTTTGTGTTCTTTATGCCTAGTGCCTAGGGTAGAACATGAAAATTCAATTTGGTTATTTAAAAAGTAAGGAATTTCTTGAGGAAATGTTTTATGTAAGATACAGAAAATCATTATTATTCAGTACTATTCAAGATTATTTGTAATATATATTGTCAGCTATTCCAATAGGTTCAAATTGACTCCATTTATCAGATATCTGTCCATCGTTTCTTCAATAAATGGAGCTCACAAAAACAAGTATAATGATAACATCAAATGTAAATATTCCAGTCCAGTTTAATTTTAAACATGCTAAAAATGTCAAAATATTAATGCCGCAGAAAGATAACTCAATCCTAGTATTGCATTCAAAAGATTGTAAGGAGGAAAAATTTGCACCAATTTCTAAAGAGATCAATAACTTATTTGTTGTTGTGCTCCATCAACTTGGCTGTATTTTCATTTTATTATCTTTTATAAGCTGATTTCCCCCTCTTGTATTTTGGGGGAAAAGATTTTAGAAGTGACTTGCAATTGCCTTTTCCTAGGATTGAGAGAGGATGATTGGCCCAAGGGTCAAATGATTGGCTTGGTGTCTGAAGGGGCACCAGTGCTCAGATCAAGTTTCTACTCTGATATGATGGGTCTATTGGAAGCTGTTTCACATGATAAAATGACCCTGAACCAGGGCTATCAGTAGGGGGTGGCATAAATCCCCAGTAGCCCCCAGAAAGCCTGGGGGCTGAGGAAGTTATGGTCTCAGATCCACCTGGCATCGGAGAGAGTGGTCGACCGGATGGTCAGCTGCCTGTAGTAGCAGAAGAGGAGTATTAACGGCCATTGGTTAGTGTCAATGATTGTCAACAAATCACATCTGATGAGAAACATCTGCCTCCTGAGGCATGGTGGCACAGTGGTTAGAATGCAGTACTGCAGTACTGCAGGCTAACTCACTGTTCAATACAGGAGTTCAATTCTGAGCACCTCAAAGTTGATTCAGCCTTCCATCCTTCCAATGTCAGTAAAATTAGGGACCCAGATTGTTGAGGGCAATATGCTGACTCTGTAAACCACTTAGAGAGAGCTATAAAGCATTATGAAGTGGTATATAAGTCAAAGTGCTATTACTACTGCTAACCCACCCAATCCATGGAAATGAAGAGAGGACCATAGAGAGGCACAGAGGAGGTTGACAAGGTTACTCATGAGGAAGCAGCCTTTCCTCTCCTAATGAGAAACATTAGGGTTGGGGTGATTTTGCCAGGTGGAGGAGAAGATGCATTTTTGGAGACAACTGTTTGCTTCTTCATGCACTTTCTCCAACTTGGTGAAATTTGGATCCTGTTTCATAGACCTTGCATTAGCTTTGCGGACTTTGGACCCTGTTTTGTGGACTTCACTTTTCTCTGTGGACTTTGGACTTTGCTCTTGCCTTGTGGAATTGTGGACTTTGCTCTTGTAGATATCAGAACTTGTCCTTGGATTGTGCTTTCATGGCTTGTGGGGGACTGTTCTTGGAGAAATTGGGTCTGGACCTAACCAGCCTAACTGCAAAAACATTTAGGGGATGTCAGGTTGTTTTGGGGAACTGCTTGATTCATGTATAGTTGTGCAATAAACATATTTTATTAGCACCTTCTCTTTTTGCATGACTCAGATCAGAACACCTGATGCTTTCATCACTGTATCAAACTATTTCTCTCATAACTGACTACTGATGTTAAAACTGTATCTGTTTCCAAATCCAACATCTTCAAGAGGTTTGATACAAAACTCAAAAGATTATTCTTCCTTAGATAGATACCCACTTGTCTTTAGCGCAGCTTATTAGTATTTATGCCCTTTCATTCAGTTCATTTTTACCCAGGACAACTGTTATTTATTGTGAAATAAACTGGCCTTGGTCCCGTTGAAAGGAGCAATGCAACAAATCACAAATTGAATGATCAAAAAATGTGGTGTAATATGTTAGTGACTCTCAGAATAATATATCTGGCATTCCTGTGAATGGACAAGTGATAAACAAAGTACTACTTTGAAGACTTTTACAGAAATCAATTGCATTAAAATGATTTGATGAGCGGAAGTCAGATTTTAAAGCTGAAAATAAAGATATATGAGGAAAACATATTCCAGAAATTGTATTAATTTAATAAAATGTTGATTTTAATTTGCTGAAGAAGCTCTCTTTAACTGCCAAGGGACCCAAGTTCCACCCCGCCCTCAAAAGCCAAATATTCAGAGTAGTGGCAAGAATTGAGAAGCTACATGTAGTTGCCTGATGTGTCGGCCCTGAAGCAACAGTTTTCCCTATAGTCTACCACACCATCTTCCACCAATGAGATCACTGATTCCTTGAATACTGCTGATTTCAAAGGCCCTGTTAGCCCGGCAGAGCCACTGGACTCACCCCACCAGTCCAAGGCTGGCCGGACTCATTAATGGATGATCACCTCTGGCCTCCAACTTCTGTAATTCAGATCACCAGCTCCCAGGGCTGCCCAAATATCCAAAACTTCCACAATTATTTCTGCCTTCAGTGATTGCTATGCAACTTGCAGCCCTACACCCAACACACAGACACATTTTGTTCCAGATGTTCCAAGAGCTTTGTGCCATAGCAGGATGCCAATAAGTTGTATGAAAACTTCTCATCTCCTCTCTCACTGGCTAAAGGGTAACTCCCACACCCACAGTGATTGAGGGCCATAAAAAAAGGAAACAAAAATAATAACAATTAAAAGAAAAAACTTCACCAAGTCCTTAGCTAAACCACAACCCTTCCAGTCACTATCTTTATTCAGTATCAGGCTTATCCTGAGATAGATAACCAAATCAAGACTAATTTAGAAATTTGAAGAAAATTAAACCAACACCTTAAATGTTGCAGCAGTTTTTTCCACATAAATATAATCTCTTTCATGTTTTCTGCACCGTTTATGGGATGAGCTGCCACATTATCTACCAATTTTCAAACACTTCTCAAATGTGACTCTATTTAAGGTGCACTTTACAATTGAGTCCCATGTAGCTAGAGAACAGATAACTGTTGCCTAAAATAGTTCTTGCAGTTGATGTGATAGGGTCTCCAACAGTAGCATGGATTTTATCACTTCATTTTAATCCGAGAGCTGTTCGGCAGTAGCAAGAATGTATTGAGCATCATGTACTTTTTAGGGCATCATTTCTTTAACAAGATCATCATAAGTTGCTATTAATATGTATAGTTTTAATATGTTTCTATGTGGATTTAATTCTTGATAGGGAACTATCCAGAATTTGGTATCACTTGAGCAGCTATATAAATGTTTTAAATAAATAAATGAGATTGTAAATTTCCTTTCTCTCATGCTAGCAGCTGTCTACTCTATGCTAATGCAAGTAGGATTTCAACTCAGTTCTCAAGACTCTGAATATGGACTCAGGGAAAACCAGTGCAATCCAAACTCTTGAGACAAACTTATTCTTTAAGTTTTGAGTGTCTGTGACTGACAGAAGATTCTTGGCAAAAACAGAAATGGATGTAAGCTAACAGTTACAAGCAAAGTAGAGATATCTGTATTTAGGAATGGGATGATGAGGCTCTAAATGCCAGATGTTCTTCATCAGCCTCTTTCTCTTTGGCTTATCATTGTACCAGCCAGCTTCTGCTGCCTCCCTAATTAAAAGAGTATTAACAGGAAGACACAATAATTATGTAAACAATTCCCGCTGCTGATAAGAATGGCTTTCCAGGGGGTACCAAATTTGCCAAAAAGCTATCACTAAAAGAAATCCAGCTTAATCATGGTAGTGGCATTATCAACTTAAAAGGTCTAACACCAAAGACTTCTAAAGAATTAAGCAATGGTAATTATTTTTATGTTTTTCCCCCATTATAACCACAATGTTTTAAATTAGCTCAAACTAAAAATTCAAATGAAATTATCTCCTTTGAATCTCAACTCTTTAATTCAAATTAAAGCACAGTTGATTCACATATGTCTAATTTTACCATTTCCAGCTTGGTGCATCCCTTCACTTCAGTGCTATTATGTTATGCTTATTATAACATTTTTTTAATCTATTCATTTTCCTGGAGTTGTTGCTTATCCCCATTCAGTACACACCATTTGGCATTTCTTTTGCTTCGTTTAATCTTAAGCATTCGTTGTTCCTGACTTTCTTTTTAAAAAATCTATATACGTATTATATTATGGTATTGATAATGTAATAATTATTAATTTTGCATTTTCTACATCTTTCACATCATTTTTTTACTAAACATTTGCCTTACATGCATTTTTTGTTCACCCATAATAATATGCAGGATCTAATCTAGGTCAGTCACTGGGACCAGAAGTTTAGTCTTCCAGGCTTTTGGATTTACATTGGAGCCCAGCTTCAGAGAAGTGACAGCACAAGGAAACAAAAGCAAACAACTTAATAGCTGGCCTCCAAGGTTCCTTCACCTCCACCGTGAAGTGGTATATAAATCTAATGCTATTGCTATTCTGAGTGATTGATCTCAATCAATAAATAAAAATCTACACTCAATGAGGCATCACATAAATACTACAGATAGAATAGTCCAAAAGCACACATTCTAGTAGAGATATGTTCCCTCATGATGGGTTCCAGCCAAAGGTGGGTTGCTATTAGTTTGCACTGGTTTGGGTGAACTGGTAATATAAATTGCCACTGGGTCACCCAACCAGTAGGGACAGCAGGCTGGTCACACCTCCAAACTGGTTCCCGGTTGCCACGGCATGGTTTTTTGACATTTTTAATGTTCTGCACATGCGCTAACCTATTACAGGCAACTGTGAATGCGCGTGGATGCAAATCTCACATGGACTGAACCAGCAGTAACACTGGTAGAAACCCACCCCTATTTCCAGCATGTGTTCGAAAGCTTGAAAAACTAAACCTCTGGTCCCAGTGACCAACACAAAGTGGACCTAGTAGGCTTCTGCTGAAGAAAAACTGGATGTAAAGTTTCTACTCAAGGCAAATAATGACCTTTGCCAAGATCAACTTGTCCATAAGTAATATTTTCAGACAAAGATTCATCATATTCATGTGCTCTTATTTTATATTGCTAAAATGATGCAGTTTCTTAAATAAAATCCTTAAATAGACACAACCATACCTACATTACAAAGTCACATAAATTTTCAAGTGAAGAGATTTAGATTTCTTTACAAGCTTTACATATTTTTATACTGTCCAGAAAAGAGACAGCTCCTTTTGTTGCTGCTCTATGCACATAGATTTGCTATGAGCATCAGTGCTTTGACATATCTGTTTTAAACACTGCTCTGTTTATCAAATCCAAGAATGTTTCCACCTCGCCTCAAAGTGGCAGACTGCCACATAGTTGGTGATTGGCGCCCACAATTCTGAAAGTGTGAGAGAGAAATCAACAAGAGTCTAAGAAACAAGGCCAGCATTGATCAGACTGGACAAAACCACAAGTGTATGAAATATCTCTGTCTCACTCACTCACTCATTCATTCTCTCTCACACACAAACACACAAATCAATAACCTCTCCTGCACACAGCTGCCCAACTCCTAGTCATCGGCACAGCAGACCAGACATTCTTTGTTTATTTTTCTGATAGATTCCCCCATAATCTGTTTCAGATTACCTTTACTTATAAAAATATTGACACAAAGCATAAAGGCCACCATAGATGCCCATAGAGGCATACACATGCATGCTAGGGAAGTAGGGTATTTTATGTGTATGTGTGGAAGAATCACATATTGGTATGTGTGCTTCCCTTTTTGGTTGGTAGTCTCCAAAATAAATATTTCTTGAAATTGCTTTGGGCTGTGGAAATGTAATTCTAACAAATTAGGGCATCATTTTGACTACTTTATGAAAAGTTCACACTGTTCAGGGCATCTCTATTTCTTTTCCCCTACCCCTCACCCCCAATCTTAGACTTTAATAAGTAGGGCTCTTGATTAAAGTTTCTTTAAAATAAGTGGGAAACATCTGGAAGCATCTGTGGACCAAAAAAATAGAAGGTTTCTTCACATATTTTGAGTATATACTCACATAATTAGTCAGATTGGAACCCAATGAAATTAGGTAGAACAAGACTGATTCATTACTACACCATGGCCCTTTTTATTTATTTATCTATATGCCACATATATTTAACATAACAGGCTGCTTTATGTGTACAAACTATTTGGTGTGCAGTCATTTCAGCAGAGATATGCTTTAAAGTTCTAATACACAGTATGCATATGATCCTGTAGTTCTGTTTCAATTGTTGTATCAATAAGCTAGAAGTGTCTATCAAACAGACAATCAGGGCACTACTAATTTAAAATATGAAGGTAAGATCATAAACCTCCTTTTGTTCTTTAAACAGCTCAATTTCTGGCTTTGAAACATCTTGTCAGTTCTGCCCAATTGATAATATTCTTCCTCTCAATGCAGCATTGTTCTTCATGTACTTGTTTTGCAATTCAATTTTCATTCACTCTTTCCTTATAACCAAACCTCCTCAACATACTTCTTCTATCTTCTTCAGTACCCTCACATCCGACCCTCAAAACGATGCTATAGGGCACTGTACACTAGAACAACTAGACACAAGGAGAGCTTTTTCCTGAATTCCATCACTCTGCTAAACAACTAATTCCCACAATACTGTCAAATTATTTACTAAGACTGTATTACTATTATTCTTCTCATCCTTCCTAGTACCCATCTCTTCCCACTTATGGCTATAACCTTGTTGCTGTATCTTTACAATTTATATTGTTTCATTTGTTTCCTAGTATGATTTGATTGCTTATTAATAACCTGTGACTATCACTAAGTGTTCTTTTTTATGATTCTTGATTAATGTATTTTATTTTTCTTTATGCACACTGAGAACATATGCACCAAAGACAAATTCCTTGTGTGTCCAATCACACTTGGTCAATAAAGAATTCTATTCTATTCTATTCTATTCTATTCTATTCTATTCTATTCAATGCTATGCTATGCTATGCTATGCTATGCTATTCTATGCCATGCCATGCCATGCCATGCCATGCCATGCCATTGCATTCTATATGCCATCTCACAGTGAGGCAATTCTGGGCAGTTACAAAAGATGAAAGGCTCAAACTTTCTCTGCTTGCAACCCCCCTCTTTTTTTTTAATTTCTTTAGGCCCATTCTTGACACTATCAAATAACCTATTTTCCTAGATTCTTTCAGTATTTCACCAGAAACAAAAATATTGGTCATAGTTGCATATCCATATTCATTCATTTGTTATGTATGTGCATGTACGAATAAACTTATGCTTATATCACATATTCATAACAAGTCACAACAGACTTGACTCCAGTCACATTTCTAATTCTTTCTTGGGTTTTTGAATAGTCTAATCCTTTTTATGTAGTTTCTTATCTTATTCTACCCATCTATCCATTATTTGTTTATTGATTTGCTTTTAAAAAAGGAGCAGAAAAAGAACAGAACCCGGAGATAATTACAATGCAAATGAGTACATTCTCAAAGAAAGAAAAGCATAAAGAGCACTTTAAAAAAGTTTTTTTAAAAAGTATCAACAGTAAAAAGACAAAGAGAGACAAAGTATATCTTTATAGCAGTTAGCAGCTATACTTTTATGCATACCTATGTAATGTAAATATTATTCAAGTGCATATTTATTTTTATAATATAGTTATATGACAATCATTATTTTAGGTTACTGTCTTTTGTCTAAATAAGTTGCACTTTTCATTATTTTTGTATATACAAATTTTATATCTATAAGAAACCCACTCATAGATGGCAAGTATAATCAAGTCTTTATTCCATCAAGTCTTTATTCCATTAATTTCAGTAAACGTTGCCATACATATATCTGTTGAATGATGCAATATTAGTCTTTTGGCCTTAGTAAGGACATGTAGAATCCACTTATGTTGTCCATCTGTCACATACCATGTAATTGGTGTGTAATTCAAGAGAATGTTATCTTCTGAATTTTTTAGCTTTTAGCTTTTGTCACACGATCATATTTACATAGTCCATTAATTTCTGCCAAAACTTAAGTATAGGATATTGTAAAAACATGCATTTTAAAGAAGCATTATGCTTATTACATCTCCAAAAGAATGCTGTCTTAGTCTTCTTCTATAAAAATATGGTGGAGTCCAATACATTCAAAATATTATTTTTACTCCATCCATCCATCTACTTATGACCTCTAACATAATAATTTTCCCTTGATAACATTCATTTAGAACTTTTTAGCATTTCTCCCTCCTCCCATGCTAAACATAAATGGTACAACATTAAACTTTCACCAATGTTCTACTTTCCCATGTATTCACAATAAAAATGAACTCAATTCATATTTACTGAAATAAATGTCAGTTCTCTCACTCATTATTAAAACTGTACTTCAATTTCCTGTATGTATTTATCACCTCCACTTCAGAATTTCAAGTTATGTTTAGTCAGTCTTTTTCTTTCTTTCTTTCTTTCTTTCTTTCTTTCTTTCTTTCTTTCTTTCTTTCTTTCTTTCTTTCTTCCTTCCTTCCTTCCTTCCTTCCTTCCTTCCCTTCTTTCCTTCCCTTCCTTCCTGTCTCCCTCCCTCCTTCCTTCCCTTCCTCCCTCCCTCCCACCCTCATTCCCATTTTTACCATTTACTCCTCTTTCATCTCAATTCACAATCTTCCATATGTTATGATTCTTCTCAAGTAAATCAATAGCTTATTTTCCCCATGGTAGGATTTTGATCAGTAGAAGTTTTTATACAATCATTTTTAGTAAAATACATATACAGTGGGGCAAAAAAGTATTTAGTCAGCCACCAATTGTGCAAGTTCTCCCACTTAAAAAGATGAGAGATGCCTGTAATTGGCATCATAGGTAGACCTCAACTATGAGAGACAAAATGGAAAAAACAACAACCAAACAATCACATTGGCTGATTTGGAAAGAATTTATTTGCAAATTATGGTGGAAAATGAGTATTTGGTCAATATAAAAAGTTCATCTCAATACTATGTTATACATCCTTTGTTGGCAATGACAGAGGTCAAACGTTTCCTGTAAGTCTTCACAAGGTTGGCACACACTGTTGCTGGTATGTTGGCCCATTCCTTCATGTAGATCTTCTCTAGAGCAGTGATGTTTTGAGGCTGTCGCTGGGCAACACAGACTTTCAACTCCCTCCAAAGGTTTTCTATGGGGTTGAGATCTGGAGACTGGCTAGGCCACTCCAGGACCTTGAAATGCTTCTTACGAAGCCACTCCTTCATTGCCCAGGCAGTATTTTTGGGATCATTATCACGTTGAAAGATCCAGCCATCATGCCCTTGCTGATGGAAGGAGGTTTGCACTCAAAATCTCACGATACATGGCCCCATTCATTCTGTCCTGGTCCCTTTGCAGAGAAACAGCCCCAAAGCATGATATTGCCACCCCCATGCTTCACAGTAGGTATGGTGTTCTTTGGATGCAACTCAGCATTCTGTCTCCTCCAAACATGACGAGTTGTGTTTCTACCAAACAGTTCTATTTTGGTTTCATCTGACCATATGACATTCTCCTAATCCTCTTCTGGATCATCCAAATGCTCTCTAGCAAACTTCAGATGGGCCCGGACATGTACTAGCTTAAGCAGGGAGACATGTCTGGCACTGCAGGATCTGAGTCCCTGGCGCCGTAGTGTGTTACTGATGGTAGTCTTTGTTACGTTGGTCCCAGCTCTCTGCAGGTCATTCACTAGGTCCCCCCGTGTGGTCCCGAGATTTTTGCTCACCGTTCTTGTGATCATTTTGACCCCACGGGGTGAGATCCTGCATGGAGCCCCAGAGGGAGATTATCAGTGGTCTTGAATGTCTTCCATTTTCTAATTATTGCTCCCACAGTTGATTTGTTCACACCAAGCTGCTTTCCTATTGCAGATTCCAGTGACGTGCGGTGAGGTTTATGACTGGTGAGGCACTGACACAGTGCTGAGTTTCAAATATTTTTAGACTTGTGGACTTCAACTCCCAGAATTCCACAGCCAGGCATGCTCAGTTCCAATTTAAAGTGACAGCATTTGTTTTTCTCCTTTGCTCCTTCTTTCTTTTTCTTTTTCTTCTCCTTCCCCTCCTCCCTCCCTCTCTCCCTTCCTCCCCCTCTCTCAAACACACACACACACACACACACACACACACACACAGAAGTTGGATTGGACTATCTCTCCTACCCCTTCCCTCTCTCACTCACTCTCAAACAAACCCCCCCACACACAAAAGTTGGATTGGATATCTTTTCCAGTGACTTGAAAGCATCTCCTCTGCCATCCCCCCCCCCATTCCCCTGCTGCCTTTCCCAAACACCTCCACCATTGCAAATGCAGCCTGCTGTCTGGGTGGGAAATGCCTGGAACACAATAAAGCCCACCCACCACCTCCTGCTGGCAGGCTGGGGTGAGAGGAGAGGCAGAGAAGCTGGAGGGGAGCCGAGCCGAGCCTTCCAAAAGAAAGAGGCTGGGGGGAAGTGTGTGTACTACAGCATGGCTCTTTGCCTGGCTTCCTGCCTCCTCCTGTGGTCTTCTCAGTGCTCGCTTGTGCTCTCCCTCCCCAAGTGTAGTTTGATTGCAGGTGGAGCCACGTTGCCTTTTCAAACTTGTAATCAGTGAAGCTGGGCTAGATTTTTATTTATATATATATATATATATATATATATATATATATATATATATATATATATATATATATATATATATATATATATATATATATATATATATATATATATATATATATATATATACATACATACATACATACATACATACATACATATATATATATATATATATAATTATTATTATTCGTATTTATAGACTGCCCCCTCTCCCGAAAGGGACTAGTTTTATCCAGCTGTGTGTGTGTGAGAGAGAAATGAATGGGGGCCTGGGGAGGAAGTCACTACACTTGGGGAGGGAGAGCACCAGTGAGGTTAAGCAGAGTCATCCATGGTGAGGCAGCAACTAGCTCAGCTTTTTCCTTTTCCTTTTTTTTTTTTCATGATGAGAGTGGTGAGGCTGTGCCTCACTTGCCTCACCTGACTGCACGTCACTGGCAGATTCAGTCTTCCCAGCCTGGTGCAGGTCTACAATTTTGTTTCTGGTGTCCTTCGACAGCTCTTTAGTCTTCACCATAGTGGAGTTTGGAGTGTGACTGTTTGAGGTTGTGGACAGGTGTCTTTTATACTGATAACAAGTTCAAACAGGAGCCATTGATACAGGTAATGAGTGCAGGACAGAGGAGCCTCTTAAAGAAGAAGGTACAGGTCTGTGAGAGCCAGAAATCTTGCTTGTTTGTAGGTAACCAAATACTTATTTTCCACCATAATTTGCAAATAAATTCTTTCCAAATCAGCCAATGTGATTTTTTTTTTACATTTTATCTTTCATAGTTGAGGTCTACCTATGATGCCAATTACAGGCCTCTCTCATTTTTTTAAGTGGGAGAACGTGCACAATTGGTGGCTGACTAAATACTTTTTTGCCCCACTGTATACAGCACAGATGGTAAGGACATTACTATTCAATATTGCAACTTTGTGACATTGGCGGGGAACCCACAAACTGCTACCCACTCCCGCTCTTCAACCTGGAGGCAGATACAATGTACTGGCACATCTTCATCATATACTTCTGAAGTTTTTTGAAGTTACCCTGGTGTGCTCTGTTCCAAAGAAAAAGCTGAAGTGGTTTAAATAAGAATATTATGCTGCAAAATAATAATGAATTGAAATTAATTATAACGTTTCTTCATTGCTCTTCAGTTAAGTTATGCAATACATATTATATTTATGACATTTTATGTAAAATACTGGAAAGTGACAACTTACTTAGATAGGGAAAGAAAAGAAAATGAAATGTGAGAGAGAGATAAAGAGAGAAGTGCTTCATGCCAACAGGAGAGTAACAATTTTCAAATCTTGATCTAATTCAATAATACATGATACCTCCTTATAAAGAAAGAAGTTTAGTTTGTACTATTACTCATTGACTTCATATAAATAGAGAGAAAGGAGAACTGTTGCAGAAGATGGACTGATCTGAAAGCTGGGTGATAGACAATATCAGAGGTGGGTTGCTCCAGGTTCAGCCCGGTTCAGCCTGGGTCTGGGTCACATTGGGTTTTATTTTTTTAGTGACTGCATGTGCACAGTTCACTGTAAATTGCTCTGTGAAGAACAATTAACATTGAACAGCGTATGCACACACGAGAGCAAAGCAAGTAGAAAAGTGAACCAGTAGTAAAACTGGCAGCAACTCAGCCCTGGACAACATGTCTCTCTTAAAAAAAATAGAAAAGCCATAGAAGATTCCTGCCTTCTGGGAAATACAGTTAAGTTCAAGGCTACCAGTACATTAATTATATGTTGGTATTATCTGTGCAGGATCTTGTATGTTTGGTCTTTCAAAGACCTTGGAGTTTATTAGCTGAAATTATTTGATTGACATAATGGTTCAAATGGAAGCTTTGCTCTATTTGATCAAGCGATTGTGTTCAGGTTGAAAGCTGTGCTTCCCTTTTGAATATCAAAAAGTAGGCATGCTGGGGACAAAGTGGCAGGCCAGGGCAAAACTAATCTGATTCAATTTAAACTTAAACATTAAATTAATGAAACCCCCAAACAGACTGAAAGCAGTCAAGGAATGTAATTGGATACTTTTTCATTCTTACGTCTCCTTATCTAGATTCAAGAGCACCACTGAAGAGTTAGCTTTCCTAAATGGTAAAAGAATTGGTCATGGAATTCAGGGAGGGGAAGCACCTGAATTTAATCTTAACTGATCCAGCAGAGTTCCCCTTATGGTTTTATAATCTAGAGAACATTTGTATTGGTTTTTAGGTGGTGAAAAGCCATCTATAGCATATAGCTAAGTTTACAGCACCTGTTGCCCTTTTATACCAAGAAGAGTAAGATGAAAGTAACTTCTCAGACAGTCTGTGCATTCACAAATTCAAAAGTATACAGCAGGGGTGTCAAACTCAAGACCTGGGGAGCAGATCTGGCCCACGGGGTGCTTAGATCTGGCCCACAGGGCTGCCCCGGAAACAGCAAAGGGCTGGTCTTCAGTGTCTCTGCTAGTGAAAACAGAGTTCAGGAGGGCTGCAAGGGGCCCTCTGGAGCTTCATTTTTGTTGGTAGAGGGTTGCAGGAGGCTGTCATAGCTGAAAACAGAGCTCGGGAGCACGCTTTCACTGGGCTCCCGAGCCACCACAGGTGCCTCTGACATGAGTGATGTCGAACTGGCCATGCCCACCCTGGCCACACCACCCCGGCCCCCTGATGCAGCCCACAATGAAATTGAATTTGACATCCGTGGTATACAACATCAAATGATCACAGAAACATGATGGTTAATTAGTTCAAAGTACAATGAACTCCATGTTTATAGCTTCATGAAATCGTTATCAGTTTGCACTGTTGCACAAACATTAATAGATACCACTTTTCATAGTTATTGTGCTTTTGTTTAGAAAGGTGGAGGAAGCTTGGTTAAATATAACATTCCAATAATACACTGAGATGAATCACTACAGTGGCAACCCAGGGAACTGATTTTAATTTTATTTATTAACCTCTAGAATTAATGACAATTCACCCACTGGTTCATCTGCATTTTTAACTAATTATCTCCCACTTCTTCAATGGCCCTGTGTTAATAGTGGGTAGAACAGAGATGCAAATGACTTTGTTCTAGCTTTCTCAAAGGTCTCAGGTTACAATGTGTTGGCAAGAGCTAATGTAATAAACAAAGAAAGAACCATTAGACAAAAGAATTGGATATATGGGTAGAAAAGTGTAGGCAGGAGTTAACAGAATAGAGAAGATGTTCCCCGTAGGCAGGAGTTATCCGAATAGAGACAATATTTTCTATATCCATCATTATTCAAGATGATGGTTTTTCAGTTGCATCAGGAACCCGTGTGTATGTAAGTATATAATTACACAATAAACATACAATTTGCATACAGCAAATATATCTGTAGTACAGATTGACTCACAATGCTTTTTTCTTTCTTTTCTTGGACATCATACAGGCTACACAAAGGCAACAATTTCCTTAGGGCAGATTGTTGATCCTTTTAAATAAGAAGCTCAAAAGCATCAATATTAATTAAAAACAACTCTCCAAAATCTCAGACAGATATGAAGATGTCAGGAATTGACTAGGATTATTTTTATTCTAAGTATACATATTCTATCATTGAACTGTTGTCGTTCATATATAGATTCCTATAATATATATTATCCTCTCAGTTTGCTAAAGAAGACACTGAAAAACAGTAATGATATAGAGTTTAGAAAAATTCAAGTTCAGCAAATAACCCAAGAATTCCAAAATCTGCCAGAAGCTACTCTGACATGTTTACCACTGTACCACATGAGTTATGCATTCATCATACTCACATCTCAAAAACAAACAAAATTGGTCTTTTATTTCCTTTGTTGGGGGCATTGTTTTAGAAGTTCTACTTGGGTCAGTAATCAAAGCAACATTTTCCCCAAAAATCATGGTGAGTAATAAGTTTAGATTTTTTTTTAAATGATGAAATGACAATCTGGAAGTTAAAGCAAACAAATATAATAAAAGACTACTTAACAATCTGGTAACCTTAATAACACCCAAAGTCTGTTTCCTATCCATACTGCTAGTGTGGGTAGGCATACAATAAACACAACAAGATGGTTTGTAACAAAATTATTCAAGATGAAACGATCTAAGCATTATATACTAGTCATTTTATAAAACAACTAAGATTCTAAGCCATCCCACATGAAAAAATCAAATAAAAGGCAAACAACTTTTTTAATGTCTAGTCCTGACAACGCTTGACTATTATGCTAACAATAGACTTGTATTTGTTTCTAACATATCATTGTACACATCATTTCACAAAGCTAACAGTTTTACAATTCAGCCTATGATAACATCTGCTGCTACTTTTCACTTTAGAATGTTGGCATCTGTTGGTTTGTTATGTACAATATTTTGTTTAATTCAGTTTTAAACTGTCGTTTGCTAATGTTTACCAACTATAGAGACACCTCAATGGCTTTACTCTTCCCTATGTGAAACAATACAAACAATTGTGCATAGAAGTGACAAGTTTGAGAATGTCAATAACATCCTCATGAATGTATTTATTTATATTTAATTGAAACACCCTAATTCTGGCCAGCTTACAAATAATGATAAAACTCCCAGTGTTCCCCAAAACAAAATCCTATACCGATTAATACTTTTATTGGACTTCAGCCTCACTCTTCTGCTTGTGTATCATGACCCCATCGGAGCCCAGTTCAGAGGAGGAGGAGGAGTTGGAAATAGGATGGCAAGTCTCCTTTGGCACATTTGGAGATGTCAGAGGCTGAGGATGATGTGTCCCTGGCCCCTCAGGCATTGGGTGGGGTGTAAATCAGACAGAGAGCTGCCTGCCTTTATAGACAACATCGAGGAGGATCAGCTGCTGACAGACAGTAGTGCTGATAGGCAACATATCTCCTCTGATGAGGTACGGTTGTCTCCTCTACTCGATCCAAGGGCACAGAGAGTGAAGCATAGGCAAGCTCAAGAAGGGCTGCAAGGCTACTTGGGAGAGAGTTGCTCCACTCTCCTCTCAAGGAACACCTGGAGTGAAGTAACTTAAGAAAAAGTATGGGGAGTTACTTTTTGCAAGGAACAATGGTTTATTTTGAATGATATTCCCCCAGCTTTGATTCGTGCCTTTTTGCCTTGCTTTGAGGACTGCCATTTGTCTTGCCTTGCTTTTCTTTATCTTCAGAGCTGTCTTTGCCTTGTACCTTGTTGTTGCCCTGAGGACTGCAAATTGTTTTATGGAAGGACTTTGCCTTGTGGACTTTCATGTTAATATGTGGGCTGTTGTTTGGGAGATTAAGGGTGGCTGCCTAGCATGGGATGGAGCCTTACTGGTCATTGAAGGACTGTTTGTTGAACACTTTTTGAGGGCAATAAAGTAGTCTCTAAAGACCTGCCTTGCCTTAACCACCTGGGTCGTAACAGTGTATATAAGGACCCGATACATTAAACAAAACATTTTTCATTCAATTGTTAGGAATATATAGAGTTAACATTCAGATAACATCATATAATTACTAAAGACGACTTTTGTAGCAATAAATTTTGCAAAACTGATATCATTTTATTTGTAGATGAGTACTCTGCAATGCAGCCTAAAGATGCAAATATCAAATTAATGGTGGCAGAAGAAAGATTCCTGAAAAATTCAAAGGAAACTTAATAGATTTAGTTTCCACATTGGAAAATGATAGATAGATAGATAGATAGATAGATAGATAGATAGATAGATAGATAGATAGATAGATAGATAGATTGATAGGTTTTTACATTGATAGATTGATAGATAAGAGAGAGATTATCAACATAGATGAAAGCTTTTGAAAGGAGGATTTAAATTTAAAATAAGGAAGAATTTCTTGACCATGAGAATTAGTAAGTCATGGAATAGCCTGTCTCTTGGACCTGTATGAGCATCAATTGACATTTTCAAACAAAGATTGAACTTTTATTTGTCTGGAGTGGCATGAGTATCTGGGAAGAGAAAACTCTTTCCAAAATCTGTTCCAATAGCAATAGCACTTAAACTTATATACCTTCACTTCATTGTACTTTACAGCCTTCTCTAAACAAATTACAGAGTCAGCATATCGCCCCCAACAATCTGGGTCCTTATTTTACTGACCTTGGAAAAATGGAAGGCCTTAGTCAACTTTGAGCCATTGAGAATCAAACTGCACAACTGTTGACAGCTGGTAGTCAGCAGATGTAATCTGAAATATTGCATTCTAACCACTGCGCCACCACAGCTCCTATGTTTTTGTGATTCTATGTCTCTGCTCCGTAAACTTTCAAATTATGGGTTAAAAATGTTAGCCCGATCTACTCTGGATAGATTCTGAAAATGGTTTTGCAATGCAAAAGGCATAGATAGGGTCCATATCTTTCAATATACTAAATGCTAAAAGTGTTCCAAGTCCCAATTCTATCTGAAAATGTATGAGATTGAATCTTGAAGGCTTTTGCATGGACTCCTTTTCGACAACAATTTGCCACAATCTAATTCCTAACCACAACAAAGAAAGATTAAGCCTGCTTGCCACTTTCCATGCTCTGCATTCTCCTTTACAATTGCTATTTACTTTTCTCTTTGTTTTCTTTTGGTTTTAAAGTCATGCACCCTAATTGCATAGACATAAGCCTCCACTCTAATGCTGGCCCTCTTAAAACCTCTGACTCTAGTTCTGAAGAGTGCTTAAGCAATTTAAAGGAGTGGATAGCCTGCTCCAGGTGACCTTGTGTATGCATCATTACAATCTTGTCTTCAAACCTATTTGTTCAGGCAGTTTGTTCTCTTTTTTCCTTCACTCTGTTATTTTCCCCTTCAGCTGCAAAATGCCAAGCCCTCATAAAAGTCCTATTAGAAAGCTATTTTAAAATATACAATTGAGGACCTATAGGAAAGAAGGGTAAGAATGTGCTACTTGACCTCCCTCCCACCTTCCCAAAACAAAAACAAAATACTTTCAGAGAAATTAGTTTAACCAGAAGAGCAGCGAAATCATTGGCTTCCTCATAGCCCTCCCTCTATATCTTTGCTTTCCAGTGGTGTAAGGTTTTGTTTGTGGGTTTAAGGAAAAAAGGCTGAGAAAATAAAAGAGAATTGCTGAAGCAGAAAGTACAAACAAAAAAATCAAAGCATTAGCCAGCACCAGAGTAGAATGTACTCTTTTGCTCTCTTTTTTAAGCAGTAGCCTGCGGCCACTTTCAAAAAGGAGCACATATCATTACACAACATGTAATTACTTTCCTTGCCAATTAAATGGAGGCCAGGCGGTAGGCCCAATTTGTCTGAATGAAAATGTTACTAGAAAATGTTCTCCTTACCAGTTCGCTTGCAGGAAAAAAATATGTGTTTTATTAGTAGAGAACAATCCCTCCCTAAAAGTAAATATGTAGATCGTTTTTTTAAAAAATGTGTGCATTTGCCTGATTAACATAGCAGAAAGAATTCATTGGCACCAATAAAAGAATAAAAGTGCAAATAAAAAGATCCAGTAACTTTGCAATTGTCAAACCTAAGTTGAAATTCAACCTTGTACATAATTATTTATAAGAAAACAAAGCAGGAGATATCAGATTGGATCTTTCTGAGGGTTTGTATTTGTGCTTGTCTGTCTGTCTGTCCATCCCTCCCTCCATCCCTCCCTCCCTCCCTCCATCCATCCATCTGTGCATCCATCCATCTACTATTTATAAATCTATGCATCTATAATCCATCATTTATCTATTATCATGTAGTCAATTTAAATCTTCAGGAAGGTGAAAACAGCTTCGCTGGGTTCTGGAGGTCCTCCAGAGGCCAGAAATGGGCATGTTTCTGGACTTCCCGAACTTCTGGGAGGCCTTTTCCGCTCTCCCCAGGCTCCAGAGGCTTTTCTTGAGCCTCCAAGAGGGTGAAAACAGCTACCCCTTGGCTTTGGAAGTCCCCTGAAGACTTCCAGAACTGTCAGGGTCCATTTTTCACCCTCTCATAGCCTCTGCACAGTCATTGAGCTTACCTGGCATACAAAATGGGCCACATAGTGACTCCTGGGAGGGGAGGGGAGGGATGGCCAGGGCCAGCCATTCCTTGCAACTACTGGTTCAGCAAACCAGATGTAAAATTAACATCTGGTTTACCTAAATTGGTCTGAACCGGCTGAATCCCACCCCTGATTACATGGTCTGAGAATTGAAAACAATATGGTTCCATGCTTATCTATAAGGACTATCTCCAGAAAGTTAAAAGTACAAAGTTTCTATTTGGACAAAGGATACACGTGTTGTGGAATCCAAAATGATTCAGTTGTTTTACTTTACTATTCAATTCCTATGTGAAATCATTGGGCACATTCAGCCAAAGATTTAAAGTATAATAAGCAAGTGGACAGATGAGAAGAATGTAGGGTGGTTTGGGATTTTAGTCCTCCCTACCGACTTTTGTTTTTTATGTGGGAAAACATTTTTCCATACCAGAAAAAGTATAGAACCATAAATTTAGGTTATTGAGGATTTACATCATAGAAGACACCAATTACTGGTAGGAAGGTATCAACCGCATCCATGCCAACCAAATGCAAGGATAATATCTGGACTGTTGCACTGTATTTTCTTTCTGAGACTGAGAAAGCCTTTTGTAGTTTCCTAGCCCTCTGTTAGAGAAATATTGTTAGAAAGTGAAATCTCTATCAAGATCCAAATAATACTATGTCTTTCAGTATTATTTTTAATGGCAGATTGATTTGGAATTCTGATTTAATTGCTTCACTGAAGATGCTGGGGACCAAAAAGGATTCTGGAAAATAGCTGAAAATGTTTTGCCTACATAATTTAGGGGAATCTCATTTGCACCTATTTCTTTTCAACCATGTGTAAAATAATTCTAAACGTGTTACACATTTAGTGAAGAACATCTGGATCCCTGGATAAAGACACACAAGTGTCTTGTGTGATTTATGGTTCCATTTTTCTGCCTATGCCCAGGGCCAATTTTCTTTCCTATTGTATCTCCCCATGTCAAACTATTCCACTCCTCATTTGTTCAATTTTGTCATTTTAAGTATTTTAAGGTAGCTTTAGCTTTCTTCCCATCCTTATAAATCCAGCCTAAATGCCTTATGCTGGTAGCTGTACTATCTGCTTGATTAATAGATTTATTGCTGGTTGGAGGAATTCCAAAAGAGCAGAACTTCAAAATAACAATCTTAATGTGGCCCTGAGATAATAAAGTGAAACAGCAATTTAATTTTTAGTATTTAAATATACCTATTCTGAAAAAGAAGCACTATCTCTAGCTGTTCAAATGTTTCCACTGTTTTAAATATTTGTACATTTCCCAAAAGCAATTTTATCAGAAGGAAGAAACAAAAGCTTTTTTTGACATCTTCTGTTTCACCTTTGACTTCTTGTAATCAGATATTTACTACGATCTCTATAAATAGGAATTTTATGCTCCTAGCTAGGTATCATTCCAAATGATACCTAGAGCTGTGATGGGGAACCTATGGCATATATGCCAGAGGTGGCACACAGAGCCCTCTCTTGTGGGCTGCTCTTCTGGTTTCTGGCTGGTCTTCGCGGGTGTAGGAGCACCTGAAAACAGCCTGAAAACAGCCCAAACAATGACCAAAACCAACCTGAAAACAGGCTATGTTTGGGCCATTTTCAGGCCTCAAAACAGCCTGAAAACAGCCCAAAATGGCCTGAAAACAGCCAGAAAAACAGCCAGAAAACAGATATATGCGCATAGGCCAGCTGGTTGTCAGGTTTCCGACACTCCGGCCTGCGCACATGTATGCACATGCACATGTTTTCCAGTTTGGGCACTGAATGCGAAAAGGTTCACCATCACTGCCCTAGATATTATATTCATTATCATGGAAAGTTAAATCTTTTATTCAGATAATGGGAACTTGATAAGTGGAAAACTGTTGCATGGGCACTATTAGACTTAGATATTGTTATACGAAAAGTCTGAGAAATGTTATCCCAGAATCTTCCAAATCTAGGTACAGGAAAAATGGCCATCAATACATGAAAGACTATTGATTTTATTGATACCCCAACTTTCTTATCATAAAGCACTTGAGATACGAAACAATCAAAAATAAAAAAGTATTTAAAATTATTTAAAATGGTTAAAAGTAATTATTGGAACAACAGGAGTGGCTGAGGAGGAAGATCATAACTGCTTTGCATTTTAGCAAAGGAAAATAGGAAAATGGGAGCTTAGAGGTACTTTTGATGCCTCAGTTGAGGCTAGAATTTACAAGTTGGGATCTTCTGGGGCCCCTCCCAACATGTTTTAAGGCAATGCATCCACAATCAGCCTTGTTCTTTAAATCTGCACTTTTTTTAGCGTGATATGTGACACATGTATTTTTTGGACCCCA
This sequence comes from Natrix helvetica, assembly GCF_964273705.1. Lineage (NCBI taxonomy): Eukaryota > Metazoa > Chordata > Lepidosauria > Squamata > Natricidae > Natrix > Natrix helvetica. Next base: position 51,000,902 of record NC_138548.1, read on the forward strand.
ACAGAGTTTTAGATTTATCATTTGAAACAGCTGTAACATGCTACTTATTTCAGGCATATGATCAAAATAACATAGAATAGGACATAATAACAGAGTTGGAAGGGATCTTGAAGGTCTTCTTGTCCAATGCCCTGCTTAAGCAGGAAACCCTATACAATTTCAGACATATGGCTGTCCAATCTCTTCTTAAAAACTTCAAGTATTCACAACTCCTGGAGGCAAATTGTTAACTATCACTTTCAGTCCTTAAGTATGTGAGTCTTCTGGCTTTGTAGGCCTCCATGGGATTTACAAAGAGAGGACAAAGTGAGAGCAGAACACAACTCTCCATTTTCTATGTTAAGGGGTTTGTTTGTATGGCTGTAAAGGGCTAACCTTAACTATGTAAATAACTTTGCTAGCCACATGAAATATGCTCCCATACACTTAAAGAGAGGCAACTAGTCTTATTTATATTGATTTTGAAAACTTGTTTAGTTAAAATATTTTGAACATAAAATGATTCAGTGTTGAATGCTATCACATATTCTTGGGGGCAATCAGTGGACTATTCAACAAGTTAGTATGTAATGAATGATGTTCCTGCATGCACAAACTAGGAGTTCTTGTTCACCAAAGATCACTGCTACCTATTGAAGAAAATTGAACATTTTCTTCTTTTGTATTACTAAAGGGTACTGAATAGGAGGGTCAGCTTTTAACCATCCTCCATCTCCAACTCACTGAGAAACTTTCTAGGTTTCCAATCTTGTGGTAAAATTGGAATAATATAGGGATAAGAGTAATATAAGAAAATATTTAAATAAATCCATAACTACACTCATTAGCACACACTCACACAAAACCAGGTGTCTGTGCCAGTCTTCTTGATATACAGACAAGTCCAGGCATATTTAAATTCCATAAAATTATTGCATCCAAAACAATTGAAAATCCACTTTTTAAATTTCTTACCCTTTTTTTTTTAAAGAAAGGAACAGAAATATATTTAGGAACTTCACATTAATCACTCCTGTCTTGTACCTACAAAAGCTACATCTACTGATCTGGAGCTAGCCATTTCACATATACTTTTATGATTCTTGATGTATTTGTCTGGACAGATCTTGATCACAATGATGGCATAACTAAATAGTAATTCAGTTTTATCTACACCAATTGTGATGGAACGACCTATTAGATATTATAAACTTCATTGCTACATGATTCTGGCACATATATGTATTTTGACCTTCAAGTCTAGTAAAGAGCCATTTGCGCCTCAGGAGTACTTGCTGCAGGACAAATGATGTCTTATTACACTCCTGTCTGACTGAATGCAGCATGAGGCCACATTGTCATCTGGTGTAAATCAAAATAGCTCATGTAAAATGAATGGAGCTCTGCCAGTCTAAACTAGCTTGGCCCCCCTCCTCCAGCCTGTGTTTTTCTTTGCACTATCTAATCTTTCTCTTCCACTTTATATAGCACAACAGCAAATACAAGAAACAACAATGTCACATTGTCTCTTTATGTAACTGTGCTGCAAAGAAAAAAGCTGATAAACGGATTTTCAAAATAAGCAAGGGGGAAAGAAATGAGCGCTGATGATATTTGACATGATTTCTTTATGTAATATTTGCTTGGACTGACTTTCCATTTAAAATGCCAGGATAAGCACTTTCAGGCACTGATTGAAGCTCAAAAGTTTTCCCACAGGAAATGGTATAAATGTTCGGTAAGTAGTCATTGGAAATGTTAAAAAGTATGTTGTTCATACCATATAAAAACATTTGGACTGTAATGGTATAAAAAGGAATTTTAAAGAAAACATACAGGCACACTAGATATTTAAAAATGGTTTTCCTTCAGAATTGTGCACACTATCTATTGCAATGCTGAAATCTGCATGGGAGTAATAGAAAATACTTAAATTAGAAATTCATAGATTTCAGACAATTACATTTCTCTCTGTTATGAGCAAACGTCCCATCTGGAGTCAAAGTGATGGGCCAGTAACTTGGTCACAGTCTGCTTGTAGTACAACAACAGATAAATTTTCAGCCTGTTATCTTTGGTTGATTGCTTCCGAAACCAGCAAAAGATGAATAGTGTTCCTGTCATCTGGCTGCCAATTCAGGAGCCTGTTGAAAAGCAGTCATTACAGATTGCATTTTTTTTCTATTGCTATTAAAGATGTGTAAAAGATCAGCGTGGTCATATAAAATAGTTATTAGATAAAGCTCTGCTAAATTATATGGGGCTAAAATAAATAAATAAATTTTTAAAAAGTAACCCGCCCAAAAAAGCAGATGCAATAGTAACTTCCATAAAAGCCCCATGTGTTTCTATACACAGCATGTAAAACTATTATCACTCCGTCTGCCTGCCTGCCTGCCTGCCTGCCTGCCTGCCTGCCTGCCTGCCTGCCTGCCTGCCTGCCTACCTACCTACCTACCTACCTACCTACCTACCTACCTACCTACCTATCTATCTATCTATCTATCTATCTATCTATCTATCTATCTAAATGGCTGTGTGTGTGTATATTCCTCAGTGTGTGGTGTATGCCTAGGTGTGTGTGTTGGCACGCAGGTGGCATGCAGAGCCCAGCTCAGCCCCAACGCCATGCACACGTATCTCCTACCAGACAGTTGATTTTTGCCTCTCTGCTCTGCATGGGAGTGCAAGGGGTGTAGTGTGAGCCCAACTGCAGCCCGTTTCACCTCCAGGGGGAGTGGGGGTGGGGGTGTCATGCAACAATATGTGTGTGTGTGTGTGTGTGTGTGTATGTGTGTGTGTGTATAGGATTAGGATGAATAAATACCCGGGCAACACCGGCTTATCAGCTAGTTATATATACAGTGACCATATGGTTTTTATTATAAAGGACAGCTCTTTATTTCAGAAACCTGTCCTTTTTGAAAGTTTAACTAATAGTAACTAAATTTTATTGAATAAATTAATAATTTTATTATAATGCATTTATTTCAGGTTACTTTTTTACCAATCTAATATTTAAAACTTCCTTCCTTCCTTCCTTCCTTCCTTCCTTCCTTCCTTCCTTCCTTCCTTCCTTTCTTTCTTTCTTTCTTTCTTTCTTTCTCACTTCTATTACTTTTACAAATAAATCAAGGTGGCAAACATATCCAACACATCTCCCTCCTACTGTTCTATACTTCTAATGCTTACAAGGTGTCTAGAATCTGGAATTCTTGATTCTAAGTCAACAGAAAAGAAGTTTAGAACCTAGGTGCATGTTTAAGCAATGAGCACATTTGATTTAGTAAGGTCTGTGTAGACCTTATAAAGCTGTGCAGTGCATTTGAAAGGACTTTATGAGAAGTAAAACAACCACATGCTTCAAAAGTCTCAAGGTACATAGCTGATTCAAAAATAAAAAAAATAAAATAAAAAATATACAGTATATGTATACAGAACTATTTCACTAGCAATCCTATGAAAGGTGTTAATTTGTAGATACATTTTCACATAACTAGGAACAGCTATCTCCATGTTCTCCTGAAATAGTTGGACAGGTTTCCAGAAGACACAGCTGCTTTAACCCTTTAGGAAGGCCCTTTTTGCTCAGGAAGCTTGCTTTGCAAAGTAATCACCTCTATTGCTTTGCATACTCCAAGTGCTTAACTTTTCAGGCTGAGTTGCTAATTGATGCTCCTGGATAATACAATGAAAATCAACTGACCTTTTCTTAAAAACTATAAATCCAACTCATATAAGAATGAGCCCCAAGGGAGGCAGTCTGCACTGAATGGATGGAAATTTGGTATGAAAACTTGATCCCCAAACCAGATCTGAATAAAAGTATATTTAAAGATATAAAAATATAAGATGGGATTATATTTATGAACGACCAGGTCAACCAGTAGCGGTTTTATGCAATCCAATACCCAGAAGATGAAGATGAAAACATTGAGAGTTCAGAGAGCTCCTTCCTTCCTTCCTTCCTTCCTTCCTTCCTTCCTTCCTTCCTTCCTTCCTTCCATCCTTCCTTCCTTCTTACCTACCTACCTACCTACCTACCTTTGCTCCCTCCCTCCCTCCTTCCCTCACACACAAGTGATTCTGGGTGGCTTGCAAAGATTAAAATATGTAAAAAATCCACAATATACACTCCTGGCACCCAAAGATAAACAATAACTCCACTCACAAAAAAGTGCATTCATAACAGCAGTGTTTCTCTATCAACTTGGCCCAAATGCCTGGCAAACTAGCCATGACTTTAATGCTTAGTGAAAGGCAAACAGGTTTGAGGCCATCCAAATCTCTGGGGAAACACTATTCCACAATATTGGCAGCCACTGCTGTGAAAGAGCACATTTTGAGTCCAACAAGATTGATTGTTTGAGAAAAGGGACATGAAACATGTCCTCTATACCATATCTGGTTGAATGATCAGAAACAATAGGAGGAAGAAAGTTCCACTAGTAGCCTGTTCCATGCTATGAATGAATTTATAAGTAGTTGAGAGCCCGTGCGCAGCTTGCATAGAAATTGTGTTATGTGGGTGTAATGATGAATGGCAAAAAGTGTCCATGCCACTGTATTTTGAACCAGCTGTGTTTTCTGAGTACTTTTAAGAGGAGCCTCAGGTAGACTGTGCTACAGTACTCCATATGTTGACTATGACTAAGGCAAGAGTCACCATCATCAAATGTGATACATATATAGATGAGATCTTTGAAGGACATAGGGAAGCTCCATTGCCAAGGCAAACCAATAGATAGATAAGGCTTAAACCAAGAAAATGGTTTATTAAAATGACCCAACAGTGCTCCACCCCATCCCAAATTCACATGAACGTGGAGAAAAGGAAGTACATTCAGACTTGCAAGTTTCTGTAACTATAGATGTTCTAATAGAAGTACCTTTAGGTGTAGGTTTGTTTCTTAATCTGATTTATCTTATAGGGCTGACAGCAAGGCCTTCCAACCTAGGAATGGGTGAAATTAGTGCACACAATAAACTTGTGCAAAGCCCCATTGGCCATGTCAACTACCTGTTCTTTGAGCAGGAACTAAGAGTCCAGGTAGATCCCCATGCAGAAAGATGGAAAAGCCACTCAGTTTCACCGGAGTTGAGCTAAAACCCGTTTTCTCCACCCAGACCCACATGACCCAGGGGTACTAGGAAATGACTTTGACAGCATTGCTTGGTCAGCCTAAGTTAAATATATGCAATAGGGTATCATTGAAGTATTGATGATATTGTACCCCATGCCAAAGGATTTCCTCATCCAGCAGCTTCTTGTAGATATAAAATAGGAATGCAGAAAGGGACCTCAGGTTTCAACTCTCACCCACTAATAATTCCAACCAGAAATAGTCCTGAGAAAAGGAGAAAAAATCACCTTAATATGGTGTTTCCTACTCACAACCAGGGATGGAATTCAGCAGGTTCTGACAGGTTCTGGAGAACTGGTAGCCGAAATTTTGAGTAGTTCAGAGAACTGTGAAATACCATCTCTGGCTGGCCCTAGAGTGGGGTGGGAATTGGGATTTTGCAATAGCTTTCCCCCAGGAGTGGGGAGGGAATTGAGATTTTGCAGTATCCTTCCCTGCCCACCATGCCAAGCCATGTAAAAAAATGAATTTCACCACTGCTCCTAACCCTCTAAACTGCCAGAAGGATACTATCATCAATGATATAGAAAGCCACTGAGAAACCCTGCATCCTGAAATCACCTAAAGTCATTGACAAGTGCAATAAATACAGTGTCAATTCTATAACCAGGTCTAAAGCTTGATTGAAAAATGTCCAGATAATTTGTTTCTCCTAGGGCACTCTGGAGCTATAAGCCAACCATCTTGTCAACAAACTTCCCTAAAAAAGGAGTATGGAAGGAGTAGACAGCTGTGTCCTTTAACATGCATAGAATCATCCTCTACCATAAAGAAGCATTTACCTCTGCACTGTAATACTGTATCCTGTGATAGACAGATATTTTAAATCATTTCTCCTGATTCCACTTGACAATCTTTCAGCTTCTTCACTTATTCAGTAATGTCTATCAATCACCAAAGTGCCACTGAATATATAGGGATTACAATTTGTTTAGATTTACTTCATTTCTGCACTTGCCTTCAGCTTTTAATGTTCTTTTCCCAGTAGGAATCTTTCCTAGAAATTGCTTTACTCACAAATTCTGTCAGCACACTGTTCATGATCCTACAAAGGAATCCATTTCAGAAATTATCACCAAAGGTATCAAAATCTCACCAACAATACTATATATAAACCAAGAGTTATTTGAACATTTTGAGACAGCTCTACCTAATTCCTATTCCCATAAAAAGTGTACTACTACTGAAAAATATTATTGTGAACAGCCAGATAAAATAAAATACTGAAAGAGCAAACTCAGGTGATGAGCACTAATAGGATTGGGCAAAAAAGACCAATAAACTATTAGGAGATATGAACAACTTCTCCCAAGATTTGCAGAAGTACAAAATATTTAATATGTACTCTTACAAACCTTGATGCATTTGATTTATTTGGACAGGTCTCAATTGCCATTGCTCTTTGGCTAAATAACATTTCAGTTCTATTTACACAAATAAGGACATCTGCCTTCATTGGCACTACACCAGTAGGTTATTTGATTGCTGCCAGGGCATATGTGTTGATAGCATGGATCTTGTTCTTTCCATTGAGCTGGATCTTCAGGACCTATCTCATCCCTTGAGGTACTGTATTTGGATGTTGCCTCCTCCTCCTGTTCTCATCTGATTATGGGATACTGAGTTACCAAATAATGGCTCTGTATGCCCGCTACATGACCTGCTGGTAGTTCCACCACATCAGTCTTAACTACTTTTTCTCTCTTGACTACTGTCTGGTTCTTCTGTATGAATGACATCCCAATGTTTACACTGTAGAGCCAGGCCCAGCGATTAGTGAGTTGATGATTCGTTCACTCTTGGCATGTAGAGAAGATGGTTGATGGTAATTCCATTCTTGAAGTTACATCCATATCCAATCCTTGTGACTATCTGAATGAAAAGGTTCAAATCTAGGCAGAACAGCAGCAGGGATAGTACCTTGCCTTGGTGTACATTATTATTCAAAATCATGTATGACCACTATAGGGCATTACAGAAATGTAACTTTTAATGTTGTTAGGTTTTATCTTGATTGTTTTTTTTAATGGGAGAGCTAGTTAGATGTAGTGGTTAAAGCACCAGGTGCTAGACTGTGAGTTCTAATCCTGCCTTGGGCACAAAGACATCTGGGGGACTCTCAGTCTAAGAGAAAGTGTTACAGCAAACCACTTGCAAAGTCCTGCTGAGGAAACTGCAGGGTCCAGGTAGTAAGTAGGAGTCAAAAACTGACTTAAAAATTCTATGTCTGCATATTTATATCATTTATATCTATTTATTTTCATCCCAGATCTGATAGCTGTATGGGAAAGGATTAATGAGAATGCATGTATTGACACTGTGGGATACAATAATGAGTAACCAATTATTACCATTAAAAAATCTTTGCATTCCCCATTTTACTGGAATGGAAAGAAAGCAATGTGAACTATTTTTGGATACCGTGTGAATGTTGAAAAAGTTAATGTCAAGAACAGTGATGGTGAACCTATGGCACACATGCCAGAGGTGGCAGACAGCGCCTTCTCTGTGGACATGCGAGCCGTTGTCCCAGCTCAGCTCCGCCACGCATGCCTCCCACCAGCCAGCTGGTCTTTGAGTCTCTACTGTGCATGTGCGGGGGTAGGGCATATGTGGGGGCATGCATATGCGGGAGGCACGTGTGCATATGTGGGTCATGTGGGGCCGCATGCACGCATGCGGTGGGCAGAATGCATGTGGGAGCATGTATGTGTGGGGAACAGGAAGCATGCAAGGATGGGGCACACACACAGGGGGGTGGGGCACATGCGAGGGCCATGGCCACATTGCATTTTGGGGGTTTATGCACATGTGCTTTGGGCACTTGGTCTGGAAAAGGTTAGCCATCACTAGTCTAGACTAATTACCTTCAATTAAGAAAGTGACTTTTTTCATTTTTTTTAAATTAACCAGTTAGATGTTTTGTTTTTGCTGAAAGGAGGCAGCCATATCATGGACCTCTTCTTTCTGCTGAACTCTATGGAGGGTGTAAATCTTTTCTAAATCCCATCAATTTATTTGGGTTTTGGTCTGCATTGCAGAAGGCAGGGATCCAGCTTTTCCTGCAGTCCGAGAAACAATGGCTACAGTGGGCAAAAGAGCACAGGAAAGTAGGTATGTTTATATCATTTAAAGTACAGAACAGTAACTGAGTAGCTTCCAGTCCTTGGATATGCCATCATTAGTATCTCCAAGGAGAAATCATAGATGGTTTGCAATGAAAAACTTGCATTGGAAGTAGAAGGGGAAAAACAGTGTCCAAACTGGAATACCTATTCTATTTCTGTGGTGGGTTGGAGGCAGTGGTGGGTTTCAAAAGTTTTTATAACCTCTTCTGTGGTGTGGCCTGCTTTGTGGGAGTGGCCAGCCAGCCATGTGACCAGGTGGGAGTGGCTTGCCAGCCATGTGACTGGGTGGGAGTGGCTTGGCAGTTATGTGACTGGGTGGGCGTGGCCAACTTGTAAAATGTGGTGAAACTCACTTAACAACACTCTTGCTTAGCAACCAAATTTTGGCTCAGAAACTCTGGAATTTGAAGCATGCAAGTCTTAAAGCTGTCAAGACCCTTGCACCCCTAATCCTTTAGGGGAAAAAAAACAGGGCTGTTCAAACTTGACAGCTTTAAGACTTGTGAACATCAACTCCCAGAATTCCTCCTCCAGTCATGTTGGCTCAGGAACTCTGGAATTGAAGTGTGCAAGTCTTAAAGCTGTCAAGTTACAAGAACCTTGCACCCCTAACCCTTTACAAAAAAAAACAGGGATGTTCAAACTTGATAGCTTTAGGACTTTAAGGTTTAGATAGGAATCTTAGAGGTGGGCGGGGCGATTGGTGAGCCAGCCAACCAGTGAGTGGCGGGCGGGGCAAGCCTTGTGCGGATGGGCAGGGGGAGGAAGCTGGAGCCCGTTCTAAATGGCATGGTAGATTTGTGGAACCTCTTCTATAGAAGAGGTTAGAACTGGCAGGAACTCATCCCTGGTTGGAGGTGACATGACGGAAATGTCATAAGAATGTCTTCTTTCAAATATTTACTGAGGTCAATATTTTCTGTTTAATGGAAATGCAATTAGGTTAGCAACAAGTGAATGTATTCTTTTGCTAACACTGAGAACTGTCTGAGAAGTTCTGGTGCAATTTAAACCTAATATCCCTGGCTTGTAAAACTCTGGACAACCAAAGCAAGCAATATGTAACGATCTGTCCTTCAGAGGCAGAAGGAAGAATAGCAGCAGCAGATTAGGCAATGGTCAATTTAGCTCACAAAAGAAAAGGAGGCATGGCAAACATCACAAAAGAGACCCTTTCTAATTTCTTGGGCAAAGTGGGAGGGAGACACACTTACAGAGTTTCAATATTTTGTTATTTTGTTATTGTAATCTTAATAGAAAGGTAGTATTAATACTCATGGTTGGTGCTTCTTCCCTGAATTATAGTTGCCTAGAATTCTGCATCTCAGATATAGTATATCCAGTATAGTGGAATCATTAATCGAAAGAAAGAAGCCAGAGTCCAAATTACGCTGACTGTGTATGGTGTTTGTGTATTGTGCTGTTTAATGGAAGTGCAATTACGAAAAATTAGCCATAATCCTCATGTCAACGTTTCTTTCCTTTTTGAATTGTAATTCATTAATCCTTGTAGTACCATAAGAAGAGAAAGATTTTTCTTCTGCTATGGGTGAGAAAACCTCCAGGTGCAATCAATCAAATTATGCCTGCCTTGCATTCCACTCTCATCTCAGAGCGTGTGAGCATCAAAAGAGGGTATCAGTTAACACTTTGGAACAAATGGTTTCTAATTCCACTGGTATTCTTTGTCTAGTGATAGTGTTAATCACAATGACCTATCTCGATGTTACATGTGGGATTGTTTAGAGAATAGAAGAAAAAAAATCTAGTATTACATGCTAGTATCTTTAGGGCAAAATTGTAGAATTACCGGTGTAAAGCTCCAATTATGACTTCTCAGAATTAGTATATAGAGAACTGAGACCTTATATAGAGAACTGTTTGCAGAAATCAGTGCTCCGCTTCCCTTCCCCAACAGGCAAGTATGTTACTTCTACTGGGTGGGGAGGAAGTGAGGAATTGTGAAACTGACTGCGAAACTGTCATGAAACATTGAGAATGAAGATCCCATGACTGCAAGAGCATCTCAGCAAGACAGCAGCAGCCAGTAGCACTGAAGCAGCCACAACTTTCCCAAATTTCATTCCCTTGGTAGTCACAGATCCCAGATTTTGTGCACATCCAATAAGTTAGCCCAGAGGTTCCCAATCTTTTTCGGTTTGCGGCTCCCATAACACTTCAGATTTTTTCCGCGGCTCCCTTAATAGGTACATCCGATTTTTTTTAATTTTTGACTTTTTAAGGATTTGGAAATCTACTTTTTAGTTCGTTAAGGTTAGGTTAATTGAAAAATAAATTAAACACGAGCTTTAAATTCACAATTTATTGAACATCGTTTAATGATTTAAAATTATTAATGGGATGGATGGGCTTGTTGTTCACTGCACAACTTCTCAAATCTTGGAATAAAATTGGAAATGGCGACTCTCATTTCTTGCTCGACGTTAATTTTCGAGCGATATTTACTTTTTATTACTGCGACTGCCGAAAACCCAGCTTCGCACAAATAGGACATTGCAAAAGGAATTAATATTCTTAGGGCTTTGCAACTAAACAGTGGGTATTCCTCTTTTACTGATATCCAAAAATCAGAAAGTTCCATGCTAACAAATTTTAACTTCAATGTTGTGTCGCAAGACAACTCAATAAGAGATTCTTCTTCTGTAGAGGTAAATCCTGATGGAGCCTTGGCTCTAAATGGGTCTTGAATCCAAGTAAATTTTTCAATGTTATCTGCTTCAAAGTATTTTTCGAACCATTTGATAAGCTGAGATAGGTGATCTTCAAAAAGAGATTTTAAATTGCAAGACAAACTGATTTCATTGGAGGTTAAAAACTGGTGCAACAAGGGAAAGCAATCATTAAGATCATCTTCATTAATTTTTAGTTTCCATAGCTGTAATTTTTTTCTGAAAGCTGAAATCTTTTCTGTTAACTTTAAAATGTGCATATTGCATCCTTGTAAAGAGAGATTCAACGCATTCAACTTTTCAAAGATATCACATAGGTATGCAAGTTTAATCAAAAAGTCTGTTTCTACAAAGTGTTTGGCATACTCATGTTTTTCTTCTTCAAGGAAAGTGTATATTTCTTGCTGTAATTGGAACGTACGAGACAATACACCCCCGCGAGAGAGCCATCGTGAGTGGCAGTAGTACAACAAAGATGTGTATTCACCTCCCATATCTTCACACATTCTTTTAAAAAATCTTGCTTTCAGTGGCCGAGTTTTTATATAGTTTACTATATTTACCACACGTTCTAAAACTATATTTAGTGGAGGACTTATATACTTTGATGCAAGTGCTTCTTTGTGAATGATGCAATGGGTCCAAACTGAATCTGGAGCTTTGTTTCGAATAAGCGCCTGCAATCCTCCATAAGAGCCGGACATCGAACAACCACCGTCAGTACAGATGCCAACGCACTTTGTCCAGTCTAAATTATTTTCAACCATAAATATATTCAGGATCTCGAACAAATCCTGAGCCTTTGTACTTCCAATAATACTTTTACAAAAGAGAAGTTCCTCAACGATTGAATTACCATCTAAGAACCATACGTAACAAATCAAGTGTGCGTCCTTATTATTGTCTGTGGCCTCATCGAGTTGCAGTCCATATTTACTTCCTTTTAATTTTTCAATTAATTGTGCATTGAGATCCTCCCCCATGTGCTGAATTCTGCGACTGATTTTATTGTTAGACAAAGGAACATTTGAAAGCAGTTTCCCCGCCGACTCACCAATCATAATGTTCACTAAATCTACAGCAGCCGGTAGAATGAGTTGCTCTGCAATAGTATGGGCCTTTTTACACTTAGCAACTCTATATGCAACTTTGTATGATGCTAGCAAAGCATTATTTGGTATTGACATATGTTTATAAATGCTGCCTTTTTGTTGTTTTAATTCAATTAACTTTCTTTTAAAAAAGTTGCGAGGTTTACCAACAAAGTTAGAATGGTTGGTTTCTAAATGTCGTTTTAACTTACTTGGAAGCATACATTCCGGTGTCAAAACTTTCATGCACAATACACACTGTGGTCTCTCTTTATCATTTTCGTTTATTGATGTAAAGCCAAAATCCAAGTAACTGTCGTCATATTTACGACGTTTTCGCTTCTCGGAACCCTTGCCACTAGTTTGTGGAACTTCGTCTATAGATTTAGCACTATCTTGATTATTCAAGTTTAATAAGAATTTGTCCATTTTAGGGTGATCAGAAAAATAGCTTTTGAAAAGTAACTTAACCACCACACTATTAAGTTAGCCCAACAAACAAAAACTTATGCGAGCACTGAGAAGGTGATAACAAACGAATAGAAATCCGACTTGTAACTGCGCATGCGCACTAGACGTTTCAGAAATGGCGCATCAGCGTTAGACCCAGGTATTAATTGAATATTTCGCGGTGCCCTTATGACGATAGCGCGGCTCCCCAGGGAGCCGCGGCTCACACTTTGGGAATCACTGAGTTAGCCCATTTGAAGTACCTTGGTTCAATAATTGTTGCTCTATGATGAACTATTTCACCCAGTTAAATATCATGGCAAGAAAAGTTTTAGTAGTACATAGTGTAGATAGATAATGTATAAGTCATACAGTCATACTTCAGTACTCGACTGCTTTAAAACTCATCAAATTTGGTATTCGAAGCATTTTGAAGCAGAAATCTTGTCCTAGCACTCGTCTTTCTCCCGGTAGTCGACATGAAAGGAAGAAGCTGTTGATGTCAGCTACCTCATGACGTTCTACCTCTTCTGGCTAAAATAGCAGTTCGCATTGTAAGTCACATGGTTTTCTTGGTATCCATCTGTTTTAGTATTTGTTGTGTCTTCTGGAACAAACTACTGATGAATATTAAGGTACAACTGTCATAGTGATATCCAAATATTATTATTATTTCATATCTCACAACATAGTTTCTTTGTCAATTGTTTTTGATTCTCTATTTTTAGTGGCTTTGTAACTTTTTAAAACATTATTTATTATTTTATATTAAAAATATAAAATACAAAACAGAAAAACAAACAAACAAAACAAAAGCATACATTCAAACCTAACAACAACAAACCTAACAACAACATAGAAACAAAGAAAAAAAGTATGTTAAAAAATTAGAAAGAAAAGCAGATAATAACCAGACCTGGCAATGGCTAAGAACAGGAAAGTTGAAGATAGAGACTGAGGAACTAATTCTGGCTGCACAAGACCAAGCCTTAAGAACAAATGCATACAAAAGCAGAATTGAGAAGACAGCAACAGACAGTAAGTGCTGCCTACGCAAAGAAGCTGAAGAAACAGTGGAACACCTGGTAAGCTACTGCAAGAAGATCGCAGAGACTGACTACAAGCAGCGGCATGAGAAAGAAGCAACAATGATGCATTGGAACATCTGCAAGAAATGTCATTTGCCTCCAAGGAAGAATTAGTGGTATTATACAATAGAGGAAGGCATAGAAAATGAAGAAGTTAAATCGCTCTCAGATTTTAGAATTCATACAGATATGCACCTGCCATGGGCACCTGCCACATAACACCCTGGAATTAACAATTGTCAAAAAGAAAGACAAAAAAGTCTGGATAGTGGATGTTGCAGTGCCTGGAGTCAGCATAATAGAAGAGAAAGAACTGGAGAAGATAACAAAATACATAGACCTTCTGATAGAAATTGAACAACTTTGACAATGCCAAGCAAGAGTAGTACCAATAGTAATTGGTGTCTTGGATTCAATCCCAATATAACTGGTGCACCATTTGATAAATTCATTGGCATTGACAAATTTGCTATCAGTCAATTGTAAAAGGCGGTTAATTGGAACAGCTTCCATCCTGTGACGATATATGTAGCATCATCCAGATTCCAAGTCCTTGGTAAGGTCTTGCCTATTCCAAGTCCTTGGTAAGGTCTCAATAGGTAGACAAAAATGCCAAACACAGTCTGAAAATCTGGATGACTGTGCAATGTATTTTTGTTGTTGTTGTTGGACAGTCTATATTTACAATCAACCAGTCGTTCTCATATTACTTTTTTTCTTTGTAAAATTCACCAATTTTCTACATTCTTTAATATTAAATAAACAATATTAAAATACAGCCCTTTTCTATTTAGTTCCAATAGTTTAAAGCATTTTCACCAAAAAAATCAATCTTTCAAAATTACTGTCTGAGTTATCTGTTTAAATTTTCTTGCATCCAGTGCTTGTTAATCTTTTTTTCTATAAAAATAAATTCTTCAAATTCTTTAAAAAACATCCTTTCTTCTTTAATCCCAAAAGAATGTTGATTCATCAAGAGATTTTGTCTTATCCTGCCAAACAGAGGATCTCTCTTTAACTGTAATTTGTTTACATCTGATATTAAGAAAGTGGGACGTTTGTGAATCTTATGTCCATTACAAGTTGCATTGTGGTTTATTTTTATTTATTTATTTAGTTTGTAAAACAGGTATAAGTTTAAACATAAGCATGAACACAGTAAATGGTTACGAATAAATAGAGACAGGAGGACAGGGATGGTAGACACGCTGGTGCGCTTATGCACGCCCCTTACAGACCTCTTAGGAATGGGGTGAGGTCAACAAAAGACCAGTCAAGTGAAGAAAGAAACCTGTAACTGCCTGTGATCAATTAATTATAAGCACCACTGCAATCAATGGTTATGCACCTGATTGAAAATGCTCAATACCCAGCCTCTCAACTGATAAGCTGATCACTTCAGTTCTGGTGGTTTCCTCATGAGAAACAGTTATCCAAAGTACAAGTGGATGATCTCTTTATCTCTCTTAGTCTGGAGAGACCAAAATTCACTCTCTGGCCACCAATATCAACCATAATACTTTCCATGCTCCTTCAGGGGTCTCTAAGTTGCCTTGGAACCTTACCCAGAAGCTCCTCTGCTTATAGATTTGGAGCTGATAACATTTTTACCTCACCATTGCTTAGCTGGGCTAACCAATTATCTACGACTGAAAAAGTCAGTGCAAATATTCTATGTCCCTCTTTCAGACTTTCCAATTACTGAAGAAACTTCCAGAAGAGCTTCAGTTGTCTATGAACTAATCAACACTTTTTCCCTCTTCCCTCACAAAAAGATAAGAAAAGAGCTTCCCTTTCTTTAAGCACACCAATAAAGTAATTTTGTTTAGCCATTTATATTTATATTGTATTTGTCAATTGCTTGGCAAAATGTTCTTCCTGATTGGTTTGATGATGCTGGGGAACTGCAATGGAGCCTTGATTTTGGACAGAACTAATGCCCTGAAAATCCTCATCTCTCCCTGGTCTTTAGTGACTTTAGTGAGCTTTTCTGGTGAACTGAGTATTTCCAGACAATCCTGAATGTGTGATAGGAATATAAATGTGCACATCAGTGGAACTACATTAAAGATTTTTTTCCCTTGAATTGTCCTGGTTGAACCATGAACTGGCAGCTATGAGCCATGAGAGGCAAACTGTTCAATGAGAAAACTTACATCCTGAAATGCTGAATAAATTGTTGGGATACAGGATGTACCTGTCTCTGATATGACGGAAGAAATAAAAGCTGGGTTTCCACGAGATAATGAACAACTGCAGTATTAATGCATCAATAGTGGTTTACAGTCAGTGTTGTACAATTGACAGGGGAATGTAAAACAGCAGAGCAAGTAAAACATTATGTGTTAGGACTTATTATATCTCTCCTAAAGATAAATATGAGCTCTGAGCATAAACATCATTGAAGGGCAGAATATTAACACTGGGTGTCTTGTATTGTGTTTGTAAATTGCTGCATGATGGGAGTTTGGTTATTGTTTCCCTATTAAAAAGAAAGGGGTATTTGTACACGATATATCTACAGTATTGGATATGAAGTTTCCTGTAAGCCATTATTGTGCAGGAAAATAAAACTCCCCATTCCTGTTTGTTAACAGAGAACATTTACATAAGTGAAATCCTCATGCCAGTAGTTTTCAGTTTATGTAATTACAAGGTGATCAAGGAGAATATGTAAATGCCCTGTCTTTCCTTGCAATGTCCGCTCTGTCCTTTCCTTTGTCTTTTGCTATCTGCGGTTTTCCTGAATTCACTCAAAAGCCCCATCAAGAGAAGTTTGAATGAAATTCTCAAAAAAATATAGGCAAAAAGGCAGAGAAACAGAAATAATATCTTATTTCTTCACATTAGTATATCCATATTTAAGGTTGGGGAAAAAGGAAAGTATTTAACTAATCTTCAGAAATTGTATGATTTCTTTGTAAACCTAGTCAGTTCAAGCTGGGTAGGCCAATCGTCAGCATTTAGCAGTGTGAGAAAAAGTCTGGAATTCATCAAACTAGATTTCTGAAATGTAACTTCTAAAAATTACACATTTTGATGGTTTTAAACTGTAAAGCCAAACAGGTTTTTCTGTTTCCCTGTTTTAGGAAAACTGCCATGGTCAAAAGGTTCTTCCAAAATTGGGGCTCAATTTTTAAAAAGTAATTGGGCAACATACAAAAAAATAGGAGAAAATGTAAATGTGACTGATGTTGAATTGATTGAATGCATTAATACTATCACTAGTTGTCTTAGAAATTTATCCTTACTAATTCCAATTTGACAAAAATTTTCAGAGGGATTCTAGTATAGTACTCAGTTGTTTACTGAGTGCACAAAATGCAATCATATGATGTGTTTGTGTGTGTGTGTGTCTGAGAGAGAGAGAGAGAGAGAGACAGACAGACAGACAGACAGACAGACAGACAGACAGACAGACAGACAGATAAACAGACAGACAGAGTCAGAGTCAGAGACAGAGACAGAGACAGAGCGAGAATAACTCTGAACAGTCACTAAGTCCAGAATAAGTCCAGAATTACATGTATGCAGCTCTATTATAAATATTGTACACCATTGCTGTAAAGCATTCTGAGGCAACTATAGTAGAGTAATTGCTATTCTTAAAGTGTGTCTGTCTCATCCTAATGTACACAACAGTTTGGGATGTGGTAAAGGTTTTGGATTGTAGAAGTCCACCAAGTAGACTGCTACCTGACATTTTGTCAAGTACTTCTTGGTTTCAAAAGTGAGGCTAAATGGGAACTTCAAGATGGAGCCATTAATTTTGACAATTGACCATAGAACAGTTTTCATGAAGCCATGAAATGTGTGCCTATGTGTTAAAAAGTTAAGAAAGTAGCTGCAACTATGTAATGAAAGACCTATCCCCTTTTAAGTCCTATGTTTAGATTGCATGTTTGCAGCTATCATCTTGGCTTTTATGATTTCCCCTTGCAAATACCGCTGCATGAAGTTTGGCTTACTGTCATTCTGATGTCTTTGCAATAACAGGTGATTTAGTTAATCTTGCCATATCTATTGACCTGCCACTTCCTTTTTTTTTATTTTGTAGATCCCTTGGCATTTTGGTTTTACACAAAACTAGTATTATAAACAGATTTTGAAAGTTTGCTTCTACTGAGTGACCTTGAAGTTGGGGAAGTTTATTGTATCTCCACAGCCTCAGTGTATATGCAGTTGATTTGTGGTGCATCTTTTCATCAACCAAACAGCCATAGTGAAGGCTTAACATTTCTTCTTTTTCAGTTCTTCTCCTGCCTCTTATAAGTTCTACTTTAGTTCATTTTCATAAAATGCTGAGCAGAGAAAATAGTCATACATATATGAGATTAAGCCAAGGTCTGCCAATTTGTGATTTACGCTTCTGTGGTAAACTCCATTTGATTTAATTTGTTCCATGTTCTGCAGAAATAGAGTGCTAGTCAAAGCAAATAAATTGTAGCTAGCTATAACTACTTGGAGTACGTGTATTTTTATTCCAGGTTTACTGGAGTCTGAATTCAGCACTGCAGGTTCATGTTGCTACTTCAACCTCATTGAATATCACCTGCCAGAAAGAACAAAATAATCCCTAGTACTAAATATGTGCCTTGTTCCTCCAATTTCATGTGTATTTTTGAAACCCATGCAATCTAATTTTCATTTTAATAATTATTTATTTAAGCAGCAACTGCATTCTCATTTGCCATTTAAAATTGTATTTTCGTTGAATGTCTTTTATTTTCAAACTTGTACTCTAAATTCTATTTTATAATGCAGAGTTTCATCACAACATTTGAAGAAATGCAAAAGCAGAAATGTTTTGCTTTAGTCTTTTGGTATAATGTGCAACTAGGCTATTTTCTATGAGAATTTAATTATTTGAATTAAACATCTCAAGCAACTCTACTTCAACATTCCTTCAGTTACTACTTAGCGTCATGGATTTTTATGCTCAACACTTTATGTCTCAGTTTCAATGGTAAGGATGAGTGATTAAGGAGTAGGCAGCTGCACACAGGGATAGTGCAACTATGTGTAAGACATTTCAAGGAGCAGGAATCAAGCATATGCTGGAAGTGTGCTGAGGTCAGAGGTGAGTAGGAAAGAAACAAGGGTAGGAAACAAGAAAGGCTGTATATGTGGAAGAGGTGAGGAGCAAGGGAACATGAATAGGGTTACTGGGAAAATGTGTGGGATGTGCTTTTACCATGCAAAAGTCAAATAAATCAAGGTCAGGGCACATTGTGATGCCATAGAATTCTGAAGAACATGCCAAAGTTGAGCTCAGGAAGAAGCCAAAGTTAGAAGTAATGCCAAAAAATTAGAGTCCTGGAGCACAGAGTTTGGAGCACAAGGCCAGTTTCCAAACTTGCTTCCAGAAACTGAGAGGTGGTAGTCCTGCAGACCTTTCAAGCTGTGAGAGATGATGATCAGATGGCCTACCTACTTGCAAGTCACCCACTTTTGCAAAACACAGAGATTGGTAATGTGATCTGGATGGTCTCAGTGGTGGGATTCAAATAATTTAACAACTGGTTCTCTGACCTAATGATTTCTTCCAACAACCAGTTGACCAAACTGCTCAGAAAGTTCTCCCAAAGTGGTGTGAACCAGCTGAATCTCACCACTGGATGGTCTGCCATGCCACCTTGTGCTCCTGTGTTGGTTGTGAAGTCTCTGTGCTGGTTAGGAGAGGCTTTGTAGCACTTCATTGAAGAAAATAGAAGGTTTCTGCTTACTCTGAGGACTTCTCTTAGCTTGTTCCTTGGGTGATGACATCTCTGATCTTGGCAGCTTCGTACTCATCACCCTAGTAGGGATATTAGGGATCTATTGTTAAATAAGAATGCAAGTCATAGGATTTATGATGCATTACAGCCCAGAATTACCACAGACCATGGCTGCTTGGCTCAGTTACTTATAAATTATACAGGATTACCTTACGTTTCCTTCCTTTTCTTATCTTTTGTCACAGCCAACAGTAATATATAGAATATAGTGGGGAAAAATATTGGTTTTAAGCACCATGCATTTATGAGAACAAAAAGAGCCTACATCTGCTGTAGAACAGCAAGCCTGCCAGATTACTGTGGGAAATATAAAACGTTGATGCTTCAGGGCAAAGACTTTTATCAACAATGGGGTTATAGAGTACATGTGCTTACAAGAATATAGTTATTTGCAGCTATTTGCATTGCTAAGATGAGTAATTTGGATGAACTCTCTGGCACTGGCCACCTAACCATGTAAATCTCAGGCATTTTGGCTCCAGAGATATATTGCGATTTGTATGTTCATTATGAATTTCCATTTAGGAGGCTGGATTTGACCCACAGCTTTCCTGTGGGTCAAAAATATAAATAAAATATATCTATTAAAAATATAAATATAAGGTCAGATGCCTCTGACCTTAAATCATTATATAAGAAACAAGATAATAATACATGGAAGATGGATTCAACAGCACTGGAGCCAAAAGGACAGTTCCAAAAGCCAGAGGGACTTTATTGAATTTCCTTTATAAAAGTGCTGAGGGTAAAATTTGGAACTTCACACTGAAAAAGAATCTTTCTTGGAATGGCGAAGTAAGTAATGATATATAACTAGACTGTTGTTATCTGTGGTGTTCTATTTGTTATTTGATATGCTCTGAGATCAAACCAATTTCATTTTGTAGAAGAGGAATCAACTCTTGTCTTAAACTATTCATTGTCACAAAACCTATATACAAAATTCCAATAAAGAACAGTTTTTGGAACCCCATAATATCTCTGATTTCCTGCCATAGCAAGGTTATTGGAATGTTCAATGCAGCAAGTAGGAGGACGACAAATCATATTTGGGTTTGATTATTCTGTCTGTTAAGGGCTCAGTGACTAAGACACTGAACTTGTCGATCAGAAGGCTGGCAGTTCGGCAGTTTGAATTCCTAGCATGGCGTAATGGAGTGAGCTCCATTTACTTGTCCCAGCTTCTGCCAACCTAGCAGTTTGAAAGCACATAAAAATGCAAGTAGAAAAATAGAATCCACCTTTGGTTTAGTTAGTTTAGTTTAGTTTATTTAATTTATAAACCGCCCCCTCTCCCCGAAGGGACTTGGGGCGGTGTACAGACAATAAATATACAATAGAACAACAAGGCAAAACACAAAACCCAGACAAATCAACTTAAACACACAGTCCGTACAATAACCAAACTAACAATAGTTAAAATAGTTCCAATTAAAACCAATTTAAAAACCCCAAAATTTAAAAATTTAAAATGCCATCCAGGAAGGTCAGGATTAGATTATACTATATTTCTGATTACAATTACAATTGGGCCAGGCCAGCTAATTTGAACAAGTGGGTCTTGAGTTTCTTACGGAAGGAGCGGAGATCAACAGTAGTTCTAATATCGGGCGGGAGATCGTTCCAGAGGGTTGGGCCCATCACAGAGAAGGCCCTACTCCTGGGCACCGCCTGCCCGCATTGCTTAGCGGATGGTACCCGGAGGAGTCCCTCTCTGTGAGAGCGGATTGGCCGTAAGGATGTGTGGGGTAGGATGCGATCCCGTGTGGTGGGAAAGTAACAGCGTTCCCTATGCCTTCGGCATTTAGTCATGCCAGCCACATGACCACAGAGACATCTTTGGACAGTGCTGGCTCTTCAGTTTTAAAACGGAGATGAGCACCGCCCCCTAGAGTCAAGAACGACTAGCACATATGTGCAAGGGAAACCTTTACCTTTATTCCATCTGTTGTGTCTCTTGTAGGTATACATACACACACACACACAATATAAATTGGTACTTAGTTGTAAGCTGCCCTCAATTGTATGGGAATCAGATGGCAAATTAAATTAAATTACATTACATTAATAACACCATTTCCATGCTTATGAATAAGATTTTAGGCTAATTTAGGCCATTAACAATAATGGTTGGGAATTATGGAAAGTGTAATTAAACATGTTGCAAGGAATATGTTGATGAAAACTGTGCCAACAAATAAGTTCCACTGACCACACATGATTCATTCCAAATAAGCAATCATGCAAACTTGGTTTTTACTTTGAAAATATTACCACCAGCATAATTCCATGGCATTTTCGTTTGAATAGTTCCTCTTTCCTCTAAGTCATTTTTACAGATATAGATGTACTCCATGGATCTGATCCTTAGATTTAATTAGTACAGTTTTTCTTTATTGAATGGAGAAATTGTTTCACCCTTCAAATATCAAAAGTAACAGGTATTGAGGCTCTGATTGACCTTTTCTCAAGATATAAATTACATTTGGAATTAATCTGAATTTCAAAGGAGAGGAATTTTCTACCTCTGGATATAATCTTTAGCATATAGACTATGTTTTCTATATGCAACTGTTCACATGTATGCAATAGTTTTGGGCATAGTGCATTTCACATTAAATGAATCAGAAAGCTAATGTTAATGTCAGCTTGGCATTAATACTGTAGTTGTCAGATCATCTGTTATAAATCATCTTTCATTTTTAAAAACAACTATAATTTGTAATCCTTCCCCTAACAGATCAACATGCTAATAAGGATATTATTATGAGTGGGTTATTCTAATTTAATATTCCTTTTTTTTGCATAGCATCTATTAAATGATACTGGATTAAACTGAGCTAGATCAAGTAAATTGAAAAATGCTGTATAATTATATCAATGCTACAATATCATATCAAGATTACTTACATGCCTTAATTGCTCTAAGGTAAATAAAAATGAGATTTTTAAAAAATCTCAAGGTCAGTCAAGATTTTGTTTAGTGCATAAAGTATGCATAAAGAAAACATTGTCTTTATATTGTCTTAACCCACATGCAAATATATTGTAGCTACAGGTAATCTTGACTTAGGACAGATTGTTTAGCAACTGTTCGAAGTTATAATCGCTCTGAAAAAAAGTGACCATTTTCCCACTTATGACTGTTGCAGCATCCTCATAGTCATGCTCAAAATATCCTTGGCATACTGACTCATATTTATGATGGTTGCAGAGTCCTGGGGTCATGCAAACTTATTTTGCGACCTTCTGACAAGCAAAGTCAATGAGAAAGTCAGACTCACTTAACAGTCATCATACTAACTTAACAACTGCAGTGATTCACTTAACTGTGGCAAGAAAGGTCATAAAATGGGGCAAAACTCACTTAATGATTGTCTCATTTAGCAACAGAAATCTTGGACTCAATTATAGTCATCAGTTCGGGGCTACCTGTATTCAGTCTGTTGTAATTGTAGCTCCTGCAGCTCCTTTCACTTCTATGGGAAATTCTACTGTGGATGGACGTTATGTTTCATTTTAGCAGTTGCAATATTAATGATCATTGGGTGGCATCACCCAAAAGATTTTAGGTCCTAACCCTGTACTGAACTCCTTGAATTAGCAGATACTTTGAAATAGGATTCATGTACATTTTTAAAGCAATGTGTAGGAAATGAATTGCATTAGAAGGATTTTTGGATTTTAAGCTTTGGAAAACAGAGAACATTTTACAATACCTATGGATTGCCAATTTTGTTACTTCTCCTTTCATGTATTTCTCATCTTTATCCAGAGGCAAGATATGAACATTTTGACATGCAACCAGATGTGTAATATTTTCATAGTGCCAGTTAGAGTACTGGAATAGTGCCAGAAAAATGCCACCAAGTAACTCCTTTCAGTGAAAAATTTATTTCCTATTAAATGAATTATGAAGTGGGAGTAAAAGAAGAAATCCCTTCCCCATGGCACTCCTTGAGGAGGAAAAATACATAACGCTAAATGATATATCATCAAACATCCACGCAAATGCCAAATGCAACCATTATATCACAGGCACAGCAATATAATACATTATCACTCAGTTGTCTTTGGAAAATAGGAACACATGGTTCATTTTACTCTAGAAGTCCCCTTGGCACAATAAATTGTTCATACTAGATGAGCTGGGAATGCATGTCAGGCGGAAATAATTATGGGGCAGGAAAGAGCCTAATGAAAAATGCTGAGGGACGTAATATGGAAAAAAATCAGAAATCTAAACAGGTTGGCATTAAGAATTGTCAACAGTAATATACTTGTTCATACTATTTAGTCCATCCACATGATATAAGTCATAGCTTTTCTTTTCTTTTCTTTTTCATTTTTGGGTGCTTAACTTAACAGTTTTGGATAAGTCCAAGGGTCCACAATGGTAAAAAATATGACAACATGGGACCATAGGGCAAGATCTATGGAACACAAAAGGAATAACTGAACCTTACCGAAGAAGTTTCAGAGAGTGGCATGGTGGCCTAGAGGTGGAGCTCTCACCTCACAATTAAAAGGTAGCAGTAGTTATTTTTCTCTCGGCGCAAAGAGAAAACATCTGCTGTGAACCCCACATATACATCAGGAAGGGCATCCAGCCAGTAAATGCTCACAAATGAGGGCAAATATATGTGTCCCAGGATAATGCTGCAGGATCCAATTTGGGTCAGTCACCAAGACCAGAGGTTTTGTCTTCCAAGCTTTCAAACTCTTGCTGCAGCCCATGTTCAGGGAACTTTTCTTTAGCCCTTGGGTGTCAAACTTGTGTCATCACATTGCCATCATGTGGTGTATTGCAACATTTTTCCCTTCGCGGAGCTGGTGTGGGCATGGAAGTTAAAAAGCAGGAAGGACAGCATTTTTTAAGCAGGTGTGAATGTGACATATTAGAAGTAATACTTGATTTATGACCATAATTCGGATTGGTATTTCCGTATAAGTCAGGGCAGTCATAAAGTGAGTCATCATGTGACTCATTTTGATTTTACTACCATTTTTACTGTGATTATTACGCAGATTACAGTAGAAATGATAGTAAAATGTTAAGCAAATCAGTCGGTAAGCAAATCAAATTTTCCCAATGGATGTTTTCTGCCATTTCTTTTGCTATAAATTAGCAAAAAGGCTGGTTTAGGAGGGCATAGATTAGGAGAGCATTCAAAAGTTGAAATGTTGAGATATTGAAGTTGAAAAGTGGAGAGTTTTTCAAAAGTTTTGCTGTAGTAGCTGACGTCGCAATGGTACGATGTGCAATCTCAAGCTCCGAGATCACAGTCAATTTTTTTGCCACTGGATGGTCCTTTTGGATCTAAACCCTCCCAAAGAGACGGTTACAAGGAATAATATGTCTTGTTGATCTCAGGGACATCGCAAAGTCCCTGATTGATCCAAGATAATCTCTTCTTGCCAGCGACAAAAGCGCAGCCAAAAGCTGCTGAAGTTGGGACAGCTCTGCAACAGGAGGAAAGTGGAAAGAGAAAGTGTGTCCATCTGGTGAGGAAATGTTATTGTTATAAAAGAGACTGCCCGCCCAAAAAATCAAAGCTAAATTGAACTTGCAAAGAAAAGAAAATAAGTGGTGAGATTAAGCTATATTGGACAGTGTGTTATCCTTTTTTTTTTTTTTTTGGTTGGAAGTTTTGCAAATATTTTCTACTTTTTAAAGTGAAAGTATTGGTTTTTCTTCTATTTCTTTTTTAACCTATGGATTAAATCTTTTTCTTTATTTTTATAATATTGGTTTGGATGGGTTTTTTCTCTCTATTTTGCTCCACTTAAGAATTTTGTTTCTTTTAAGCCTGGAATATAAAGAAGATATAAAAGAAATATAAAGAGGGTAGTAACATCAGAGACAAAAGAAGTTATGCTGCCACTTGGAGGTTGGAGGTTGAGTCCTGGAAATATTGCTTTTTTCTTTTTTCTCTTTGAAAATTTTGACTTTGCACTTCAAAGGCATCAGCTTGTTTACAGAAGATATAAGGAGAAGAGCATAGGTTGTTTATACAGATGCTCTTTGGATGATTCTTTGGCAGCTGGAGAGAAATGAAAACAAAACCTTGTTTTGAAACTACAGTGGCAGTGTTTACTAGTTGGAAGAATGGCACAACACCAAAAAGAAACCATAACATTAAAACAGATTATGTTTGAAATTAAAAAAAAATTAGAAACAACAGAGAGAATTGAGAAGAGATTGGAAAGTATAGATTGTAATGCAGTAAAATTCAATGGAAAATTGAAGATATCCAGCAAATGGAAAAAGTGGAGGTTAGAGTCCTAAAAACCCAAGGGAAAAATGAACAAAGAGGCAAGATAATTGTGGATACTGACAGTGAATTGAGTGTGGTTGGAGATGGAAAGAGTGGAACATGGAAAGGGAAGATAGATGGAAAGGAGCTCTACCCCAGATTTCAAGCTTTAGAAGAAGAAAAAAGAAAAGAATTGATGGATTCAAGGAGAGAAACTTTGACAAAAGCACTACTGATAACCAAAGATAAGCTGATTAAAGAAGCTGATGGAGGGTCTCGAGATTTTACAAGATATGTAAAAAGCAATAAGTTGCGAAGAGAAGTCCACACAAATTTGATTAAGGAAATAACCAGAAGACTAATTCCACAAATGGCAAAAGACATAAGACTGCACCATTACTGGAAAGACACAGGTTGAAATATCAAAACAATAACAAAATATTAATCAAATTTAGTTAAAATTAGAGCATTATGTTAAAAAGGAATTGATAATGCATATAGTTAGATAAATAATTGATAATGATAACAATGTACACATATGTAATGGTTTGATAAGAGGAAATTTGGTATAAATTCTAAATGGTGATTATTTAGTTAAATTAGGACAAAAAACAAGAAAAATGAAATGATGACCGATATTGTTAAATAAATGATTGATAATGATAATAATGTAATATTTGTATTGACATGATAAAATGGAAATTGAATATAAATTGTAAACAGTGATTAAGAAAGGAGGTCTAGAAACTTTGTTATTAAACTTAATTAATTTTTACTTAGAAAGTGTTATAAAGATGTAATGTTGCTGGATGATATTGAAAATAGATAATGGAATGCCATTGTATGCTTTTGCTTTAAATTTTGGAATATTTTATATAAAGGGACGTAAAAAACAATTATAGTCATATGAAGATTGAGGTATGATGATAGTAATATGTGTGTGTGTGTGTGTGTGTGTGTGTGTGTGTGTGTAAGTATGTAATAATAAGCCGAAGGACAGAAATGAAGGAGTAGTGACCTTCCTCCCATATTTAGGCATACCAGGGGTTGTAACACAAATACATACCTATTTCCCTGGCTCAACTGATAAGGAGGCGAGCCTGTGGCTTAGTGGCTAAGACTTCTGCCTAAGAATAATACAGCCCAGGTTCAAATCCTAGTAAGGGTATGGCGAGCTGATGAGAGCTAATTAGCTCGAAATAGATCTATACTAGTCTCCCTTTATTTATTTATCAGTACAAATACAACACAAATATAAAAAGGCAACATTAAAAAAAAATATGGTTTTCTGCCTGCATGGTCTTTTGTGATAAGCCGAAGGACAGAAATGAGGGAGTAGTGACCTTCCTCCCATATTTAGGCATACCAGGGGTTGTAAAACAAATACATACCTATTTCCCTGGCTCAACTGATAAGGAGGCGAGCCTGTGGCTTAGTGGCTAAGACTTCTGCCTAAGAATAATACAGCCCAGGTTCAAATCCCAGTAAGGGTATGGCTAGCTGATGAGAGCTAATTAGCTCAAAATAGATCTATACTAGTCTCCCTTTATTTATTTATCAGTACAAATACAACACAAATATGCCTGCATGGTCTTCTGTGATAAGCCGAAGGACAGAAATGAGGGAGTAGTGACCTTCCTCATGATTTAAAATATATAGCTTGATATGAATTGTAGGTGACGACTGTTGAAGGGATGCACGAAAGCTCTTTGTAACCAATTGACACACTTTTTACAATTTGTAATGGAAAATATTTTACAATACAATACAATACAATAGTAGAGTTGGAAGGGACCTTGGAGGTCTTCTAGTCCAACCCTCTGTCTAGGCAGGAAACCCTATACCATTTCAGACAGATGGCTATCCAACATCTTCTTAAAGACTTCCAGTGTTGGGGCATTCACAACTTTTGGAGGTAAGCTGTTCCACTGATTAATTGTTCTAACTGTCAGGAAGTTTCTCCTCAGTTCTAAGTTGCTTCTGTCCTTGATTAGTTTCCACCCATTGCTTCTTGTTCTACCCTCAGGTGCCTTGGAGAATAGTTTGACTCCCTCTTCTTTGTGGCAACACCTGAGATATTGGAACACTGCTATCATGTCTCCCCTAGTCCTTCTTTCTCTTAAGCTAGACATATCCAGTTCCTGCAACCGTTCTTCATATGTTTTAGTCTCCAGTCCCCTAATCATCTTTGTTGCTCTTCTCTGCACTCTTTCTAGAGTCTCCACATCTTTTTTGCATTGTGGCGACCAGAACTGAATGCAGTATTCCAAGTGTGGCCTTACCAAGGCATTATAAAGTGGTATTAACACTTCACATGATCTTGATTCTATCCCTCTGTTGATGCAGCCTAGAACTGTGTTGGCTTTTTTGGCAGCTGCTGCACACTGCTGGCTCATATTTAAATGGTTGTCCACTAGAACTCCAAGATCCTTCTCACAGTTACTACTATTGAGCACGGTACCACCTATACTGTACCTGTGCATTCCCTTTTTGTTGCCTAAATGTAGAGCCTTACTCTTTTCACCATTGAATTTCATTTTATTAGATAGTGCTTTTTGTGGTGTTTATTCAGATAGATAGATAGATAGATAGATAGATAGATAGATAGATAGATAGATAGATAGATAGATGATAGATAGATAGATAGATAGATAGATAGATAGATAGATAGATAGATAGATAGATGATAGATATAGTGTTTTGCTGTAAACTAGCAAAAAAACTTGCAAAGCATGATCATGTGAGTATACAGTACTGCAACCAGTCATCATTTTGAGCCAGTTGCCAAGCACCCAAATAGTTATCACATTTAAATTATTAAATGATGTGTTGTAAGTTGTGGACTTTGTATAATTGAGAAATGTGTGAATAAAATGTTCTTATATTGTCCTATAAAAGCTTCTGCAGATTTTGTTGCTGTTGAAGATGTTGTTGGTTGATTATGTTAATAGTATCAGCACAGACTATAAGTTGTTCCAAGTGTGATGTTATCAGTATAAGTGGTGTTCAAGTGATGTGTCAGATGCTAAATGTGTCAATTCCCAGTGTTGTCATAGTAAGAAAAGGGAGGAGTGCATTCCATGCATACTGTCAGCTGAAGTCAGATCTCAAATTACTGCAGCCGGTTTGGGAGGGGTGCATCTTATAGGGAAATGTGATGTATGACACAGACTGAGGGTAGGGATGGAACAGGGGTAAAGTTCAGCTATAAATCAAACAAATCTTCGATTATGATTATGGTTGGTCACATAGTTACCAAGTATTTAGATTGAATTTAGTATTTTTATCCACCTACCAAATCTTTGTAAGAACCTGATATAAGCAGGTATTGTTGTTTAATAATATTAAAGGTATTGTTGCAGGATGTAAATTGTTTCCAGAAAAGTTGCCTTTTACATATGACTTGTGCTAATTTTGTCAATGCTGATGGCATCCAAGGACTACTCTAAATATTTTGGGATTGTACCCAAAAGCATTCATTACTACTGGTATTATCTTTGCTTTCTTTTACCACAATCATTCTACTTATAATTTCAGGTCTTCACATGTTGTGATTTTCTCCAGTTCTTTCTCTGTTTTCAGTTACTGCCATGTCCACTATCCAGACTTTCTTATTAATAACTAAGTCTTGGGTATTATGAGTAACATGCTTCTTTGTTTGATTGTGTAATGCTTGCCTTGTCATACATCTTTTATATTCTTCATTTGGTCTTTTTTGTAGGTCTTTGTTTGGTTTTTCCAGTATTCAGTATGCCTTTAGGATATACTAGCTTCAATCTTCTTCATTGTCCTTCAACTATTCTTCCAATGCACCTTTTCTTCATCAATCAACTGATGTATTTGCAACATTCCACGCCCACCTGTTTTCTTTGCTAAGTAATGTCTGTCAAATGTCACTGCCGAAGGGTATAATTCATTTTCATTATTTTTCTAGTCTTGCTGTACAGAGCTTTTATTATTATTTCAGAATGCTAAATATGCTAACACGTGATATCTCTGTTCATCATTTGCTATTCTGCTAGGAGGAAGCAATTTCTCTGTGTATCTCTGATATTCTGAACAATCTCTCCTTTAATTCCAGATACTGTATGATTTCATGTACCTTGTTTGCTTTCTCAGAATTAAAACAGAATAAAACATCCATTTTAAATTGAAACTTCTGTTTTAAGTTAGCTATTGAAGGATTATTTAGATGTATCTGCACATCCTTAATGCTAGACATAAGAAGAACCATCAGTCCTAATGCTTGATTAATGGCTGTCTGTTTTTATTGGATCATACTTTATGTAATGTGCTCTTAATGTAGGGTATTAATATACACACAATATAAACTGTATAGAACAATTACATTAACTCCTCATATGGTGAGCTTAATCTATTTTGTTCTAACATTCTCCTTCTGCCTTTTATCTTCATGTATCATTATTATCAGCATGATGATTCAAGTTACTGTTATAGGGGTTAAACAAATTCAAACAAATGAAAAAATAATATAGAGCTGCCTGCAGAAGCTTAGCTTTAAAGGGGCGATTTCTAGCTTGACTTAAATTATCAGAAGTAATGGCAAATCCTTTGGAAAAATAGTATATACTCAGAATACAAATATTGGAAACTCCAATCATAAAATAAGCTAAATGTCTTATTCATGTAATATTTAGTTAAGGGAACAAAATTTAGGAAAATTTGATCCAATTGCTTTTCAGCCAGCTTTGTATAAAGATTAAAAAATGCCCAAAGTATCGAAATCGATTTGAACTTTTACCAATATATGATAACTGATAATGTATAATGATCCATAAACATAATATTTACAAAAACAAAAATAAAGTATATATTTAGGGTTGTTTTTTTAAAAAATGGGATGGGTAATAAAAGTTATATACCACAAATTCTATCTATAATTTTAAAACATACAGTACATCTGAAAATATCCTCTTGCCTGAATGTCAGATTTCCAAAGTTGATCAAGACTGGTGTTCTGTGATAGATTTTTCTCTGTAAAATCCCAATATTTTATACCCAATATAAAATTTGTTTCTTGCAATAATAATAATCACTTTTCTTAATTTTTAAGTCTCAGCTTATTTCATAATGATAGGTGCTTGATTGAGATAGTGAATAAGTAAAAATATATGCTAGTTGTATATTGTACATTGTAAAATATGTACATTGTTCTTAAGGATTGCAACAATTTACTAATTAAAACAATATTTGTAGTTTAAGATTGAACTGTAGGGTGTTTGGTGCTCTCTGACATCTTCTCACCAACAATTAACGCCAATATCAGAAGATATAACACCAATATTAGCACTAGACCAACTGTCAAGTAAAAAAATACTCCAATCAAGCAACTACCAATGCTGATAACAAGATAACAGTAAACAGAAGCCCAATCAAGGAATCACCAAGAACACTCCACCAACAATGACAAGAAAAGCCACTATTATCTAAGAATAAAAGCAAATCTCACTCTCTTCTAGCAATGTTGTTATTACCTAGTTAGATAATGAAACATCTAAAAGAAAACCACCAAGCTCAGAGAGCATCAAAGACCTACAATTTACAAATTGCATTTGCATTCTATCAACAAGATCTTTTAGGCACACTCCTTTCCTCAAAAAAATTATTACACAGTATTTTAATGCACGATTCTCTCTTATATAATATCAAAGAAAAAATAATAATCCAGATACTTGTGACCATAAAATATGTCAAAAACATAAATACCTAAAATCTGTTAAGTAACAATAGGATGCTACTTCATAATTACAATTCCATAATTATAAAACTTCTTTTAATATGTTCTTTAAAATACATAAAAATGCAGGCATTTAAAGGCGGATCAATTCTATTTCCATGATAAATTTAATTACTGTATAGTCTATACCCGGGATGGCGAACCTATGGCACACATGCCACAGGCGGCAAGCAGAACCATTTGTCAGGACATGTGAGGCGTTGCCCTGTCAGCTGGCCAGCGCACATGCACGTGCTGGCTATTGAGTTCAGCTTTTTTAAAGCCATTTTTCGCCCTCCCCAGGCTCCAGAGGCTTTATAGGAGCCTGGGGAGGGCAAAAAGAGCTTCCCCCATCACCCCAGAGGCCCTCTGGAGTGAAAAAAAAACCTGCCCTATGGGCAAACTGAAAGTTTGGGAACGGACTTCTGGTTTGCTTGTAGGGTCAATTTAAGCCCTCCGGATGCTTCCTGAAGGTCCCTGAAGCTTCCAGAGGCTTAAACCGACCCTACGAGCAAACCGGAAGTGATTTCTGGTTTGCTCGTAGGGTCATTTTTTTGCTCCTGATGGTCCCTGAAGTCTCCGGAGGGCCTCGGGGAGGAGGCTGTTTTCGCCCTCCCCAGGCTCCTATAAAGCCTCTGGAGCCTGGGGAGAACGAAAAAAGCATGCAAAAAATGGGGGGAATGCCTCTCATGCGTGCATGCGCACTGGGGTGGGCCACACGTTGCATCATGGGTGCGGCACTCCTGTGCACAACCCCCCTGCGCTTCCCCCCTCCTTATGGCATGCAAGCCAAAAAAAGTTCACCATTGCTGGTGTATACCATATTATACCTATACGTTTAAAGCAGAACATACTAGAAATTTTCAAATTTCCTATCTTAAACAACCAACCTTCCAGGGCACACATATATGTGCTCTATTTTTTGTACAATGCAACTTCCTTGGTCTGTGATGTGTTAAATTGCAGATCTATATTCATACATATGTACAGCTGTAGTGTAATTACCTCGAAAGAAGGGAAGAAGATTCTTATTAAAAAGGAAGCTTGAGAAAATGATATTGGAATGAGAACTATGAAAATCTGTTTTGTGGGGGCATTGGAAACTTGATTATTCTTATCTGTCCTCATATCTTTGGCAAATTGAAACTTAGAATGCAAGAGAGTGGGAAATAATATAGTTCTTCTGTCTAATCATTCCATGCAGAAACTTGCTATGGGTGCTTAGAGTGTAGTAAAGCAAAAGGTAATGATGGATGAAGTTAACTCAGTTGACATTTGGGAGTAAAAAAGTTTTAAAAAATGTATTTACTTAAGGCAAATATGACTTAAATATTTTTATTTTTATATAATTTTATTGTAAGCTTTGGGAAATTAGTAAAAATGAAAACAAACTAAAATACAGTAAGAAGGGAAAGGTGAAATAAAAAAGAAAGTTAAAGTGCAAAAGGAAAAGACAGAAGAAAAATAGAAAAGAAAAAAGTTACAAAGAAGTGCCTTCTGATCTTCTTTATAGCACTTATAAGTATAATTGTAAATTTACCAATTTCTCTAAAGTTACATCTGACTCTCTTCTTCCTATGATCTATCATATCTAATTGTCAATGTCATAGATCATATATGTTCATTTTCCCTCTATTGCTCAAAAAGTCTATGTTGTTTCCAGATAGCAATAAATATAGATATTGTTTTTTCTCTAATTAAACAGGTCAATATGAAACACATTTATCTTGGCCTTCCTATGTTAATTTTCAGAAGTGCTTCTTTATTCTTTGTTTCATTAGTCTGTTTATTTCCCCTTTTAAATTTCTTATTCCACTAAAAAGCTGAAATTAAGTTTGTTGCTCAGTTCTTCACTACCAGAAAATAAAGTTCATTTACCAAAGCAGCTGGAAAGCCACATCCCTATCCTCCAAATTCACAGTGATTGAATCAAAAATTGTAGAAAGATTATTGATTATAGTCTATTTCAGAGAGCCAAAATTAACATGTCCTAGAGCCATACCACTCAAGACAGTTGATAGGCAATCTTTTACTTTGGTATCTTACTAAAGCAATGTGATATTAGGATAAAAATCACAAGACTGCAGCTCCCACATACATATCAGCTTGCTCACCTGTAATTTAGATGAGCTAAACCACAACATCATCATTTTCTACTTCCTAGTAATTTCCCTTTTCCTCCTTTGACCAGTTCACCTTTCTTTGACTTGCTTCATTCTTGTAACAACATACATCTCTAAGCCCTGTTTTCCTCCCAGCTGAACCGGCTTCTTGGTTTTGTTAGTCACATTGCTTTTCTTGTCCCATTTTTGGCTGACACTTCAACTGAGCAGTTACAGTTATGATGTGCCAAGAAAATACCATTGTCCAGTTCAACCAGTGGTAAGTGAAGGAGGAGGGATGAACACTCAAAATATATGGGAGATCTGGAAGAATATAAGTGAAAATAAACAATGTGATGTGGCATGTGTAAAAGGAAGTAGGCTTCTTAACAGGAAATCCTCATCAAGGAGCTAAAAAGCTTGTAATCAACAAACAATGGTGAAGGCATAAATAAATAACTGACTTGATGCAGTGTGTTTAAAATGTTATATTTTAAACTATTGGTGTTTCAATGGTTAAACTAAGATCTAGAAGGCAGAAGTTGCTCCTGGTGTCTCCAGGAATATTAAACTACATCTCTAATAATACATTATCAGCATGGAGACAGCTTTGTCATATACGAGGAAAAAAATCTGTCTGAAAACAAGAGCTCCTAGAACAAGTTCTCAAAAAAACATGAATTTCATTGTTTTAAGTAGAATGAACTAATTCACAGAATTACACACTTATAGCAGATCAATTTAAGATCTGTTGGCTTCCCTCCAACTATATAATCCATGTCAATGTACATACTATCATCAGGTATGTAACACTAAATATGAGATATTTATACTCACAAGAATATATTAAAGAATGATTTTTGCATATGCTGATGAAGTGCACACAAAAAGAATAAAAAGTATAAATACAATCAGGGCAAACTGCTTGAAAACCAATTCATTTAAGGGAAAAATTGGATTTGGTCTAACAATTTTTTCTATTGGAATTGTTCATGGGAGTTGTAATTAAGTTGTAAGTCAATTAATCCTAGATGGAAAAAATACATGCTACTTTGTTCTTTTTCTGAAAGGATTATAGGAAGAAAAAGGTAATTCTCTTACTTCCAAGAAGGTACCATCAAGGTACAAATGGGGTTTCCTGTTTGTTCTCCTATCTCAGGGGTGTCAAACTCATGTTGTCTTGGTGGCATCACATGAGGTATTGGGACTCCCCCCCCCCTTTGCTAAACCGGCATGTGACGCATCTGGCCAGTGGGCTAGGAGTTTGACAGCCCTGACCTATGCTAATCTCCAAAGAAAGTGTTACCTCTCAAGCTACCAGTATAGGTTGATGGTAAGTTATATGAGACCAACTGAGGCAGACACCTACTGAATTTAACTTTGGCTTATTCTCCATGCAAAAACCAGTCTTATTCAGATTCATGAATTATTGTTAAATAAATCATATTTATTAATTAATTTTTATAGCTTTTCAACTCAATCCAACAAAAAACAATATCACAATAATAAAAAGCATAAAAACAGAAAACAAACAGTTACAAATCTGCATACTTAAAATTAAAAGCAAAATAGAAATAATGAAATGCTTATCAGAACTCCCACTAACCTTACTACCTTTCCTTAGAATGCCCAAAGATTCATTTTAAAATTTCCACAAGATAAAATTAGACAGCAATCTTTATACATAATAAACATTGGTGGATCCAGGACTATTCATAAATTCTGGATTGGACCTTCCGACATGCCTTTAGAGATACGAAATAGTATTAATTTTATTGTCAAACATGCTTGTTTCTTAAGTTAAAAAAATTAATTACACTTTCCCCATTTTTCATCCTATCTTCTTCCACTCTTAATTTTTCATCCAAATAATACTGCTGTTGTCTTTTCCATATCACACCTAACCTAAGTTATTATTAAAACCTTAATTAGAGATTCCCATAAGTTCCCAATTGCTTTTATGTGAATGCATTGTAACTTTACTATTTTTACCCCAACAGCTCACATTTTCTTCTACAACTATCTTGCCAGAGGTAGGGGGAAAATGTCTCTGTCTTTGCAACAATTCAAACAGATTGGATGAAGAGTCTAACAAGTTGAAACAAGTTGAAAATGAAAAGAAGCATCAAACATGAAAATGAATGCATCAGATTCAATTTGTTTTTACAGTTCATGTTCAATTTGTTTTTACAATTGCTTTAATGTAAAAAAAATGGGGATTGGATTTTATTATTCAAGAGGGGCTTTTCATTGCTTTCATTCATTTTGAAAGCAAATACACATTCCAATTTATCAGTGGATTGCTCCCCCACCAACCTCCTAGATACATTTGGGCACAAGCTTTCATTTGACAATCATGAGATTCTAATAACTAACATGAAAAAGAATGAAATGGACAATTGTTACTTTCAAACTTTTGTCTTTAAGATAGACATGATATCACGAAATATCCAAATCATAAGCCAATTAAGAAATTCCAATAAAATTTTCAGTGTATCACTAATAAGAATATATGGAACCTCTTTGGGGAATTTCTCTCTGGAAAATTTCCAAAACCTACTTAGATTTGCCTTGGCCCCTGTTGAATGTTCTTTGACATTTGACTCTAGAAGAAACCTCAGTGCTCTTCGCCAATTTAGTTCAGGCAGAATTTGGCAGCTGCTCTGTAAAAGTCAGAATGGTAAAAATAACGTTAATTTGATGGTAGATCTCTAGATTAGTTAGTTAGTTAGCTGAATCCCACCTTAGTTAGGCTTAAATATCACATTGACAGACTATTGAAGTCAGAGCATTCTGACATGTCCTACTGGGAAAAATGTAGATGTCCACATCTTTTTGCTTTTCTATTTTAAAAATTGTTCCAAATCCAAATATTTTCTTGTAATGGGAGAGAAAGTGCTTAAATGTCACTCCAATTAAAGATGAAGAGAGAAGCTGGGAATGCTCTGAATAATTTGGATCAAAAGTTTCCCTCATCCATATAATCATCCAACCTATCTAATACTAAACCCTTCATTAGTTCTTGTTTGTTTATTGTGCTTTTATCTTTTTGTTCACTGGCTGTTAGCACTGGTTAAGATGGGTGATAAAATACATCCATATAATAATAAGGATGTTCTCTCGTTTGGTGTTGGGGAATCCTGACAAATAGATGTTAATTAAGGCTGATTAATAATGCTGCTGAAATCTCTAGCACTCTAGAGCTATTTCTATTTATTCACCCTCTTTTTCAAACCTATCTGTATATCAGTATAGATAATGATTTATCTACATTGGCTAATGCTATTTATATTATTCTGTGGCATAGATTTTATGATACTTTATAACTAATGAGACAATCGTTAATTGTTATTTTTTCTGTGAGGTAGATTTAGAAATTTGTTTCATTTCTGATATATAGACAGATAGATAGATGATAGATAGGTAGGTAAGTAGGTATGTAGGTAGGTAGAGTTTTTTCCTTTTTCTTTTTGTTCATTTTCTTCTTGTAGTTTTTCACAGGGCTTTTTGTATCTTGTAATGCAAAATGTATTCAGAAATAAATGATAATTTAAAGCAAAAAAGGCTAATTTTATTTATTTACCTATTTAAACTGGAAAGTAGAAACCAGAGTGATCAATATTGGCATCTGGGTGTTTTATACACAATGAACACTCAGGTAGATTCCCATCGGACAGCACCATAGGATCTCACTTTTCCCTACTAGATCCAGTTCTTGTTCAATACTAAATGAGGAAGAAATAATTCATAAGCAAATGGAAATGGTTCCAGTGGGGGAATGCAGCAATCACATATCTCCTCAACTAATGTGGACATTAAATATTGGCAAAAAAGACTCATAAACTCTACAGATAGTATGCTAGCAATTGTAAATTATATACCATAGGCTATTTCATTGACCTTTACTAGTGTAATGTTTTCTCATATTTATACTAGAATGATGATATTTTCTTCAAGCTCCTTTCAAAATTCGATATATATATATATATATATATATATATATATATATATATATATATATATATATATATATATATATATATATATATATGTGTATGTATGTATGTATGTATGTATGTATGTATGTATGTATGTATATGTATATGTATATGTATATGTATATGTATATGTATATGTATTTGCATTTGTGTTACAACCACTGGTATGCCCAAATATGGGAGGAAGCTCACTACTCCCTCTTTCTGTCCTTCGGCTCATTACAGAAGACCATGTAGGCAGAAAACCATATTTTTTATTTTTAATGTTGCCTTTTTATATTTGTGTTGTATTTGTACTGATAAATAAATAAAGGGAGACTAGAATAGATCTATTTCGAGCTAATGAGCTCTCATCAGCTAGCCATACCATTTGCACTATTTAAGTGACCTCTGAGGGCACAGATAAGCCTCCAAGCGACCTCAGCAACTCTCAGAAAGAGTGCTAATTATCAGACGATGATCAGATGATTGCAAGGAATATAAATCCTTCCATTCTGCGGCATTCTGGGACAACTGTGAAATGAATCACCATAGACTGGATTCTATCCCACTTATTTAAAAGCATTTTAGACATGTATGGATCAAGTAAGCACTTAAATTTAAAAATATTCTACTACGTTCTACAGACCAAAAACATTTTAGCGGAGTTTATTAAAGTAACACATATCTAAAATGTATTTTTAACTTTGTGATCAGAATTTCCCAAGCTAAATATTTTTTTCTTTTTTTTCTTCAGAGCAGTTCATAATATTGCCATGAAGGTGACAGAAATTACTGAAACTACCTTTCAGAAAGATGCTCATTACATTACTGCCAAGCACATTTTAGCATTATAAAATTGACATCTTTCTCCGTAACAGCTATCCCAAAAATGTCATAGTCCGACACACAGCACCCAAATCACAACATAGAGAACCACAACCACACAGCCAACCACCATGCAAAAGCTAACCCTACCAAATACAAAAGAAGTATCAGAAATGACAGCCAGAATCCTCCAACCCCTAGGAATAGCAATACCTCACAAACCCACACTCTGCCAGAAATTATCCAGAACCAAAGGATGAAAGAAACAATATAATCTACAAACTTAACTGCAAACATTGCAACCAATTCTATGTGGAACAAACTTCACATCAATTTAAAAACCAGGATCTATAAAAATTGGCTGGCAATCAAACACCATGAATCCAAATCCTTAAACTCTACTCACAACAACAGCAAACAGCACCAGTTTGATTGGAGCAACACAAAAACCATCAGCCACATTACCACCCACTATGCTTGTGATTTCATTGAAACCTGGCACTCCACAAGCAATTCCATCAACAGACACATTGACCCCCAACCACTCTATGAACTCCTCAGAATCCAAATCAACTGCACAGCCAACCAGAGACAGTATCAACTCTCAACCAACCCATGCAACATCCCCACCAGAGGTCCAGCTCCCAAGCACCTTGACCTGATGTATCCTCCTCATCACAAGACTCATCACTGATGACTTACACCTGACCCATCACAAGACCCTTATCTGACACACCCAGACTTAAATCCCTTATAAACAGAAGAACACAAACACTGAGATCACCTAAAATCTGTGGAAGATATTACCTAGCTTGGTAATGAAATGTTTGGAAACCAACCCACAAAGCTCAGAGAACGAAACTTCACCTTCATTATAGAATCAGTGTAGACTTAAAACATCTTCTATCTGTGAATTCCCAGCTTTCTCATTTAAATTGATTGTGGATGTATGTACATTTGAATTCCCCATATAAAAATTGAATTTAAGAAAACAGAACTAAAATTAAAATATATAATCTTGAGAGACAAAAACATTCATGGAATTACAAATATTCATAGCATTAATAATTATGAAGTGATATTATTCTTACTTAAAACTTCTAAATAGCTTCTCACTTATAGAAGTTATAAATCAGGATCTTTTATATAGGACAACAAAACTGAAAGACTTGTCTCTTCATTTATGTTAATGGGGCTAAAGCAGGGCTGTCAAACTCCCAGCCCCTGGGCTGGATGTATTTCGCACTGGCCATGCCCATCCCCCAGTTTAGCGAAGGGAAAAAGTCCTGATACGTCATGTGACACCGCTGTGATGACATGAGTTTGATACCCCTGGGATACGGTTACTACTGTATAGCTAATCCTGTTTAATTTGAATTTGAGGGAATTAATGGAGAAATATGACATGGATATTCTTTCCTATCTCACTATATTTGAAGAGCCAATTTCTCATGAAAAATAACATACTATTGCCAGGAGAGGCAGTCATTCTGTATGGTGACTTGTTTAGTAAATTTTCAGTTAAAAACAAATAAATTAGTCATAAGAAATTCTTCTTTCTTACATAAGGACATGACCCAGTAACAGCTTTAGAGCCAAGGATGAGCCCAGCAATCTTTTTCTTTAAAAAAGCTTCTTTCAAATAGAAAATTCAAATATACACAGAATAACTTTAATAATGTGGTTCCTTTGAAAGTCATGCCCTGTTGCCTTGCTTCTACAAGTGGCTCACAGTGTTTGTTTCTTAATTAAAAAGCCAGAATATCCTAAGCAATATCTACACATGCCAGACAATTTCAGAGATTTCTTTTCCTCCCCAGCCATCAGGATCTCTGCAGAAGGCTTGCATTTTCAATTTTGCTAAATAGATGTATTTATCAAGTTTATAGAATATATCATATCCAATTTCACCGAGTTTCTCTACATCTTTCTTACTATCTTATTCCATTCTACTTCCATATCAATTTGTAATTTTTTTAAAAAAAGGATTCTCATTTTTAGTTGTGAACTCTGGTACAAAATACTTAGAATATGCATCAATATGCTTTATTTGAACATTACAAATTGACTAAGTAAATATTAAACTTATTGCTTATATAGAAATAAATATATCCTAATCACCGCAGGTCACACTGATGATAAAGTAAATACAAATCTATTCACTACACATACTCTCAATATAAAGTTACATTATTTCTGACTTCTTTCTATATTTAAATTTAACATGGCATAACGTTGAAATCCTCTGGGCAGGGTTTGTATCATTTTTCTTACATTAATTCATATTTTTCTGGAATATGAAATGGCAAGAAATGTAAGATAAATCCATATTTATCAGGGAAAATGAGACAATCCATCAAAATGAAACCTGTTCACATACAAATGTATGGATGATTCATGGAATCTACTAGTATCTATCTTGAAATATTTCTCATCTTAATAATGCACACAATAATGGTGGGCAAGATTTAGATGCATGTAAATTATATTTTCATCCTTTAATCAACTGGATGATTGCATGATCTTTTAAGTAGTAATTGCAATAGCACTTAGACTTATACACCACATTCCTTTGTTGGGGAATGTGATTGATGACACACATTGGGGGGGGGGATGGGACACAGGGTCAGAGGCAACTGTGTGGGTCAGAGCTGGCTTCACTAGGTTTGTGCCGACATGACACTCCTAATAAACAACTGGAATTTTCTTGAAAACTGGCTTGAGACTCCTGCTTTTATTAGGGTATCAGTTGGAACCCTGACAAATCCTTGGAATGAGTGAGTGAGTGAGTGAGTCCAAAGTTACTTGGGTGGCTTCTGAGCTTAAGTAAGGAATAGGACTCAGTCTCTTTGTTTCTAGTCCAGCACTATAACTACTACAACAAAAGTACCAATAAAGCAACTTTAGAGATTATTTTTATAATCTGCTTGGAGATGCTGTGGAAAAAAAGAAGTGTGACACAGTTCAAAAGTTCTTTTTGGCTCTGAATATCAGACTACCAGGCACTGTTCCTACTTATCAAAGAGAACACGATAATAACAAGCAAAAAAAAAAAAGAAAGATGATATGATGTTATCTTATATACCAGGGTTCCAGCTATACTACTATCGCTAGATATCAGCATTACTGTTTCTAAAATGGAGTTAATTACAGCTGGGGTATACTTTAAATTTGACTGTTTTATTGTAAGATCAATATAACTGACACACAAATAAATATTGTTCATTATCATGCAGTACTTTATGGTGTCTGGTATGTCACATTAATAGCAGACAAGCCTTATTATGCTCTATTAACTAAATCCTAGCCCAAGGCATATTTAAATTTCTCCATGATTTTTTTCCCACTTGCAGTAGAAATGACCAAAGCCCATTTAGAATAAAGATCCATGTTTATTATTGATAGAAAGTAACAGTTATTGATTAAGAGTCATTATTTAATTCTGTAGTGTTAAGAGTATGTGAAAGTAATCCAATAATATCAAATACTGTACTATGTAGAGGTAAAATTTGGTAATATTAATCCTAGGCAGCATTACAGTGTTAGAAATAATGTATTTTTTTCAGTAAGACTGCCAATATTTCCCATCAACCCACTTCAAAAGAAATCTAACATTAAAAGTAGAAAGTATTACATTGGATCTATAAACATGTGTGATTTGTTGAAACAACACCAATGAAAGCTCGATAGATATTACAACTGTAGCTGGATGGATGAATCCAGATACATCAGATGCAACTTTTTATGTGCGTTTTTTTTGTAGGTCTACATCCCCTCTTTCCTTCATAAAATTAATGTGGCATATTTAGTATCCCTTCTTCCATTTTCCCCCTGACACTAGACACAATGTATTAGGCTCAAAGAGTATTTGACCCAAGGTCAAGCAGTGAGTTTGCCTAGCTGGTTTTGAATTTGAATTTGGGTGTTCCTGGTTCTACTCAGATATCTTAACTGCTATAGCCATACTGATTCTGAGGAACTAAGACATCCAAACAGCACACATATAATTTTAAAAGTTCTAAAATAAACTGTAGTTGTATGTACATTCAGGTAAATAATGCTTTTCTAGGCTCATTCTAGAACAGCTGAAGGGATTGTGTTGTTAACAGGAAATAGATGGTGTTGAATCCTTTCTTTCTGTTGAGAGAGGGCTGTTCAATCTTAATGGTATCTTATCTACACCTATCTCCTGTTTATAACACAGTCCTGTTTATAGCAAGTTCCAAGAGGGTACCACACTATTTGAACTATTCAGGTGATCCTGAGGTCACAGATAAACCTCCAGGTGGCCTCAATGTCTCTCAGAAAGAGTGCTAAGGACCAGATGACTCCAAGGCATATAAATCCTTCCAAACTCCACCATTCAGCCAGAACCGAGGAAGCTCCTTGGATGAAAAGAAAAATATCTTCAAGGAAAAATAAAGAAAGTCGAGTTGTCTTTTGAAATAGCACCTTTGGGAAAACCATGATCTGGATGATTGAGAATCTCCATAGTCTATGTAGCATTTATTCTTCCCTTGAGATTTGAGAAGGAGAAAGAAACTGGAGGTAGGGAGATGTTTTTCTTTTTCAGACAGAAAATCAAATATTTTTTTAAAAAAAGTTTATATATGTCTCATGAAATTTATAATGAACTCTTAATTCTTCTTACCATACTCACATATTGAATCTGGTAAATTTTCTAACGTACTTATAATAAACTGTCTGAATCAGAATGGACCAGATTGTAAAGATTTCTCAAAAAGCAGAGAGAAAGAAAGAGGTAAGAAATTTGTATATCTCAAATACACTAAGCCCTATTCCTCATCTTTAAGTCAAATCATCCTGAACCGGTCAACCTCTTGTTGGTAAATTGCCTTTTTTTTTTTGTTATTTCAATGCCAATTCCATGTGCACCAACCTTCAGACGTCCCTTACAAACCCTGCTATGAACCTTTTTTCCCCTTTTCTTTTGTTTTTCATTGTAGAATCTTGTAATATTATTTAATAAGTTTCTTTTTTTTCTACTGATCTTTTTCTCTGCAGCAATCTACATCTCAAGCTTCTGTTTCTCAGGTTTTGTTTCTGTTTTTAGACTTTTCTCTCCATTGTATTTCTTCTCTTTTTGTTCCCATCTGGCCTTTAGAATTTTGCATCTTGCTAAACTGTGTGCAATTTCCCTTGGTCAAATTAAACTTTAATTTCCCTTCCAGAAATACATGGAAGCTTTCAGAATTATCTAGCTCAAAGCTGCTCTGCTTGGCAGGAAGTTGATGCATGGCTGCTTTGCCTCATGGATCCTTGTTATTGCTCTGTCATGGTTTTCAGTGTGCAGATTGCCAGGATGCCCTAAGTGTGCCAAGGTGCTGAGGGCTTGGGTACTTCAGAAAACATGGAATAAATATTGGCAACTCACTAAATAGAATATTGGGCTGGAAGCCTTCTAAATAGCAGAATTAAGGCCTCCCCTCCCCCCCTTTTTTTTGCTATAGAAGCCTGAGAGTATCTTTTGCCAATCTGTAATGGTCAAGGCTTGGTGATTTCCCTGCTTTGGTCCTGGTTTATTTCCAATTTTTCAGGATGTAACTCAGCAGTATAACACATGTTTGGCTTATAGCACAATGCAGCTCTTTACACTAGAAAAATGAGAAAGTCCTGCTTTTTGCCTCCCATCCTCATCAAGGAAGAAAGGTTGTTGTTTCTCTGCCACACTCGCCTCTACCCAGTTGCTCCATTATCCTTTCTTCCTTCCCCGCTCCTTCCCTCCCCTGATTCTGATTCTTCATCTGCCATATTTATTTGGAAGGTGGTAGAGATTCATAGTTTTAGCTTGATTCCTTTGTTTTTATGTGCTTAAAAATGAATAGGAAACAAAGAGCTTGTGGGCCTTGCAAATAACAATGGTTTTATCAGAGGACAATACCATATGCAGTTTGTCTCCAATAGAACATACAGTTTTAACTTAGATGAAAAGGTATTCCACAGGTATACCGTACTATCCATAATGGCATGGAAGCATATAAACAAAGAGATGTTCAATTATACTAGCATTGCTTCTGTCTTGATTTCTTTTTATAATTCCCTGAGGACACGTTTATACTAAACGTCCCTTTGGGGAGAGGGGGCGGTATAAAAATCGAAATAAAGGTAAAGGTAAAGGTAAAAATAAAATTGGAGGACTTGGTCTTTAAGTGGAACGACGTATAAGGGTAACATTCTAAAGGAGGATAGGGTTGGGAACAAAGTTTGAATGCAATTTAAACGGGCACCGTTTTGCGGTGGTTCGGCTCCTACCTTTCTGGCTGGACACAATGTGTGTTGGC
The DNA here is from genome assembly GCF_964273705.1 of Natrix helvetica. Taxonomy (NCBI): domain Eukaryota; kingdom Metazoa; phylum Chordata; class Lepidosauria; order Squamata; family Natricidae; genus Natrix; species Natrix helvetica. Next base: position 51,045,452 of record NC_138548.1, read on the forward strand.
AGGGGAGCAGAGGTCGACCCTAAGCCCCCTTACTTGTGGGGTGCCACAGGGGTCGGTCCTCTCGCCACTCCTGTTCAACACATACATGAAGCCGCTGGGCGAGATCATCCGTGGTTTCGGGGTGGGATATCATCTGTACGCTGATGATACTCAGCTGTACATTTCCACCCCGAACCACCCCAACGAGGCCGTCGAAATGATGTCCCGGTGTGTGGAAGCCGTACGGGTCTGGATGGATGAAAACTGACTCAAGCTCAACCCTTCCAAGACGGAGTGGCTGTGGGTTCCGGCCCCCCGGTTCAACCAGCTAATTCCATCTCTGGCCATTGGGGGCATTCAACTCGCCCCCGTGGAGCGGGCGCGCAATTTGGGCATCCTCCTGGATGCCAGGCTGTCCATGGATGACCATGTGACAGCCGTAGCTAGGGGGGCGTTCCACCAGGTTCGCCTGGTGCGCCAATTGCGCCCCCTATTGGACCGGGACGCCCTACGCACAGTCACCCATGCGCTGGTGACGTCTCACCTGGACTACTGCAACGCTCTCTACATGGGGCTTCCCTTGAAATGCACTCGGAGACTGCAGTTGGTCCAGAATGCGGCCGCGCGGGTGATTATGGGGAGTACTAGGTACTCCCATGTGACACCTCTCCTGCGCGAGCTGCACTGGCTTCCTGTGGTCTATTGGGTGCGTTTCAAGGTCTTGATTACGATCTTTAAAGCGCTCCATGGCTCAGGACCTAGTTACCTTCGGGATCGTGTTCTGCCCCATACATCCCTACGACCCATCCGCTCGCACAGAGAGGGACTTCTCCAGGTGCCGTCCACCAGACAGTGCCGAGGGGCGTCGCCTAGGAGCAGAGCCTTCTCTGTGGCGGGCCCAGCCCTGTGGAATGACCTCCCTCCGGATATTAGGACCACCACTGACCTCCGCTCCTTCCGTATAAAGCTCAAGACCCACCTATTCCAAATAGCTGGCCTGGCTCAACCATAACTTCATAACGCTCCTGACGGGTTTTTTAATTCGGTAATTTTATTTAATGGGATTTTAAATTGTGTTTTTTAATTGTCTTCACTTATTAGTCTACCTCCTCCATGCACATGTATATGTCTTCGTTTCTTATGTATGTATGTTGTCTTTATCTGTATTTTATTTGCTTTGATTGTACGCCGCCCCGAGTCCTTCGGGAGAGGGTTGCGGCTAATCAAATAAATTATTATTATTATTATTATTATTATTATTATTATTATTATTATTATTATTATTATTATTATTATGTTTGATGACATTGATAACTGAATATTATATAGCCACATTCAATTGAATAGATAATTTGGAGAGGGTCAAAAAGTGTTATGGTTCAGGTGGTGTGGCTTCCCAGATTGTGAATTATGAAACCTATATATAGCAGAAGTTTAAGCAGGGGAAAAAACCCAGTAAAATCTTCACATATTCTTCAGTTTTATCACTTTCCTGCATACTGATAAAATCAACTTCAAGGTTATTATCGCTGCCTAGCAGAAAGCAGCTGAGTGCCCACCCAACAACTGGTTGATTTATGTATCAGATATACCAATTTATTTCTGAATGAAGCTTTTAATTTCTTTCCATCCACCTCAAAGCTCACAGCCTTTGTTGTTCATACATGTCCAATTGATTTGTATGAGAATTAAGCAGCCATTACCAAGCAGAGGGTTGCCACAAACAAAGCTAGAGTACACATTTTTTAGGCGAGTGCTTTATATCATAGCAGTGTTTGGAATTGTTTTATATTATGTTTTCAATTTTTCTTCACAGCTTGTTGCTAGTCCCTTTATGAATTTTCCATAAATATTGGAAAAAGAAAGCAATAACATCGATATTTTTACTGAACATGTGCATGAAACAAAGACCAGCAGGAAAGCACTGCAATGCATTTCTTTCCCTTCATTTTTTAAAAAGTGCAATGGATGACATTTCAGATATTTGGAACACTGAATCTAATCCTGTTTTCTTATAACAGGCATTATTCATAGTCTTTCACTTTGTTTGTTTAATAATGGCAGCATCATATAATCTGTCACATGCTTGGATTTGTGCATAATTTATACACCCCAGGAAACTTCACCTTAGTGTGTATAACTGCCAATGGAATGAGCTCCCCCCGGAGCTTCGCATAATCCCTGACCTCCAGTCCTTCCGACGCGCCCTAAAAAGTTGGCTTTTCCAGCAAGCCGGCCTGGCCTGTTAATTTTAATTTTAACTTATTTTAAATGTATTGTTTTTTTAAAAAAATTGGTTTGATTTTTTGGATATGGATTTAATCTTTTTTAACTTTTGGGATGTGTGTTTTTTAATGTTGTACACCGCCCTGAGTCCTGTTGGAGAAGGGCGGCATATAAATCCAAATAAACCAAACCAAACCAATGTACATACACATATCAGTGGTGGGATTCAAATTTTTTTACTACCAATTCTATGGGCATGGCTTGGTGGGCATGGCAGGGGAAAGATATTGTAAAATCTCCATTCCTTCGCTATTCCAGGGGAAGGATAGTGCAAAATCCCCATTCCCTCCTGATCAGCTGGGACTTGGGAGGCAGAGAATAGATGGGGCCAGGGCCAGTCAGAGGTGGTATTTACCATTCTCCAAACTACTCAAAAATTCCATTACTGGTTCTCCAGTCAGAACCTGCTAAATACCACCTCTAACACATATGCACACATATTCATGCATGTATTATACACATGTGTATGCATAGTCAAACATATATATGCATACAATCATCTTTGCCAACGGTAAACTTATGACTAGTGATATACAGGACAGGACAGGAAGGCAATTCAACTCTGAGTCTGGGACCTGTCTAACCCAACACAGAGTGAAGGGGATCTTCATCGGAAATGCCTGGTAAATATCTCCTTAAGCTGGTAAATATAATTGCTAAATATCTCCTTAATACAGGCAAGTGAATGAAGTGGTAACATGGCTTTTAATTTTTGTTATTGTGTCCATTCTCGTGTTGTCTCATGAGAAGCCAAACTTCTGAAATAAAAATCAAGAGGGGGCATAAAGTGAAAATTAAATGCATATATATTTTTAAAATCAGTTTCTTTTTCATATTAGCCATTACAGTAAACTCACTTTAAAAGTTTGCATTTGTAATGTAAAACTAAAGGAGCACGTTTAAGATTTCTGAACTTCTTTCCTTAAAATGTTTGTTAAAGCTGCTACATTTTGCAAATTAAACCTAGAGACTCAAAATTAAATGCAAATGTGGGCAGTTATTTAAAAGTGTGTTTGAATTCAATCCAAGAATTCTTTTGAAAGAAAACCCAGGATCAAAACACAAAGGACTTCAAAGCATCCCTTGAGAGATATAAAACCATTGGACTGGATGCTAAAAGGACTTAGTTTACTTCCAAAAGAAAAACAACTGACCAGATCATATTGGCCTGCTTTGACATGTTGACTTAATAGGGGTCAGAGTGAAACAGTGTGCTTTTGCAGGTGAATATTGCAAAAGTTCAAACAACAGTTGCAATTCCAGACAAGATGAAGCCTTAAGGTACAAAAGAGCTGCTCTACAAAATCCTGCTAAATTTACACTATTTGGAGATACTGCTTAGCATTGCAAACAGGCCAAGATACTTATCTGACTGTCTCCCTATTCTTTTTTAGTACCAATGAAATAAAAACCATGTAAACCTGAAAATATGCACATATCAGGAATTGATTGATTGAGGGTCATCAAGCCATTTTTTACTTTTGGTGACTATGTAGATTTTTTTCTCTGTGATGATCTATTCTTAAATTTTCTTCAATGTCTTTCAAGTCTTCAATGGTGTGGTCTTCCCACTGTAAATGAGTTCATCCACCTTGCCTCTGGATGTCTTTTTTCTGTTTCCTTCTACCTTTCCTAGCATTAGAATCTTTTCCAGAGAGTTGGATCTTCACATAATGAAGTGTCCTAAATGTGATAATTTGAGTCTGGTGATTTGTGCTTCAATGATCCACTGGTTTGTTTTCTTGGCTGTCCTTGGTGTTCTCAGGAATCTTTCTAACATCAAAGTTCAAAGGCTCTTCCCATCCTGCTTCATTAAAGTCCAACTTTTGTTTCCACAGAGTGTCACACGCACAATTCTGATCATTGTAGGTATAGGAACATCACAGCATTTGAATATTTTTCCAAGGCTTTCATGGTTGCTCTAGCAAGGTCTAGTCTGTGACATAATTTTGAATATCCCGAATATGGACTCTTTTTTAGGATGTGGCGTAGGGTCTCTCATAGACCCATCCATCTGTTTGCCACTGGTGGAAAGGATGAGTTGGTCCTAGAAACAAATGGGCAACAATGAAGCTTTTTCAGCAAGCAAACACATTCCAACTCTTTCTCTCCAGTAAATAACTGTCCCTACATTGTAACACATTGAATTTTCCCCACACTTTTAGAATGTTAACACTTTAACAATTTTAACACTTGTAAAATCCATTGCAGTAGTCCTAACATCCGGGGTTATGCAAGTGTTAATGGCCATGAGATTTTCCATAAAATGGAGTCAGAGATTCTGAGCTTCGTAACAATTACTAGTATTATGCTCTAACCTAAATAGGCACTGACTTTAACATAGCCCTCTAGGCTATTTTCAGCACAGAGTCTACCATGTCTCTTCAGTTCAGATACTTAGATGCAATGACTAAGCAACTTTTCGTATTGTCGCATAATAGTTTCTCTACAACCTCTCACTTATCAGTTTCCTAGAGTCTTGTAAAGGGTTATACACAACTGAAAAATACGCAGACCACAAAATGGTTGTTTTGAAACAATGCATATGTGGGGGTTTTCCCCTACAGGTTTGAAACAGAAAATGATGTTCCATTCAAAAAGATAGACAAAATGGAGGTGTTCAAATAATGTTGTTTTGCATGTTCTAACTCTTTCAAGCAGTGACATAGCTTGGTTGTTTTTTCTCCTGGCCTGCTCTTTATCTGCTTTTTTTAAAAAAAATGTGTCAACCCCCCCTCCCCACAATCTAGGGATGGCAAAAATTGCAGCAGGGACCAATTATGACCTGGGAAAAGCATATTCAATATGTTGTTCAATCTTGCTACAGTGTTAGCGCCCCGAGATGGATAGAGGGAAAGGCATAAAACCTTCTTCTAAACTACAATTTGCATCTCTTGTGTGACTTATTTATTTTCAGTGTTAAAGAGAGTAATCTTTCTCCTGCAATTTGTTGCTACAGTAATTAGGAGACATATTAAAAAAAGAAACTTGAGGTGGGATGTTGACCAGTAAGAAAGAAAAAGAACAATTGCAGAAGTTTTTTTTAAAAAAAGATCAATGTTGATACTAATTTTCATAAAGCTCTCAAAATTAATGAGTGCAGTTCCATAATATTGTGGACAGAGGTGATGATGAGAGCTGCCACATGCATATATAAGGCAGACTGAAGTTTAAGAAACAAGCAAAATACCTAAAGAATTTCGATAAGGATTGGGGAAACATTCATGTTATTAAATGTCATAGCATCTTTAATGTTAATTGAAACTTAAATTTGTTTTCTTTTTTAAAAAAGAAGAAATTTTCCTATGGAACATTTTTTAATTATGAGAATGAATGAATGAATGAGCTATTTAATTTTGATACAAACTTTTGACAGAAAGAACCCTTTTTGGTGGATAATTATTATAAAGCTTGAATACAGATGGACAGTGTAAAGATAATTGGCTGTTGTTAATTTTTGGTTGTCAATTCTAAAACTGTAAATAAATTGAACAAATTAAGTAATTAAATATTGATGGACTAATTAATGCATTAAGTTGTGTGTTTATGTATAATTTATTACAAACACAATATCTTTATTTCATATAAGGCATAATGATTTTTTTTCCTGAAAGCTATTAGAGTTCAGAGAACCTCAGAGTAGGCCAAACACATGCTATTAGAAGTGCAGGGAAATATATTAAGAGTTCAGGTGGGCCTAATCTTTATCAGCCAGATCAAGCATATGTTGATCAGTTTGTCAGTTTTATAGCACCAATTCGATCTGGTCCAACTCTCCTAAGGCACTTTAAATGTGCGCTGAAATCAAAGCTTTGTCAAGATAAGATGTTGGTACAAAATTCTCTACAGTTTTAACATGTATGGACTCAAAGTATCCTGGAGGCAGGGGACACATAGTCGGTATTCTCCTAACTAAAAAAAACCTGCCAAATACCTACCTTTTTTTCTCTCTCTCTCTGAAGGAAAGATCAGTAGATCTGTTTGACTGCAAGCCACACATCCTGGTAAAGTTATTATCACTATAATTTTAAGAGGAAATGGCTAGCTGGAGGTAGTCTTGTGTCTCTATCTTAGCTTTTTTCTCCAATGATCTCTTGACCTTTTTGAGCCTGCCAATAAGTGCTGCATATTTGTGAGGCATTGTATTATGTTTCATATTCAGGAAATCCTTCCAGCAGTGTCTAATAGACATGGAAACCTCACTGTTTTCCTGAGAGGATTCTAAAGTCTCAGTTATTAAAGATAATTTACAGTAGACTTTGGCTTCTAAGTTCAAACTAAACCTTAGCATGATGTTGGCAGGACATTATTTTTTTTATTTTCAATAGTAAGCCAATACTCTCTGCCTCTTTTAAGAATTTCATATTTCAATCCATTGATGTTATAGTCAAAGCAAATGGGGTTGCAGACTAAAGTTACTAAAATATTCACCAAAAATGATGACAGAGGCAGGAAAAAAGACTCAAAGGCTGCTCTTGACGTTCTCTATTGTTGCTAGATGATGGCAATTACTCTTTCAGTAATTCTAAAGCTTCCTTAACTATGTTTCAAAATATCCTCAAAATGTGAATGTTCATTATACCAGATATTCACCTGAGAAGAAAGGTAATTTCTGTTTTTTTTTTTTTTTCATAATGGTGAAAGATATGAAACCCTTGAAATGGTTTCATGAAATGCCCTGAAGATGAGACATTATTTGACTTCTTTTCTTCTTGACTTGACGGTGATCAAAGAGCATAATTAAACTTTCAGGGAATATGCTGCTTTTATTAGTAGATGCTGAGTTATAGTCCTATTTAATTCACATGTATTGTAACATGGAAAGTCTTTCCCACTATTTGCAGATGCCTATAGGTTGCCTGTGTTTATTCCAAATATAATAAAATATGTGCAGAGATGCTCTCATCTTTATTGTCATGTGTTAAAATATCTTACGGGTTATGCTTTCACATAATGAACTCCAGACTATATATTCTCCAAGACTGAAAATATAAATTTCCAAACTGAAGACTGAGAGACAATTGCAAGAAATCAATCCATTACATTATTAATCCTTTCTGTGAGCTGACAGACATAAAATGTTCCTACAATATGATAAACTTTTCAGGTCTTACTTTCAGTTAGCCTCTTCTGGAGTTGCTTGGGTTATTCAACCATTCTCAATATAGAATGGAGCAAAACACTTGTTCATAGCTGAAAAAAGTGATTACCATATTTAAGAGCATCTTTCCATGCATTGTTATTTTAGAGATCACTAGAAATGAGGTAGAAGCAGAGCTTGTGATAACCCAAATCCTAAGTTTAGCAGAAGCATACAAAAAGTTGTCACATGTGTTATTGGAATCAAATGTAGTTCTATTTACTTCAACAGGTTCCCAGGTGATTGGATACAAATCGGAATATGTAGCTGTATGACCATTCCAGGAAATACTCCCCAGAGCCATGATGGCGGACCTATGGCACACATGCTCAAAGTGGCATGCAGAGCCATGTTGCCTGGTACCCATGATGTCACTCATTCCTTTTCCGGGTTTCTGGTGTGCCTTTGTGTGCGATAATCAGCTGGTCTTCCTGCGTGTGGCAATGCCGGAAACTGAAAGAGCTGGTCTTCTGTTTTCCTTTGTGGGCAATCATGCCGGCCAGCTGATTGTTGTGCAAGAATGCATGCCAGAAACCCAGAAGACTAGCTGGTTGGTGTGAATGTGCGTGCTGAAAACTGGACATTCACTTCTGGGAACGTGCATGCGCCCTGGGCATCTCCTCTTCCGGGTTACAACCCAGACAAGCGTGCACATGCCTTTTTTGGCACTCGGTGCTAAAAAGGTTCACCCCAGAGGAAATATCTCTGGTATAAGAATGTGGGGACATTTTTGCTACTTGAAAGGGAGACAGAAAAGAACACCATCAATTTTTATTAGACCAGTTTGGTCTAGTGGTTCAGACACCAGGCTAGAAATCAGGAAACTGTGAGTTCATTCCATCTTAGGTGTGAAAGCCCAACTCACTTCACAGGACTGTTGTTGTAGTAAAAAATACTGTAGAAGGAAGAAGTATTAAGTATGTTTGCTGTTTTGAGTTATTTATAAATACAATACATGCATGACCAAAAAATAATCTTTAGGAAAAGGACTCTTACTTTCTCAGGAAGAACAATTCCTCTATGCTCCTAAATGGATTGGTGACAGATTTTTCTCCAGTTTTTTAATTACTATCCAGAGAAGGGTAAAATAAATTCCTACACTGATAATCTGCTCAGCCAACTGGAGCGGAAAAGAGACTAAAATTGCACTGATGACCACATTCCTAACGCCCATGAACTGGAATATAAGACGACTTGGCAGAAGAAAGTGACAGCCCAAGACATTTTTGTTGCTGGAAGCAAAGGGCAAGACAACAGCACTCTATCTCCCATGATGCTTCCATCACACTCGATGGTATGAAAGAAACTACATGGGATCCAAAGCTTTAGAGTAGGTTTTCTCAAAGTGGGTAACTTAACTCCCCCATTCAAGACATCTTAAAGTTACAAGTTTGAGAAACACCAATCTCGTTGTACACTTTAGAACCAGATAAGATGGGGGCTATGTGAATGTTTTAAACAAACAAACCAACTTAAGATTTAAAGAAAATACAAAAGTAAAAAGAAGAGAAAATAGGGAAGGGAAAAGAGAAGAGGAAAGTGAAGGAAAGAAAAGGGGGGGGGAAGCATTGACTTCCAACTCCCTGTGGTGCAGTAGAATAAGGCATTAACATCAAACCAAAACTTTACATAATAGTATTAACTAGCCATTTCTTGAACAATAAATCCATCTAATCAGTAAAATCCAAAATTAATATTTTTCCAAGCACAAAGTCCAGAAGCGGTTTCTAAATAAAAATAAAAGAATGTAAGTTTTTTTTTTCTTTGATCAAAACAGCCAATTCAGCCAAATCCGCTAACTCCATCAATTTTTGCAGTCACTCATACATTGTGGGGAATGGAGGTGACCTTCCATTTCTTTCCTTAATATTTTAATTAATTATTTTTTTAAGGAAATGAAATGACTAATTATTCATACAGTGGCTTGCATAATGTTCAAGAATATTCAAGAGACTTTAAAAACCCATTCAATTATAAATTCCCCTGATTAAATTACACGCTATTTTAAGATGTGCTCCTGTTTGTTTTACTTTTATTCATCCTTCTGAAATGGTAAGATATATGACATTTTTATTACTATTATCTTATCTGCCAACATACGAGGACTACAAAGAAGAACAAGGTTTGCTCACTGTGCTACTCATAGCATGGTGTACATTTTAATTAATTTGTCTCCTCTCTCTCTCTCTCTCTCTCTCTCTCTCTCTCTCTCTCTCTCTCTCTCTCTCTCTCTCTATTGGGAACAGACTTTCTGTAAACCCAAGCCAAACAATACATGCAAATAATAAATGAAACTGTCAGCCATTGCACGGGGTAAACACTGCAGCATAAATGAAATAACAACACTACTCTTCACTACTCTGTCTTTTATCAGGTTGCATTGATTGGAGCAAGAGCTTATTAGTATCCAGAAATATTTTAAGTTCTTTTTTGACTTTATGCATTTGTCCTTTCTTGACAGTGCCTTGATAAATGAATGGGAGAGAACCATCTAATGGCAGGTTAAGACTAAATGATTCCATTAAAATTCACTTTTTTAAAAAATTCAGAAACTTTTCAACATAAATATGGATTGGGTTGTGTATGTAGACTGTTTATAGATGAGATCATAGGTAGAAGTCAAACATATGTTATTGAAATAGTACACTTAAGTAAAATACTTAAATCAAGTAGTTATGGAAATAAACAAAAGATTATTAATTTCATATTGATTGGAATTCCCAAGATCTGTGGAGGATTGTGTCCACAAACATTGTTTAGGCCATTTTCTCCCCTTCTGTTTATATTTCTTTGCAAAAAGAAGTATGTCACATGATCTGATCGTGATCTGTGTTTATATGCTGGAACAGGAGAACCATGAAGAGGAAGGAAACCTGCTTTGGCACATAAAGGAAGAAGGTATTCACAAATTTACTGACAATGAAATCTCTCAGCTGTGATTGTCATGACACTATGGCACTTTGAAGATCATCTAAAAGCTTCAGGGGATCCAGAATATATATACCTCATTATGCCCATCTGATATTTCTACTCTGTAGCTGCACTGGTTCTCAGTATGGTGATGGTTATCACCTTTAAAGCCCGGCATGGCCTAGGATCAGGCCATTTCGAGGACCACCTTCTCTCCAAAATGTCTGCCTGCCCCACATGCTTCCATGGGACAGGCATACTCCAGATTCCCTTATGTAAATATTGTCATCTTATGGAATCTAGGAAGCATTTTTTTCAATGACTATTTCTGTGATCTGGAACAATCATAATAAGTAACAGTATGAAAAAAAATCATGAAAATATGCATATAAATACTCATAGTTTGTGATTTATTTCTTTAAGGACACAAAATCAAGATGAAACAAGATTAAAACTGTAAAATAAAAACGGGAAAAAAGAAAAAAATATTGATATATAGCATACTATATATAATCGTATGGGATGTGGTGGCTCAGTGGCTAAGATGCTGAGTTTGTCGATCAGAATGATTGGCAGTTTGGTGGTTCGAATCCCTAGTGTCGTGTAATGGAGTGAGCTCCTGTTACTTGTCCCAGCTTCTGCAATCTAGCAGTTCAAAAACATGTAAAAATGCAAGTAGAAAAAATAGGAAGCACCTTTGGTGGGAAAGTAACAGAGTTTTCTGCGCCTTCGGCGTTTAGTCATGCTGACCACATGACCATGGCGACATCTGCAGACAATGCTAGCTCTTCAGCTTTGAAACTGAGATGAGCACCGCCCCCAAAGTTGGGAATGACTAGCACATATGTGCGAGAGGAACCTTTACCTTACCTTTTATATATAATCATTAAAACACTAATGGCTGGGGATCCCTCTCCCCAATGAAACTGAGGATTCCTGCGTTGGGCAAAGAGTTGCATTAGATATTCTTTATTTCACTTCTCCATTATGTAATTTTATTTTTTAAAAATAATACTTGGCAAACAAAACCAATTATGCTCCCAGAAAATATTTTATATTTATATCCAGACTAATCTCAGATTCTTTACATGCTCAGTGGCGACATCTAAATAAGTTCTACAGAATTTGATCAGCTCCTAACCTTAGATATCTCTTTTGATTGCTCCTGCAACTGTATTCTGATGGGTAATTATCGGTTTTGCTGACAACAGTGAATGGGAAAAATTCTGAAATATGTAAAGTATTTTACATGCATAATATATAATGTATCTTGGGATATCTACTAACTTGTATACCTTGCCCAAACTCAGATATTCAATTTCAATTAGAAGGGTATGTCAGTGTATAAGAAATTATGAGCCGGGATAGCCATAACAACAAATTAGCCAATGGGACCTGTTTGGTGAGTAAGAAACAGGATTTGTTGTGAGCCATGGGAGATGGCTCAGAGCCTGGCTGTGGCTCTCTCTCTCTCTCTCTCTCTCTCTCTCTCTCTCTCTCTCTCACTCCCCCCTCTCTCTGTATGTATGTGTGTGTGTGTGTGTGTGTGTGTGTGTATTCTGTGATTCTAATTTCTGTGATTCCTAGTTCTGCCTTCTGCTCATTGTCCTTCTACTTGCTACCATGTTGCAAAAGCTGTATAGGTATTGTATACATGCATCACGTTTTATATTATTGTATATAAACAAGTTTCTTCTACAAATGAATCCTCCTGAATTATTGACTTGTGTGCTGGTTGGATTCCTGCAAACTCTATCAGGTAGGATTCAGTTTTATATAATCTTTATTTTAAGGGTCCCCATTCCCCCCAAACATTATTGCAGAATAGAATGGATCAAAAATCATGAAGACGAAATTCAACCATGAAAGAAAAAAAAAACCTTCATAAAAATATCAAAAACCACAGAAAAAGGTCAGATTTAGGTTAAAGTATGATCTGCAACTGCTGGCTTAGTTTCCATTCATCTTGAAATGTTTACCTCCATTTCTAAATTTCTTTTGTGACATTTCATAAGACCATCTTATTTGTAGAAAATGAGAACAAAATAAGATTTCATTTGTTCAACTTGACAATTTGAGCAAGCCAAGCAAACCAAGGAGAAAAAAACCCCCATGCTTTTTACATGGAACAATATAAACAATGGACCATGGAGAACTTAGAAGTCAGCTATTTGAACGTACAATAATTAATCCACTATGAAATTTCCACTTCATGCACTGGTTTACATTAATACATAGTCTTTATTATATAATTTAAGTTTACCAAATCAGTAGTTTCGGAGTTGGGGAAATTGGACAAAGAGTTGAATTTTCCAGAAGAAGAATATCAATTATATCAACATCCAGCTGCTACTCGGCACCAAACCTGGCAAATATAAAGCAAGAAGAGTCAGCTTAAAACTGCGAGTTATAAGAGGGCAATGTACTTTCATGTTAACAAATGCCAAACAATTGCTTACAGTGGCTTCAATCTTGCATGCAATAAAGATTCATATCTAAATGAATCTTGAAGCTGAATGTATTGAAGCATGCAGTAACTGCAAAAAAAAAAGAGAGAAAAAATCATTGGAATAATTAAGAAAGAAATAGAAAGTAGAACTTCTAATACACAAATTCTGAGTGACAATATACAGTTGAGTACAGTTGCAATTATTGCATTGTTTGTTTATCTATTTGTCAAATTTATGTGACCACCTATCTCATAGAAAGTAATTCTGGGCAGCATACAACAATCCAGTAAAACAGTAAATCTATAAAGCAATCATTACTTAAACCTTTATGCAATAATTATTAAAAGAGGAGAACTAAACAGAAAAAAAAAATAGATGGAGGGATCTTAATATTAACAGAGCCACCTCCTGAGTTTACCTATCCCCTGGAGTTGCTAGACTTGCAGTGGGACTTTTGAAAGAGTGACAAAGCTGACCTCACCTGTGGGGGGGATTCCACAATGCAGGCACTATAGTACAAAAGACCTACAAAATGTAGCTCCATCTGTATTGGAACCCATAACATACCATCTTAGGAGATTTGATGGATGGACGATGAAGTCAGGAAGAGGTGGTCCATCAAAGAATCCAATACCATACCATGAAAGGCTTTAAAGGTCAACATCACACCTTGAATTAGACTCAGAAACCAACTAGTACCAAAGCAGCTAGTGCAGCAAAGATGTTACATGTGCTCAAGAAAAACACACATAACAGTTTGTGCTACTCCATTTTGCACCAACTGAATTTTCTGCATTACACTTCAGGGGCAGCTTCATGTAGAGACCATAGCAATAGTCCAATTAGGACATTACCAGGTTATAAATGACCCAGAGATATAGGAATGGGTGAAACTGACACACAATATGAACTTGTGCAAAGACTCTATCCACTCTATTCAGCTACCTTGCTCCTTGAGCAGGAGTCATGAGTCCAGGAGGATGCCATGGACATTATACATGCAAATGTTGAATAGGACAGAGAACAGGGTCTACCCATGAAGGAAGATATCATTCTTCTTCAATTACCAATAACTGGAATTGACCCTGGAGAAAGGAGGTGAACCAGCACAACACCAGGTTGCATACCTCTAATACTCTGAATTGATCCACCAATTGTTTATGGAGTTTCTGAGGGAGTTGAAATAGAAAAGGAGATATCTACACCACCATCGGTGCTAAACTAAGGATGAACTAAGGATGACTGGACATAGGATCAAGCCACTTTTAAGGATTATTTTGTGACACTAAGGGTGGTGAAACAGTAGTATTTCTCTGCCCTTATTGAATCTGCAGACACACAATTGTGTTCCTCATGACAAGCGTGCAGCAACTTAGAGGTCTTGTGGATGCTAGCACATTTTGCCAAGCTGATGCTTTGTACAAAAATCAGGAAGCCAGTGTGCAAACACATTTGGTGACACTGATTAATTTAACATAGGGAAAGGGCAGACTTTCTTATTCAACCGGGATGCCAAAATGATCATGATGAAACTTGAAGAATTAAAAATTGAAGGAAAGTTTGGAGCAAAGAACATCAACAATCTTCAATATGCTGACAACATAACTCTCCTCCCAGAAACCAAATATAGGTATGAAACATCTGATCAAAAGTATTAAAGAACAAAACAAGAAATTTGACCTTTTCCTTAACACCAAAAATACCAAGCTCATGAAAAATGAAATGGAAATGTCAAAATAACAATTGATGGTGCAGAAATCAAATGCATGCAAGATTTCATTTTCCTAAGATTGCAGATTGATCAAAGCAGTGAATGTGATCTTGAAATAAATTGTTGAATCACACAGGGTAACACCGCAATGATGAGCATGAATCAACTATGGAAGAGCAAGGATATTAACCTGCTAACTAAATATAGATTAGTTTGCATTATGTTTCTCATAAAGCCTACAATTGCACAAACATGAACAAACTAGACTGAAAAAATGTTGATTCGTTCACACGGTGGTATTGAAGAAGGCTTCTGTGTATTCCTTGGACAACAAAGGTGACAAGCAAGCAAGCACTGGAGCATATAAAACCAAAACCAGATATATTGCTGTAAGGCAAAATCAAAATATTATTCCTTCCTTACTTTGGCCATGTCATGTAATCAAACTCACTGCAAAGGCAGTTAAGCTCAGAATGATCAGCAGTAAAAGGAAGTAAGGCCACCAAAAATCTAGACACCATCAAATCTGAACCAGCCACAGTATAAAGTGATAGAAGCCATATAAGACTGGAAAACATCATTGAGCTGGTCTATAGAATTGCTGAGAATCAGACCCAATTAAATAGATAGGATCATCTTCATCCTCAAACTACATAAAATGGAGGGGAAAAAGAACTTTTTTATTTCTTACTTACAGTTGGAACTCAAGGTCATCCACTGAAACAAATACAGGAAAAATTGGGACCAACAAATTAGAATGCTGAAATAAGCATTTACATAAATAAATAAATAAATAAATAAATAAATAAATAAATAAATAAATAAATAAATAAATAAATAAATAAATAAATAAATAAATAAATAAATAAATAAATAAATAAATAAATAAATAAATAAATAAATAAATAAATAAATAATCTTGTCCAGCTGATCTTTCACTAATAGGTTTGTGGTCATTTGGTGGGAAGGACCCTCTGGACATAATATTTAATGATTGCCGTGACAGAAGTCCATAACATGTAATTGGTCTAGAAAGTGATTGATCATGAAAGAAACATATATGAATGCCCTTCATATTCCTTATTTTTTGCAAACTGAAGATGCAATTGGCTCCAGTGAGTTTGTTGTCTCACAGAAGGATGCTTTCAGTGAGACAGTCATTCTTTAGATTTTAACCCCCTGGATCTCTCTCAGAGTAGAATCCACAGTATTCCCTCCCAGATAATCCACATAATGTTCTGCCTGGAGAAGCTAGCTCCTAAAATAAGAAGGACCATAAACAAAAGAACTGTATAAGATCACCAGCATCTTGAATTGAGTCAGAAAATTTGTTGGCAATTGAAAGAAGAGCTCCTTGACAATAGGTCTTATTCCATTTGAATCAGCTAATGCTAGCAGCTGCCATTCTGTGCCAACTTCAGCTTCTGAGTCATCTTCTAGGGCAGCCCCAGGAATTAGTGTTATACTTCCATTCAGGAGGACCAATTCAATTTTCACTGCATGCCATTAACTTCACTATGCTGATAACTAACTCATTCTGATGGACTCATGTGTAGGCATTATAAGTACTATGTAAATGAAGTGGTTTACCTTTGTTATTTGTTGAGCTAAAATAACAAAATACTTTTATTATTCTCACAAAACCAAGATATACTGAATATAGATCTAGATCTAGATTTAATAAATTATCTTCTCACCCCAATGAGCGGTCTGTGTCTTCCTCATCTTGGATCCTCTACCAGAGACCTGGGAATTTGAGGGTTCTGCACCATATCAGCTGTGTCACTGCGTTTATTTGGTTTGCCAGCCGTGCTTACATTCTGAGTTATACGGTAGAATGAATTGACTCTTATCTCAGCTTCACTGCACATGTACACATTCTTTCACACCTTCACTTTGTCTCTTTCTTTTGTCCGTTTGCCAAGGCAGACAGGAATTTTGCCAAGATGTAATCATTTAGTTAGTAAGTTTGTATTTTTACTTTCTTTACAATAAAATGTTTTTCTTAGAATATGTTTCAGGTTTATTTTGCTTATTTAAAAAGTATGCTTCAAGGAAATGCCACGATTCATACCTCGTTAATTACAGGGCTTAATTTACCCATGACAAGCTGTTCCTAGTACTGCATTCTTCTGGACCAAGAGCTCTGATGTTGTTCCTAAAATCTGTTAGAGCTACTCTCCCAGCTTAGGAGTCACAGTCTCAGGTGCTCCTACTATCACTGAGACCACTTTGGCCTTCATATAAAAGAAATCTTCCCTATTTCATCAAAGTTTTTTTATTAAATAGTCAAAGTATTTCTTGCTTGCTTCTTTCTCTCTTCTCTTTGATCTTAAGCAAAGAGTTAAAAGGGCACAAATGATTGACACACAACAAAATCATTGGCTTATTTTTTTCTTTCCCTCTGATAACCTTATAACCACAAAGATACTATATTATTCTTTCTTTTTTTTTTTGCAACTGACATAGAGAATATGATTTCATGTTGAGCTTCTTGAAGTTTGGTAGGCATTCAGGCTAAAGGAGTTATTTATTAAAGAACAGAAAGTTATTGCTTGTTTATGAAAGGGAGCATTTCCTGTGTTCTGACAAAATATTCCCTTTTCTCTTCAACTTTTTTCTTCAAGCTAAGGTACAAGTACAGTTGTTATAAAAAGTCTGTGGAATTCTGATTGGTGTAAAAGTATGCCTCCCAAAAAACATATTCATGAAAAGTGCTGTAATTTAAAAATAAACCCTTTCACGGGACATCACCTCACTTTTAGACTGCACATACCTTCACCAGTTGGGAGACATTGAATCTGTCATTTAGTGCGCATTTAGTGTTCTTTTTATTTGGTTGGCTCTCAAGCATAATAAATTATCATGTGGTTACATTGCTTTGATGATCAGATGAGGAGACGGTACTATTCCTTTGAGTGGATGTCCATGCCGTGGCCTCTGGAAATGTAGCCAAGTTCTGTGCTATTCCTAGTGCTGTCTAGGGACTTCTTATATTGGCTTCCAACTGTCCTGATTGTACAAGTATTCTTCCTGAATTATGTAAAGGACCAGTGAACTAAATGCATTTATACTTTTTCTACTGTATGCATTCCTTTCTGGATATGCATATTGCTATTGAAGAAAGCTAGGGATGCAGTGGCTCAGTTGCTAAGATGCTGAACTTGTTGACCAGAAAGGTCGGCAGTTCAGCTGTTCAAATCCTTAGTGCCACGTAATGGAGTGAGCTCCCATTACTTGTCCTAGCTTCTGCCAACTTCGCAGTTGGAAAGCATGTAAAAATGCAAGTAGAAAAATAGGGACCACTTTTGTGGGAAGGTAATAGCACATTTAGTCATGCTGGCTACATGACTAAGAAGACATCTTTGGAAGCACTGGCTCTTTGGCTTTGAAGCAGAGATGAGCACTGCCCCTTAGAATCAGAAACAACTAGGACATATGTGTGAAGGGAACCTTTGCCTTTACTTTTAATTATGCTTATCAGCAATCATGTACTTTCCATGAGACATAGGTAAGCCATAACTTGGCCACTAATGATTGCTGTTTTAAATTTAATAACTGACTTCAGTTCAATAAATAAGCACCTAATGAGAAATTTGTTCTTTGGTAGTTCATAGTTCCTAATGACTGACTGTGGAGTAAATGATTCCAGAACAGATTTTCTACAATGGTCTATATACAGTAATACAATGTTCATCATGATAGCTTTAGCCATACCTACAAAAGGAATTCATTGAAATGTTCCATGCAGGTATTCAATACATATTATCGAATCTTGGATTTTTATTCTTATAGTGCAAAAGACAATAAAAACCATCTTAAATAATACTTTATGGGCCATTGTTAAAATCCTATGCATGGTTAAATATTAAGATCAGCTCTGCAAGTATTATATCCCAGTAGCTGGTAGTAGATTTCTTCCACAGATTAATTACAAATGACATGCATGTTCTTCTATTCAACTTAATTGGATAAGCCTACATTCTATTGTTTTGAAAGAGGGGAAGTCTCAATCAATTAACTTACTCCATGAGATGCATGATTGCAGTGATGCCTGCTCCATCATCATTTTTCCAAGTTAGAGTCCTATATATATTTTTTCTCATCGTGCTTTCTAACCATTTAGTTTCAGTTCTTCGTTTTCCAGTTCTATTATATCACTTTTAAATATAGCAAACAGAATTACAAATATTTCAACCAGAATAACTGATGTTATAAAACAGAATGAAAGCATTTTATTTTGGAATGATACATACTGATTATGGGTATTTGAGCCTCATGACTCTGGAATCTTTTCATCTTTAGCCATGTACAATGTTTCCCTATTATTAGAAAATGATGACCAGTTGGGTAGGGGGGGTGTTTCTTGGATTCAGTCCTCTTCAAAGACCAAGTGGCAACTTTAGCCAAGAAGGCCTTTGTGCATATTCACCTTGAATGTCACTTGTCTCTGTTACAGACCAGGAAGTCCTCCAGAAAAACACTTATGCCCTACTTATCTGACAAATGGACTGTTGCAATTCATACAATGTATGAGTTGCCAATAAAGAATCACTTAGAAGCTATAGCTGGTCCAGAATACAGTATCCCACAATTATTCCATGAGCTACACAGGCTATCAGTTATTGTCTCAATCACTAGAACCTTATGATAGTTCCTGCTCTCAACTCCTTTGTTTGCTGTGCCAAAGATAAATTTGGACAATTGTGGAATGATTAATTTAGAGGTTTGGGGGAATAATCTATTTCCCCCATATAGCATACTATTTGTAAGTTAGTAGTATCCACAATAGGCTTCTCATATTTCCAAAGTGATGACTCTTTCAAAATGGATTGGAAATATCATTTTAGATAGTGTGTTTAGATTGTATAGTTTTATGTAAGAATTTTAAAGGTCCTTCCTTTAAAAAAAATCTGGAAGAAGATCTCTACTTCAGACATAGTGTCCAGTTGTTTCTGATCTCCTCAGATAACTCCTGATTTTTAAAAGCTTTGCTGCTCTGTCTGAGGCAATGCTGTTTTAAATTTGATTTAGTTCTTATATATAATGCATATCAAGAAAAGGAACTTCAGTAAAAAGTGTTATATGAAATACTTTGTGACAAAAGAAAATAGGATGGAAAGCAGTCTACTGAGCTGGTTAAAATAAATTAGAATTGGTCCTTTGCCAAGGCAATGCCTGAGTGGGTTGTTTGGTTGCTTTCAGAGTGGAAACTCTACATTTTCCCTAAAATTTGGAGATATAATCATAAATGGTAAAAAGCTTTCTGGGGTGCATTTTAAATCATTTAGCACCTCCTAATGCTTATATGGAATGAGCAAATAAAGAATAGACAACAGGCAGATTGTGTTTATTTTTATGGATTAGATTTCTGACTCAAACTGTCTGCTGCTTTTAACAACAACTCTGTAATTTATTTGCTTCTCACAAAGTGAGAACAAAATGCAAAAACAGTGTCACCAAGTGGCCAAGTGAATTTGTTATACCTGTAACTTTGACAAGATGGGCAGTTAGAATGAGTAAATTATTTATTGCTTTGGAATGATGGATGAAACAGTTATAAAATGTTTTATATATATTTTAGGGGGTCCCAGGGTGGGGGGTGGGATTGATCAGGCTGAGGGAGGGGCTAGTGCCAAGCCGACAGGTGAGGTCGGTAGGGAAGTGAGCGGAGCTACGGAGGGGAGGGGGAATAGTGATATTCCAGCAGAGGGTCTTGTTATCACAATGGTCGTGGGGAGGGGTAGGTGCGAGGGCATACGTAGATCTCGTCGCCGGTTGGCCAGAGATGGGGGTTGCTCCTCCATCCTGGTCCTATTAGATCTCTCGGCTGCTTTTGATACCATCGACCATGGTATCCTATTGCGCCATCTAGAGGGGTTGGGGGTGAGGGGTACCATTTTGCGGTGGTTCTCCTCCTACCTCTCTGGCCGAGTGCAATGTGTGCTGACGGGAGGGCAGAGGTCGACCCTGAGGCCGCTCACTTGTGGGGTGCCGCAGGGGTCGGTCCTCTCGCCTCTCCTGTTCAACACATATATGAATCCGCTGGGTGAGATCATCTGCGGTTTTGGGGTTGAGTACCATCTGTACGCTGACGATACTCAGCTGTACATATCTACCCCAAACCACCCCAACGAGGCCGTCGAAATTATGTCCCGGTGCCTGGAGGCTGTCCGGGTCTGGATGGCCGGTAACAGACTCAACTCAACCCCTCCAAGACGGAGTGGCTGTGAGTTTGAGTTTGAGTTTTATTAAATTTATATACCTCCCCCTCTCCCCGCAGGGACTTGTGGTTACCGGCGCCCCGGTTCAACCAGTGGGTTCCATCACTGGCCATCGGGGGCGAACAGCTGGCCCCTGTGGAGTGGGCGCGCAATTTGGGCATCCTCCTGGATGCCCAGCTGTCAATGGATGACCATGTGACGGCCGTGGCAAGGGGGGCGTTCCACCAGGTTCGCTTGGTGTGCCAATTGCGCCCCCTATTGGACCGGGGCGCCCTGCGCACAGTCACCCATGCACTGGTGACGTCCCGACTGGACTACTGCAATGCTCTCTACATGGGGCTTCCCTTGAGATGCACCCGAAGGCTGCAGTTGGTCCAGAACGCGGCCGCGCGGGCAATTATGGGAGGTACCAGATACTCCCATGTAACACCTCTCCTGAGCGGGCTGCACTGGCTACCTGTGGCTTTTCGGGTGCGTTTAAAGTGTTGACTATCATCTTCAAAGCGCTCCATGGCACAGGACCTAGCTACCTCCGGGATCGCATCCTGCCCCATACATCCCTGCGGCCGATTCGCTCCCACAGGGAGGGACTCCTACGGGTGCCGTCCACTAGGCAGTGCCAGCCGGCAACGCCCAGGAGTAGGGCCTTCTCGGTGATTTATTTATTTATTTATTTATTATTCATGCTTCTAGACCGCCCCCTCTCCCAAAAAGGGACTCAGGGCGGTGTACAGTCCATGCCAAATATATCAAAATACAATAAAAATTGAATATGTACAGTTGGAATGGAGGAGGTTAAAAATGGAATTAAAAGAACTGTACAAAGCAATATATATAAATATAGGATTTTGAACCCCTAAAACACACACAATAAGTTAAAAACAATGCCCCTAAAATAACCAGTTAATACATTTGCCAGGAGGGACAGTTGTAATTATGCCAGGCCTGCTAATCGGAACAGGTGAGTCTTCAATTTTTGCCGGAAGGAGCGGAGGTCAGTAGTGGTTCTAATGTCGGGGGGGAGGTCATTCCAGAGGGTTGGGCCCATCACAGAGAAGGCCCTACTCCTTGGTGTCGCCCGTTGGCATTGCCTAGTGGACGGCACCAGGAGAAGTCCCTCTCTGTGTGAGCGAATTGGCCGCAGGGATGTATGTGGGAGGATGCGATCCCGCAAGTAACTAGGTCCCGTGCCATGGAGCGCTTTAAAGATGGTAATCAGCACCTTGAAACGCACCCGAAAAACCACAGGCAGCCAGTGCAGCTCGCGCAGGAGAGGTGTTACGTGGGAGTACCTCGTACTCCCCATCACAGCCCGCGCGGCTGCATTCTGAACTAACTGCAGTCTCCGGGCGCGTCCCAAGGGCAGCCCCATGTAGAGAGCGTTGCAGTAATCCAGGCGGGACGTCACCAACGCATGAGTGACCGTGCGTAGGGCATCCCGGTCCAGTAGGGGGCGCAATTGGCGCACCAGGCGAACCTGGTGGAACGCCCCCCTTGCCACGGCTGCCACATGGTCATCCATTGACAGCCGGGCATCAAGGAGGACGCCCAAATTGTGCGCCCGTTCCACAGGGGGCAATTGTTCGCCCCCTATGGCCAGCGATGGAATCAGCTGGCTGAACCGAGGTGCCGGTAGCCACAGCCACTCAGTCTTGGAGGGGTTGAGTTTAAGTCTGTTGTCCCCCATCCAGACCCCGACGGCTTCCAAACACCGGGACATCACTTCGACAGCCTCGTTGGGGTGGTTTGGGGTTGAAATATACAGCTGGGTATCATCAGCGTAGAAGTGACACTCAACCCCAAAACCACGGATGATCTCACCCAGCGGCTTCACATATGTGTTGAACAGGAGAGGCGAGAGGACCGACCCCTGTGGCACTCCACAAGTGAGTGGCCTTGGGGTCGACCTCTGTCCCCCTGTCCACACACATTGCTTCCGGTCGGAGAGGTAGGAGCCGAACCACCGCAGAACGGTACCTCTGACTCCTATCCCCTCCAACCGGCGCAATAGGACACCATGGTCGATGGTATCATCGGTGATGGGCCCGACCCTCTGGAATGACCTCCCCCCGACATTAGAATAACGACCGATATCCGCTCCTTCCGTAAAAAACTTAAGACCCACCTGTTTAACTTAGCTGGACTGGCCTAACTGTAGCTTTTGTGTCCCTCTAGCCTATATTTTAAATTTTAAATGTTTAGGGATAGATTTTTTAGGTTGTTTTAATTTTTAACTGTAACTGTACAGCCTATCATTTAATTTGTTTTAATGGGTATTTATAATTATCTAAGTTTGTATATTGTTTATTGTGGTCTGTACACCGCCCCGAGTCCCTTTGGGGAGAGGGGGCGGTCTATAAATTTAATAAATTTAATAAATTAAATTAAATGGACCAAATATGATCATTAGGTTGGTTT
This sequence comes from Natrix helvetica, assembly GCF_964273705.1. Taxonomy (NCBI): domain Eukaryota; kingdom Metazoa; phylum Chordata; class Lepidosauria; order Squamata; family Natricidae; genus Natrix; species Natrix helvetica. Next base: position 51,068,570 of record NC_138548.1, read on the forward strand.
TTTTTTCTAGTTCAGTAATGATCCAAAGAATTTTCTGCATGAAAGCAATGTCTTCCACTACTACTTCCTTGATTAGGATTTTTTTTTCCATTTGTGTAATAACACAATATTTTTTTTGAGAACACCAATTATTGATATCATTTAGCTTTCAATTTAAAAATAAGTAACCTGGTCCAAATTTCTGGTATTATTACATTGATTGGAATGATGCTAATATTTGGTTTTTGCCTTTTTCTCAAATTCTGAGATACAAAAGCTTACCTAATAAGTAAAGGTAAAGGTTCTCCTTGCACATATGTACTAGCCGTTCTTGACTATAGGGGGCGGTGCTCATCTCCATTTCAAAGCAGAAGAGCCAGCGTTGTCCGAAGGTGTCTATGTGGTCATGTGACCAGCATGACTAAACCCCGAAGGCACACAGAGTGCTGTTACCTGTCCACCAAAATGGCCCCTATTTTTCTACTTGCATTTTTACGTGCTTTCGAACTGCTAGGTTGGCAGAAGCTGAGACAAATAACAGGAGCTCACTCTGTTACGTGGCACTAGAGATTCAAACTGTCGAACTGCCGATCTTTCTGATTGACAAGCTCAGTGTCTTAGCCACTGAGCCCCCACATCCCTAGAATGTATTTCATGAGCAAATACATTCTCTTTTTTGTATATAAGTTATTTGCTTCCTTGAAGATTTTCATCATTTTTATGATTTAATTTTTTATTTATTCCTTTTCGGCATCATATTTTTAAAACTATATATATGCCATCACCAGCTGTTCTTCTGGTTTCTGGTGTGCACATGTGTGCTGGACAGTTGATCTTTGCGGGCACCAGAGTACCGAAAACAGTCCCCAAAACGGCAAAAAAACCAGGCCATCTTTGGGGTCATTTTCAGGTTGTTTTTTGGGCCAAAACAGCTCAAATAACAGCTTGAAAATACCCCACAAAATGAGCTCAAAGTCCTTCCTTTTTTCTTGGAGTTACTTTCATTCTTTCAGACATACATAAACCATAGTAAATTCCTTTCAGCATTCAGGAAATCCTTTTGTTTCTGACCAGATTAGCATATGTGACTAAATGTTTCTTACTAAAGTTATCCCTGAAGTTTGAAAAAATGAAGGTAAAACTAATGAAGTCCTATTCTTGGTTTTTTTTTTAATATTCTGTATTTTTATTAAGCTCTGTCTTATAAATGTCCTTTCAAATTATTCCCACTCACCCCACCCTTTGGCTCCTGGAGACCACTGGGGATTTTATCTATTTTTTAAAGGTAAGAAATGAAAAGCCACCTCTTTCTTTTGTAAAATTTTAAATCTTATTCTTATTTTTTTCTCTATAAATCACCTTACTGTTTGTTTGTTTTTTTGCAAATCCTTCTAGATTTTACCTGAGATTAATAAAATAATAAAATAAAATAAAATAAAATAAAATAAAATAATAAAATAAAATAAAATAAATAAAATAAAATAAAATAAAATAAAATAATAAAATAAAATAATAAAATAAAATAAAATAAAATAAAATAATAAGGTCATGCTTGGAAAAACATTCTAGGCAAGTCCTAGCCAAGAAAGTTTTAGGTTTTTTCCACCTTTTAAGGTCTTATTATTTTCCATTATTTATTATTATTGTTTTGAAGAGTATCATTATTATATGCCACCAAATAAAGTCTCAAATATTTCACTGGGCTTTTTTTCTTGTTGTTATCTCATATCTAGATTTCCCGCCCCCCCATCCCCAAAGACATGTTCTTGGACTAAATAGCTTGTTAATATCTTTGTTTTCTTTTCAGTGACTTATGTCCATAAGATTCACCAAAGTCTTTCACTGGTTTCATCTACTGTCTTACAACATTCTGTTGTTGCATATAATAATGGTTGCTAACACAATGTTTGTGCAGCATTTCAACTTATACCCCTTTAAATCCCAAATATGTGTTTGTCTCCACAAACTTGTTTAACAATCTTAAACAATTACAAATGATAAAGGGGAAAGTGAGCATCCTTGCTTATTGCATTTGCATATTAGAAAACATGCAGAGTCTTCCATTGGTCATGATTTTTGCTATATGCTGTTCATACAATATATGCTTTCCACATAAGTTTTAAATTCTTGTGGATTTGTATTGTTTAAATTGCTAGTAATTGAGTCTGAAGAAGGTGAGTGTGTCACAATGTCAGGCTGAAATATTCCTTGAGAATATGCTGAGCTACCGCATCCCAAGTTAAAGAATGCCAGGGTGATGATGATTTAAAGCTGACCACCCAATATAAGGCTGCAACCTGATGATGAAATGATGAAGAGTCAGCAGAGGTATTGCCACTTTAAGAAGCTGTCTATATAAAGGAGTCCATGAGATGATGTATCTCTCTCCTAGTGTATCTTGTGTCCAGTATCCATTGCTAAATTCTCCATTTAGTGTTAAGAAGAAGATTGATTGCTTGTCAGGTATTTGCCTACCATGTATATTTCTATATATAAACCACTGTTAAAATTCTAAGTCTCTGTGTGCTGTTTTGCTCCTGGGTTGTCTCCTAATAGTAGTCATGCTGCAAACACTCTGACAAAGAATGAGTTTTCTTTCTATCTATCTTTTGGATAAAATGAGGGTGTTTCGAGTTGATGACAAAACTAAGAAATATGGATGCTTTTAAAATGATAATACATTTTGCAATATAGGCATTTTTGCTTCCATTGAAGATGCCAAAATTATTACCTTGGTTCTGGATGAATTATTCTGTACAGGAAAAGAGCAGAAGGAATCATCTTCAAATTGCTTTGCTTATAAAGTTGTTTTCCCAGTGGGAGCATCAGCATAGGCTATTTCCTTGTTAAAAATGATAAGTGTTATAATTTATCAGCTATTACAAAAGGCTGTGTGGTGTCTGAGAGGATTATATCTAGCGCTACCTCGGGACACTTACTGTGTTTTAACAGCTGGATCTGATAACCTCCAAGATGAGCATATTGCTAGTGACACCATTCAAGCTTCTTGTCTCAAAGAGATTCTCTCTAGAGATGCTGATGAATTTCACCTTAAATATCTCCTCTTTCTCAACCTCTTGTTATCAGCAGCCTGGTTTATAATTTTCTGTTCAACGAATTTTTCTGGATTGCAGATTGAAACTTCTTTTAGCAATACAGGTATTTTTGTTCTGCTAAGGCCACCAGCATTCTCTCTAGTGCTGTAAAGGAATAAAGTATACTGCTTAACAACCTTCTATGTATATTATCAATTCCATCATCTGTACAGAATGATGAAAATTTTAATGTTACTAAATACCATTCTACACTTTTCCACTATAGCATCTGGAATAATGCTGTCAGTTATGATGCCTCCATCCTTATCAGTGATGGGATTCAATTTTTTTAAAATTACCAGTTCTGTGGGCATGGCTTGGCAGGCTTGGCACGCTTCGTAGGTATGGCTTGGTGAGCATAGCAGGGGAAGGATACTGTAAAATCTCCATTCCCTCCCCACTCCAAGGGAAGGTTACTGCAAAATCCCCATTTCCTCCCAATCAGGTGGGACTCGGGAGGAAGAGAATAGATGGGGGTGGGGGCAGTCAGAGGTGGTATTTACTGGTTCTTCAAACTACTCAAAATTTCTGTTACTGGTTGTCCAGAACTGGTCAGAACCTGCTGAATACCATCTCTGATCCTTATCCTCCATACACTTTCCCTCATTGAAGTTTGACATGTGTCTGTTTCGGGACAATGTGCTATAAATTTCTATAAACCTGATTCATAGCAGCTCCATGTCATCTTCTTCAAATTGTAAACACATTAGACTGAATCAACCCACCATAGGATGAAGGCCTTTATCAAAGAAAATGAAGGTTATAATCTAACACTCTAGTTAAGTGTGAATTGATAGATAGATGTGTTTTTAGTTCCTGGATCAGAACTGAAAGAGAGCTACTGACTCAAAGCTGGGCCCTCTGTTTAAAGGAGCAATAGAACCTCAGTTTCCTTTCTTGTAGTCCAAGACTACCACTGCACTACACTGTAGATGGATGACAGACAGACAGACAGATGGAGAGACAGATTCCCTATCTGCAGTTTAAAGTAGTAAGGGCTGACTAACCAATTCCCAATTATTTTGCTATTCTGCTTATGTTGATCCAGATGAAATAGCAACCATAAACAATTCCACCTGCTGAAAGCTTTGAAATTACACATTACAGGAAAAAATATGTCCTGAGGAATATTTTTACTGCTTGTATATCATGAATTGAAACACAATATTTCAAAAGCCTTTTACTTTTCAGATTGGTAAGCATTAAGGAAATGGATTTGACAATAATCTGCTGGGTATGCGTATTTATAGAATTCCAATTAGTGGCCCAAACAGTGTTATTCTTGGTGGAGGATGACAAAGTTTATGGAAGAATAAGATGAAAGCCAGATATGTGGATGATAGATTACATTAAATATACATTATGTTTGTAGAATAAAAAGTTCAGGGAAAATTTACTGGCTTACTATTTCAGTCAAAAAAAAAAAAAAAAAGGAAAACAGGAACACATTTACGCAGGTATTTAAGAAGTTAGCCAAGGGTGAAAAAGAGACTCTTCTAACTTCCAATGTTATGCTATCAAGAAGGTATATTCTATAAACAACCATAAAGAAACTTGAAATCAAACTGTATCTGCCTGTGTTTGTGTTATTTTCAGCATCTCCATAAATACTTTATATAAGTGGCACTGCTTCTTGGAGATCTTTGAAACAGAACAAAATGAAAACTGTACAGGATACTGTAATGTGCAGCCTGCAGCACTGTTATGTAAAGCTTATTTTTTGACACTTTGGAAAAAATGACCTCTTTATGGCACCATCAACAGTGCTATTTCGAATTGCAGGTCTTAAATGTTGCTTTTATTCCTTAGAAGAGGGGCTATCCAGTTGTGATAAGGTCTTCATGACCACATAGATTTTTTCAATAATTATATGTCTCTAACCTGGTCTTCCAAGTCTTCCAATGGAATGTGGGCTTGGCAATCACATTAGAAGTGCCCCTTTCTAATTTCTTGGTTTACAAAGGTGTAAAAAGAGAAATTTGCTTTCAAACTTGTACTGTTATATTATTGTAACCTTACAACAAAATAGAGCTAGTATTTCTGCATGCACTTATTTTCAGCACCACCTCACAAGGCTGACATTTGTCTGATATTTTGAACTGCTTTTATTGGGGTTGTTTGCTTGCTTGTTGTTTTGTTTTTAGATTTTTGTAAACTGGGGGGAAAAGCTATATATAGAAAATTAGGGATGTTCTGGTTCTTTTTTCTCGTACTCTTTCAGTGTAAAGGAAAGGATTAACAGATTAACAGAATTGGAAGGGACTTTATAGGTCATCTAGTCCAACCTCCAACTCAAGCAAGAGACCCTACACCATTTCTGGCAAATGGGAGTCCAATCTCTTCTTGAAAGTCTCAAGTGTTGAATCCCCCACAACTTCTGAAGGCAAACTATTCCATTGGTTGATTGTTCTCACTGTCAGAAAGTTCCTCCTTATTTCTAGGTTGAATGTCTCCTTGGTCAGTTTCCATCCATTATTCCTTGTCTGGCCTTCAGGTGCTTTGGAAAAATAACTTGATCACCTTGCTCTATGTGGCAGCCCCTCAAATATTAGAACACTGCTATCATGTCTCCCCTGGTCCTTCTATTCACTAGACTAGCCATGCCCAGTTCCTGTAACCATTCTTCATATGTTTTAGTCTCCAGTACTCTAATCATCTTAATTGTTCTTCTCTGCACTTTTTCTGTAAGGATAAGGATGCTTATCGCTTTGGTAAAAAAAAAAGTGGCTAATTGCACCTGATGTTTGTTTTGAAAACAACCTCTGTAACATAGCTCTTATTTCAGAATTACTGTGGTAGAACTCTGCCAGCTACTTATGATCAGAAGTGGTTACAGAGGCTACAAAATCAGCTACCAATTGTTCATCCCTGAGTTGTACTGCAGATTGCAACTCTTGTATATATGACGTTCGTTGCTTTCCTTTCTCTTTCAAGAACGTAGAGAAATAAGCATTGAGAAAGTCATCAAAATGATACCTAAACCTGAGATTTCTTGCCTCACCTGATAGATATATTTTTGACTACATCATTGTATTACATCCCAAGAACTGTGCCTTACTTTTTAAGGTTAGTTTATTTTTCCCCCCCATGTGATTGAAACCATCTGGCCATCCATCATGGTATTATCTGAAGTCTTTACTCAGCTGGTGACTATTTTCTTGCTGAGAAAAGGCTGTATTGACTGGTCCTTGTCTGGTTTACAGAGAAGACGTTTTCTGGCATTTCAAAAATCTCTTCCTATGATGAACATACTCAGCATTTAAATTCTGGATGTCTAAACCAGAAATCAGGAAATAGGTTTTATTTAAATTCAAATAGTTATCACCTTCTATACCTAATCCATTTAAAGATTTTTGCTTTATGTATGTAATAAATATCTTTTAATGTTATCAGTAAATTCAAGATTAAATAATCTCTCATGGAAGATAATCAAAAGTTGCCATCAATTTCAAGTGGAAAGAGAGATATGTTTCTAAAGTAAACATATGATCTGAAATAAACTACAGATCTTTTCTTAGCACTATGCATACATCAAGTGCTTTATTACAATGATGAATGTAGCACAGTTACAGAACTGGCTTATTATTTAGTTAGTACCACTTTTGGTAAAATTTCCCACAAATCTCAGAACGGTCCAAGAAGTTAATAGAAAGTTGTAATTTCTGGAGTAAATCTCATTAAACCCAATACAATTTCTTTTTGACTAACAACACTATATAGTTATTGTGGATATAATGGCTAAGAACCAGAGGTGGTATTCTACTGGTTCGCATCAGTTTGGGTGAACCAGTAGTGGCAGCAGTGGGAGGCTCTGGCCACCCACACAGACGTCATCACGGATGCTCTGCACATGCATAGAACTGGTAGCAAAGGTAAGAGAATTTCATGCCTGCTAAGAACATATTCTAACGAGATAGCTTAGCTGCAGTTATATTTATTACCTGACATATATTTTGTTTCTTGACTGATTTTTTACATTGATGAGAAATTATTTGGAGACAGAACATTAAATCTTTCTTAAAGTACTTTGTGCTATGCACCTTAGAGTTACATTCATTAGAAATTCCATCTCTCTTATTTAAAAAGAAAATGAATTAGGAAGGCTTTTTGAAATCTTTCCAATTGGCAATGGTAGTGTTAGGAAAGAACCAGGGAAACTAACCTAGAAAAATATTTTATTGTCACCAGACTGGTGGCTACAAAAACAAAAGAACAAAATCCAGTAATACAAACAGATGAATATACAAAGATGCAAACACAAGAAATGCAAACACATCCATCTTCCTTCTATTTTCAAGTTATCACTACAATCACCCACACTGTAGAAGAGATTGAATAAATCACTGAATAATTTCAGAAAACTAGAAAATTCTCCTTGCATGTTTATGGTGGTTTACGACCTGTTGTTATCCCTTGAGAGATGGCTGTAATAACACTAGTTTATTGCTATTTAATTAGTTAAACTAGTTTTCCCTTTCACTTTTCTACATCCAGAACTAAGCAGGAAAGTATAGTTGTGGCATTCAGATGCTTTTTTGCAATTCTAGAAATGAAACAATTATCCCTCTAGTTTCCTTTTTAAAACCAATATAGATAAGATGTGTTTCATAATGATTTCTGCTGCTGTCTTTTTATCTTACACTAGCTTATGGGTGAACAGAGTACTCTTTTGGGTCAGGCAAGGTTCATCTTAGTCCAGCATTTGACTTTTCATTGTAATCACCTAGGTATTTTAGGAGAATTTGAAAGAAGGTGAAATATGAAGCTCTATGTGAAAAGTATGTTTCCCTGATGCCACAATAAGCCTTCAAGATTCACAGCATAAATGTCATCTATTGTGTGCGACCCAGAGTCTCCTTTGGGGGAAGATGGGAAGCATATCAATTTAATTTAATTTATAGAAGTGTGGACAATTAATTAAGCAATACCATGGGACAATAGAATAGAAGACAAAGAACTGGAGTCAATCATAAATTATCAAGGTCTGAAAATTGATATGGAAAGATTGTGGCATTAACTGGCTGCGATGGTCCCAGTGATTATTGACACATTGAGTGCCACACCAAAAATCTTGGACTTAGCACTTAGAAAGTATGTGCACTTAACAAAATTTCCATTGATCACTTGCAAATGGCCACACTACTTGGTCCAGTACACACAGTATGTTGTTGTACCGCAGATTCTTAGATTCTTAGAAAGAACTCAATGCACATCAGCTAAAGAATTGGCAGCTGTGACTTCACATTGTGGTGAACAGATAATAATTACTTGGAATAACTTACATTCTGCAATTAAACAATCAACATCATCACACAACAACATCTATCTATCCTAGATCTTTGGGAAAGGACACAATAGATGAATAAAAATGCCAAACTCAAGCTAAACATCTGTTTAACTGTGTGACAAAGCATCATTATCATCAAACTAGAACATGTCAATCTTTTTAGCTTTCACCTACCTTTTAAAATCTCCCCAAATATTCTGCCTACTACTATCTTTTTACCAGGAACAGAACTGTTCAAATCACCTCTTACCAATTACTGGTCTTCATTCTTTAATGATTAAATTTCATTGTGTCAGTTAGTTATAATCTAAGAAGTCCAATATGGTGGTCATTCCAATTTTTTTTCTATTGAAGGACACTTCAATAGATCCTAGCAGGATTGAATGGTTCTGGGTTCTGGATCTCCTGTTACTTGTAAGTTACTATCTTTAGTTTTTGGCCATGGCATTAAAATGTCTGAGTTAATATAAAGACCTTTGCCTAGCATTAAATATTACATTAATGCAGCTGCTGGGCAAGACTTGCTCTTGTGAATATTTTCTAATCTGTGCATTATAAACTGCAAAATCTGTTACATAGTAATCATGTTTTATATTCGTTACAGTGAGGGTTGCTGAAAAATAGCAGGAAAATTGTTAGCATTGTTTATGTATGTCATAAACATCATTAGAATACTTTCATTTGAAGGAAATACTGCTGCATGTTGAAATTTTATCAGAAGAATGAAAGGTTCATTTTGACATCACAATGCATGCTCCATTCTTTACTTGCATGCATCATCATGACACAAGAATAAAAAGGGGTGAAGATAGTATGCATTCCTTCATTTGCTTCTCCACATTAAACCCTGGTCATCCATTGATCTATCACATTTTCTGAATCCAAATTTCAAAATAAGTATCAACTATTTGTTTGGGTCCAAAAATTATTTGGAAGCCAGTACATGAATCCAGCTCATAGTAAGCACTTTTAAAATAATGTTTGCACTTATTATACTATTTTTAATAAGTATATTATATTATAACAGTGTAATCTGGAGATTAAGAGGAAGAAAATGCTACCTCAGGAGAGATATTAATCTAACAAACACAATTGTATCTCCTTATGATTCAAATCTAACATAAATAATAGCTAAGGTGTTTCAAAACAGCTTTACATCTGCTGCCAAAGGGTACAGCAAAACATTATCTTAGAATAAGGTCAGAAATGTGAACTTTAGCTTCTACTAAAAATACAATTGCTATTATTTGGGGGTAAATCTGAATAATGTGAAAGGAATAATGAAGTTCAAGATATACTTGAATCAATGTGCAAACCCTCTTATTATTTTTCTCTATGACATTTCTCTTTCAAGAAAGAGGAGAAAAATAAGGTAATTAGTGCAGCTTAAAATCATTATTTGTAAGTGTCTTCAAGCACAGTTAGGACATTTAATAAGAGGCCAGTTTCTCCTGCAATGTTAAAGCTTTGTGGAATAGCCCTTTGCTCATTTACATAACTTTTGTTCCCTACACAATCAATGGGTCCATTTTGAAATGAAGGAACAAATAAAAAGTGATGATTTGCATTGGTTTTTTTCCCCTCCTTTAATGAGTGGCCTTGAGCAATTGTGTGCTATCGTACTTTTTTTTCCCTTCTAAGTCAGCTTGTAATATTTAGAAATATGGTTTGAAGTTTCTGCATTGTGACAGGAAGTGTAACCAAAAGCTTGGGTACTAAAAGCAAAATAAACAGTGCTTGGGTGATTACATTTTAGAGACTTTCATGTACATTTTCATTCACATGAACTCACACACTCAAACTACTGTTAAAAAGAGAGAAAGGGAGAGAGAAAATCCTTGTATTACTAGACATTTTCAATCATTTTAACTTGGGAAATTAAATCAAGATTTAAAACCACCCAATTCTCACCAGTTTGCATCATTTCTCATGGCCCTATTTTGAGAAATAATTCAAACCAGATTGTTGCTCCATACAAAGTAAAGGCATATAAAATGATGGTTAAATCCAGTCAGTGATGTTTAGAGTAAACACGTTGAAATCAATGGCAATTAACCTAATATGATTACATGAAGCTGTTTTAGTTCAATTGGTCTGTAATGAGTATGGATGAGATGCAAAATAGACAATAGTAAATTGTGAACTATTTTGTTCCAAGGTTTGAGAACACACATGTGATAGAAAAATAAAAAGCTTTGCTTTTTTCCAGCCCTATTAATACTGTTACTACTTAGTAGTACTAAGGTACTACTATTACTATTTCTTTTGGGAACAAACCTTCCCACACATAAGCTTTTTTATGGCTGTCTAGTTTCTGTTTGGGTGCTTGTTTTTAAACACTTTCAAAGGAATTAAGGCAAGAATTAGACTCCTGGAACCTAGGCTGTCCAATCCTGGATTGAGGTCACTATATAATTAACTAAATAAATCCTTAAGTGAAACAAAATAATATATGATTTGTGTATCATTTAGTTTGCCTTTCAGTCAAAATTTACTCAATTGTACAGCTTTTTCCCCCCTGAAATTCTAGAGGTTTTGCTCTTCAATTTCTCAGTTTCTTAAAATCATGCTGAAATGTGTGGGTGGGTAGACAGCTGAAGGTCACAGCATGCAACAGAGTGCCATCATATCACCATGGCTCCATGGAAGCACAGTATGAAATTATTTAAAACTATCTTTAATTTTTATGTGTTTTGTCCTTAATGAACAGTATATTTTTTGTGCATTCTGTGGCTACAAAAAAAAAGGTCCAGAAGCTGCATTCAGCTTGCTTGATGCCCGTTATCAATTTAAATGAAGGTCTCTTAAAAATATGAAGAGTTGACTCTATGAATTTGCTAACCTGATAACCATTGTAGTGTCCTGACTATACAAGAAGATCAGAAATGGTCTTCAGAAACTACTTTGTATACATGATAACCAAGCATGTATTGTTTTCTATCATAAGACATCCAAGACAGATGGTTCTCACAGAGCGGCTACAGATATATCCATATTGATTATGGTAATTAGTATTTTCAAAGTATCTCACTGAATACACATATGGATATATCTGGAGGAGATGTGAGTTTATGCCAAGAAACAATTTTAAAGAAAAACCTAACAAAAACAATTAAAATTCACCCAGTTTAAGGCTATTTTAAAACAAACAGCTCAAAGGTTGACATTTTATTAAATTCACAAGAAACAATGGGATACAAAGTAGTTCCTTTCCCCCATAACTTTTATTGAGGTTTACAAATTCAAAGATTAAGAAAACTAATACAAAGAAATAAAAATATAAACAGTAAAGACAAGAAGAAAAGTGACGAAAAGGAAAAGGAAAAGAGAAAAGAGAGGGAATATATATAAAAGATGACTCACTTCTTCCCTGAAATAAGTATAAATAATTTGACTAATTTAACACCTTTTCTAGTACATTAATTTTTAAAAAAATCTTCTTCCCATATCTCATTCCTTCTCACTAGTCAAATCACAGAGTCTATTAAGAGCTGCCAGAAATATTAGCTATTTTGATTTGGATAACATAATTTTTTTGTACTTTACTTAGAAAAAATACTAAATTTGGATTTATATTTACACACACACACACACACACACACAAACACTGGTCTTGTTGTATTCGGGTCTTTTCCCGTGTAAGATTGAGATTGTCTTGGTAATGTTTCGGCAAGGTCCCACTTGCCATCTTCAGGCTGGGTTTTGGGCTTAAAGTTTGATCGGAGCTGCTGTGTTTCTATGAATCTGGGGGGGTTGTGGAGTACTGGCTTTGTTTCAGTAAGTGGAATGATTGGTCATTTGGTTGTATCATGATTGGTCATGTGGTTGTATCATGATTGGTAGATTGGTGCTGATTGGTGCTAGCTATGTGTCCGTTGTTGTTTGGTGTTGATTTGCAAATCAACTTTGTCATATTATCTCATCACTTTTATAACCCAGTATCTTTTAAACTTCAAATCCACATTCAAATCAGTCTCAGTGTTTGCTTTATCCAATACAATGTATTGTTTCCCTGTATTCTCTGCTATAGTGTCACATAAACTTGTAATGCCTGATTAAATTGTTCCCACACAGCCTTAATTTCTTCTATATTCAAATAGCATTGAATATATTCAAATGGTATTGATCTGTCTCTTCTCCTTTCAGCGTAATTGTTTGTTCTCCTCTGGTTCCCTCTAATCACACTTCAAGCCCTCTCTTATCATTTATTTATTTTCCCATGAGAGATACATACATTCATACATACATGCATACACACACAAACATACAGACACTTTTACAATGTTTATATACCCCTCAGGAAATATTCTTTCAAGTCCATCTAGCCCCTTAACTTTTCAAAATCAATATTCTAGTTCCACTTTTTCTGTTTATCAAAAAAATAAAGCTTATTTTATTAATCCTTAAACTTACTCAAAGCTTCTTTCATCCAGGATAGAAGGAAAATTTCCTGGTATAATACAATTTGTCATTCGGAAGGTTCTTAACCCCAAAGAAATTAGTAATAATAAGGAGCAACTTATTAACAACGAAGCATCAAGCATGGCTTCGCCAAGGTAAGCTTCCCTTGGCCTTCAGATCCCTTCAACCTCCTGGAAATGGTTGTTTTCCAATTTCTTTGCAGAGAGTATCTATATGAAGCCAAGCATGGGTGAGCCTTCTCTTCTCCATAGTCTGGAGAGCAGTTTCAAGTAGCCGATAATTTCATCACCTCCTATTTCAGTCACATTCATCAATTTCACCAAAATTTCACCAGAGTCATTTTCAGTCTGCTATGGTGCTCCTGGCCTCCGACATACAAAATAGTTTCAATAGCTATTTTTTTGATCCCAGTATCTTAAAATTTAATATCATTCATGAGTTTCATTGATTATACAATATACGGACAGAAAAGATAATAAAAACATAGAATGGATCCATAGCTCAATGTTAGCATTTATAATGTATTCCAACTTTTGTCCTCTCAAAAAAAGAATGTGTTTTAGTTCTTTGGATTAATGAAATTAATTTGTATAAAGCTACAAATCAGTCAAAATAACACAAAGGCAAAAAAAGTAAAATAGTGTAAATCACGCACAATAGTATAAGCATGACATATATAGAAAGATCTCTTTCAAAAGCTTTTTTTAACATTGAACATTTCTAATGTACCATGGACTGTTTCATAACACTGTGTACAGTCCAAGTTGACATATCTTCAAAAGTCATGAATAGAGTGATGAGAAAATTGTTGTTATGCAAGGAAAAGATGGCTTCCAGGTCTTACAGGAATTGAGATATTAAATAAAGATGCATTTTCTTTTTCCTTTTTAACAAGAGGGATATATGTTTCTTCATACAGATAAATTTATTGGTTATAGCTACCAGATCTATGCAAACCTCTGGATGATCAGAAAAAATGGCAGCAGACATGCCTAAAATTCTAGATTTTATTGCTACCTTTTGGCATATGGATCTTTTTCAGGCAAGCATGGTACACTTAACCCTGGAAGTTAATTAAGACCAGAGAAAATATAGGGTTTCTTTTCACAGTATGTAAGCAATATCCTTAAAGTTCTTCCACATGAATTGGGATTCTTACTAGCTTAGAGACCAAGACAAATTTAAAGTGGAGATATTTGTGAGTTATTGATCATTATAATCAAGACTTCCATAACAGAGTGTGTGTCTTACTGAATATACTTGGGTTAGATTCAGACTTAGCCCACATTCCTATGTATGCTTATCTGGAATTTGTTCTGTATAAAATAAAGGTACTTACTTTTAAGTAAACTTGCGTGGGACTAAATAGTTAGCCAAGGATGATTAATGCCAGATGAAATGTATTCATTTCAAGTATAAGTAATTTTTTGAGAACTGCATTGCCTGCCAGGCCTGCATTTAAGAGAGAGAAGTATTTCAAAGAAATAAATACCCAGTCCTCAGAGGCAGCATATCTTTAAATGCATTTTGTAGCAAGTGAGCTATTGCATTTCAGACTTTTTTTTTACTGCTTTTTTTTGACCAACCAGTATGGGAAATGGGATTGTGAATTAGATAGACCTTTGGTCTGATCTAGCAGGAACAGGAAGAATTGTTCTAAAATTTAATAGAAGGTTGCATGGATTTGTAAACAAGTCCCTTAAATTAATCTTAAGTTATTTTGGGGATCAGTTAACATTTTATAAAATGTAAATCTGTTAGAAATATATTCTTAATTTCAATAAAGCTTTTGAAAAGTATTCCATGATTTCTGATTTGCAAACCAGATAAATGTGGATCAAATTTTATATATATGAAATGGACCAAAACTAAAGATGGATCAAATAAAAAACTAAATAAGTAGATCAAATAATTTTCTTTATGAAGTTTCCATCAAAGTGGAGTGTAGTATCAAGTGGGGTGAATGCATGATTTAGTCCTAGAAGCAGTTCTTTCATTATTTACATTTATGATGTAGATTAAAAAAATAAAAATGTAACAGTTACATTTAAGACATGCAAAATTAGATGAAAACTAACATTACAGTACCTCAAAAATGAAGTTTCAAGTGATTTTAATAGCATAGAAAAATGGCCTAAAAAGGTAAAATAGATTTTAAGATTTCCCAATGGATTTCCCATTTCAGTTCTTAAGGAGAACTGCCCTAAACAAAACCAGTATGCAGTTTGGAAGTGCTCCTGACTTGTTTTCTGTTCAAGGAACAGGTGACAATTATGGCCAGGAGGGCCTTTCCACAGATTAATCTTCTTTGAAAATTATTCCCTTTCCTGGATTTTAAGGGATTACTCACATTCATTTCTTTCTCCTCTGCCAAATGGATTACTGCTGTGCATGGTATGTGGGACTGTACACTATGAAGCTGTGATAGGTCCACAGGTCTGCAACATGAGTAATTGTTAATGCATCTCAGTATGCCAATAATGTACTATTGCTTTGCAGGTTTCCCACACTCCCAACAGGTTCCAGGGTGCTGCTCATCAGCTATACAGTTCTTCATTGAACTGGGCCAGGTTACTTCAGGGACAGTCTTTCTCTCATTGTTCCTGCCCATCTCTCTAATCAAGCAGAATATGCCTGCTTCTGGTCCATCTATTAGACATGCCAGATGAAGAAACCCACAAAGCATGCTTTCTACGTTGTAGTACTTAGCTCAAAACACCATGCCTCCTCAGACTTGATCCAAATTCTGATGGCATTTAAAGACTTGGATTTCCTTCAGGCATGAGGTCTTGAAATTAGGTAAGACTATCACTGTGATTGTTCTTTACTGTGCTTGCTTTTATATGAGATGAGTAGATTGTCCTATTTATTTAATTCATATGTTAAATTTATTTGCTATCCATCTCACTATCCAAAAAGATTCTGGGTGGCTGATAATACAATAAAAACACAAATATCAATATATTAAACTTAACAAGGCTTAGATAAAACTAGGAACCAAATACACAAGTGGTATGAAGGTAGGATCTTCTCTTTACTCACCACCACCTCTAATGCAAAGCCTCAAGCCAATTAGCAGAGCCAAGTCCATAAGGCCAAGATGATGGGTGTGGACATCACTCTGCCAACAAGAGGTAATGGCCAGAGCAGGAAAAACTATTCTTCTTGATGTTGCCAGCCAGAATTCCTTAACTGATGGGGTTCTGCAAGAGCAAATCAGGTGGCCCAATACCATTGGGGTGAAACGGTTCCTTAAGTAGCCTGTTTGTTGTCATTGTTTCCTTCTGTTTGCTATTGTGTTGCTTTTTTGAAATCCTATTGCTTACCACCCAGAGTTGCCAATTATGAATCTGATGTATACATCAATAAAATGAAATAAATAAATAAAATATGTGAAATTTTAGATCATCCACACGCATACTCTTCATTGATTAGTGTTGCGGCCAAAAAGACAATGCAGTTTTAGATGGCAGCAACAGCTTTACAGATTTCAAATAATGGAAGCAATCATTTCATTCTATTCTGACTATAATTGCATTGGCCACAATGCTAACCAAATATATAAACTCCAAAGGGAAAACTGGAAGGAAAAAAGAGAAAGGCAGTGAAGGTAGTGGAAAGTAAATCATATGAAGAGATATTGAGGGAATGGGAAATTATTAGTGTAGCATATTCCAGCTTAATGATAGGTTTTATATGATGTTTCACTGTATTTCATAAAGCATCAAAGTAAGAAGGGTGAAGCGGCATCTACTTAAGTGTATCCCCTTCTATTCATGGACTGCACTTATAACAAAATCACATTCTAGGAACAAAATTATCCTTCTCTCAGAAGGGACAGCCTGTTTCTTCAGAGACTAGAGAATTGGAAATATCTAGGGCTATGTGAAGCTTTGAAAGGTTGCTTTGCCTCAATGAAGCTTTGAATGAAGTACTCCCTTGAAATTGCTTCTTTAAGCAATTGGTCCCGTGTCTTCTAAGAAGGAAATGAAACAACCACCCTGCTCAACCTTGCTTATGTTCCGAATTTCTCTGAGCTGACTTCCGCAGAACTTATGCTATATGAAAAAAAAACCACTTTCATTGGTGAGTAGATCTATGAAATGTTACATTATAAAGAGAATCGATATTTTACCTAAAATATAAAAGAATACAGAAAATGATCTTAATTGAAGTCAAACCACTTTACTTCAGTCTACGCTGGCAGAAACTCTCCATGTTTTAGGACTTGTGGACTTCAACTCCCAGAATTCCTCAGCCAGCCATGCTGGTTGGGGGATTTTGGGAATTCAAGTCCACAAGTCTTAAAGTTGACAAGTTTGGAAACCCATGTTTTAGAGTTTATCCATTTGAAACTAATTGAACTGGGACATTCTCCTTGCTCTCAGTGGCCTCTCCCAGTGGAAATATGTTGCCTCCTATAATGTGGTAACATTTTTCTTCCACTGCATTCAATGGTGAATATACTTTATAAATATTACTTCTCCAGAAAGTCTCATCTTTATGCCTATGTTGGGATCTTTTTGATGCAAGTTGAAAATTACTTTTATTGTCATAGACATTTCAATATGATTCTGGTACAAGGGCTTCAAAAAGCTTCTAATCAGATATTATGTAGATTTTCTTTTTTCTTTTCCCTTCCTTGATAGATTCTTGGAAAGAAAAATGTTGAAATGTGAGGGAAGACATTGTCATATAGATCTCTTATAAAATCTTGTGAATAAAGAAGATTGGCTAGGAATGGAAGACACTGTCATATGGAAGACACTGTCATATGGATCTCTTATAACATCTTGTGAATAAAGCAGATTGGCTGGGAATGGAAGACACTGTCATATAGATATCTTATAAAATCTTGTAAATAAAGCTGATTGGCTGTGAATTAAATCATCAGCAGGAAACACCAGACATCTTGTAGTGTCACTTGTATGCATTTCAAGATACAATACAATACAATACAATAGTAGAGTTGGAAGGGACCTTGGAGGTCTTCTAGTCCAACCCCCTGCTCTTTGCAGTACTGTTGCTTCTACTGTGTTCTAGTCTGCAAATGTTTACATTTGCTTTAGATCAGTGTTTCCCAACGTGGGCTTCAAGGAGGGCAATTTGACTTTTAATGGGGGCAATTTGAACCTTGTTTAAACCATGTTAATGGCCTTTTAGGCTTCCTCCACATGAGTAGAGTTCACTTTTTAAAATAAAGTAAGCATTATATGTCACAGGTGGATGGGCATCATGATTTTATAGATGCTTAGGTGAGACAATGGCCAAAAAAAGATTGGGAACCACTGCTTTAGATTTTGCAATTTAAACAGTTCTCTTTTCCTTTCTTCTTTCTTAACTTTTTTGCTATTCTGTAATACTACCATGCAGAAATAAATTAAAGAATGGCCAACTAAAAGCAGTGATAGCATCAGCTCAGATAACTTTCTCTCAAGTTCACTAATCTAGCACCTTGGTAAATGGTCATCTTTTTAGGCTTGAGAGATACTTTTTTCAATCACTTTAGAGAAAATGTTTTGCGTGATGCATTGTTGATGCATTGTAGGTTTTTTTTGCTCTGAATTTTAGAGAGTCTATAAAAGCTTTACATTTCCCACCAAATGGGTTGTATGTTTTAAGGAGGCAGGGTGAGGGAGAACATTATATGTCTGAAAAGCTTCTACCTCCATTCACACATCCTGTACTCTTGCCTTCATTATCAAACTTACATTTTGCACACCAGAACTGGATTCAGACTTTCATTTTCCCATTTTTGGGCAAAGTGCCTACTTTTATGCACACTTAATAAATCCAGACAGAGAGAACTTTGGGCATAAAAGGCTTAGAAAAAGGGTGGGGATTACTCGTGGAAAGAATAACATTGGATTGTTATTCTAAAGAAAGCTCACATTTGTTTTCAATATGGACCTTGAATATAGTATGGAAAATTGAATAGGTAGCTTTCTTCTAAGGCAGCAAAAAGTGATCCCATTCAAACAGTATCCAGTGTACAACAGCATTTGGAACAGAGTAATTTCCAAGCCATTACTCAACCTGCTTTGGTTGCATTTTTTTCAAAGGTAAAATAAACCCAACTAATAATTGCTACAGCAAGGTTACAAGTTTTCCATTCCTTCCCACAAGCACAAACAATTTATTTGTATATTCTGTCTCCTAAATGAAAGCTTTAAAAATGCTGCAGGTAGTGCCACTATGATTTTGCCAGCGCCTGCTCTTAATGTAAGCCAAAGGCTACAGTAACGTCTCTGCAGAAATGCCAGGAAATAAGTGGAATGTATGGTGCTTTTAAACAGGAAAGAAAGAAAAAAATCAGGGAAGGGAAAGGAAAGAAAGGGCAAATTCTTCTGACCTCTTTCAGTCTAGAATGCATGCCCTTTAAATCTCAGGTGTAGTCCCCAAAGCCCTCAAAAATTGTTTGCCAACTTTTAATGCAACAGAAGAAGAAACGGTAAAGTGCAATTTCATTTAACTAGTTTTTCATTTATTGTTGCCATTTATAAGCCAGATCTGAAAAGGGCTGTACCCCTGTGTTAGGCCACATTCTGCAACTCTGAATGATCCAGAAGATGACTATGCATTGCCAACCCTTCTACGTTTTCCTGTCCCTCACTTCCTCCTTTCCCTTTCATTGCTTACTGCTTCACTGGAAGTGGTTGTGTGATTAAAAAAACACACAACTGTCTTTGCCAACTAGGCATGATATCTAGTATGGTTGGATGCTGCTGCCATCTATTTCGATAGGTGCACAATTGTTGATAGAATCGTAGAGTGTGACTGGAAGAACATAGGGAGGACAAGCTGGGAGAAAAAGCAAAGGATTGGTTGAGACAAAAATCTAAATTTCATACTTAAATTTTTGAAATTTAATTCCATTTGGTCCCTTATCAGCATGTATAGGATTGGGTTTTTTTCAGGTCACTGAAAAAAAAGCACAACAGTGGCCTTATCACACAGTTCTGTTCTTTTTTTACATGCATTGCATGCACAATACACACAGAAAAGTGGTGGAGCTTCAATCACATCTTTGGAGCAACCATCTTCACTTAATCCTTCCTTAAATTGGGAGGGGAATTCATTTTTACATAAGATCCATGTTTGATACAATTCTGGCCTTGCTGTTTAATTAAAAATACTACTTAAATAGGTGTCCTAAACTGTTTATTATTGTTAAATGCAAACATTCATTATTCTTGAAAAAGTATTAAATGAGGAGGCAGATTTTCCCCCTAGATAACAGGACAGTCACATAGAACAAGATGGATATTGAGGGAAGGGGAACCCAGAAACATTGAAAAGGGCCATTGATTTAATTGTTGAAATGTGACTCACTTGTAATACACCTGCTTATTGGGGAAGGGGCATGCACATTTTCAATGGCCATGGCATTATGTTTAATACAGCCTCCCGTTATTTAGTTAGTTTCCAAGAGGACAGATAATACTTTCCTGGAGGAATTTGAGAATGAAGCCTTTGCCCTATCCCCTCTTTAAAACAAAATGTATTTTGGTGTTTTACTGCACGATGTCCAGAATGTTTGGGAGTAGAAACAGTATGCCATTAAACAACTGAATGGCCAATATGGGAGTAAGAAGCTGGAGCTTGGCCATTCTTTATTTCCTTAACATGCTGCAGCTTCTTGAATTACTTTAATTTAATGGATTCAATGACACAAGCAGTGCTTAATATGGGGAATATTCTGGTGTGTATATAAATAATTAAAGAAATAAAAATGGGAAAAATAAGAATGAAAACATGGACAAAATGCAATATTCATGAGCAAAGATAAAGTTCAACTGGCATAAATTTAAACGGTCAATTAAATTCCTCCGAATATTATTCTATTAAAAATACTTAATAATGCAGCTTTCCCATTCTTCATTGTCCTAAATTGGTTATTCTTGAAAATTAGTTAAGACTGTTGCCTACAATTTAAAAAGAGAGTTTTCACTGCATTTAGATATACTTCAGAGTTGATTTATTCTTCTGAATTTGGTTGAAACTCACAATGTGAATGAAAATGTTATGTAAGGATTTATTATATCACTAGTGCAAGAACCCACTTCAGAAATCAAAAAAACTTCTCAGGGCAACCAAGAAACTTGTCCTGAAAATGCTGTCTCATTTTCATGAACAAATAATGAGCCTCTGATCTTGAGGCACAATTTTTAGTACAGCTTTGATTACAACCACACTAAAGGCCTTTTGGAAATTGTGGGTAGAGAAAGTGGTAATCAATTTTTCTCTACTTTTTCATACAAAGAGGAGAAAAAATGTCCTCCAAGGAGTTTTCAAGAGTAGGACTTCAAATTAACAACCATGATATCTTCCTGTAGGATTTAATGTTAGCAGAAGAAATCAAGAAGCCTACAAATCATAGAACAGATTAGCACAGAAATGAAGCAAGGCATTTACACATGAGCCTGGCCATTAAATAAATGCAACTTTTCACTCATGAATATTCTTTCTAAAATATTTATTTCCAAATAACTTCTAAAACAAATTATCCTATACTAAATTTAATGAGATGGAGGAGTGGGAAGATGGATGGAAAGGTGAGGAAGGAAATGATTTTGTCTAACATTGCCCTTAGACATAATTTGTCAATTACTGTGGACTATGTTGGAATCTTTGTCCTTCTGTTTGGCAACAACAGTTTACATTTTATTTTAACAAAAGGTAAAAGAAGTTGTGCTTAGGTTTTGTTTTGTTTTAATTTCCATGACTAACATGCCAAAATAATTGGCATATCCATTGGAAGAGCATTTTCCATCAAAATTAATTGCCCTAACTGCCCAGGTTAATTAAGTCCAATAATAGAAATTCAGAGCCGTAAAACAAATGTTCTTTCTTTTTTGTGTAAACCCAACAGGTTGCTTATTAATCCATTCTGAGACCTAGCTAAAGCTGTTTGTGTATCTCAGTGACAAAGTTATCATGTCCTTTAAATTTGTTGTCCACAAGGGTGTAATTATTTAATTTATTTCCAAGACTGATGGGGGATTTTATTAGAGCTCCATAATCCTTTTTCTAGAGATTTACCAGATAGACTATATCATATAATTGACCTGTTCAGAACTTCCATAAAGAGAAGGAGAGAGAATTATGGTTCCAAATGACAGAGATGTTGGCTAAGGAAGCTATCAGTGTCTCGTGCTTCTTTCTTCAGTGGAATTTCTGAAGGATAATCAAGTCCAGATTAACAAATTCAAATTGGACCCTGGAAAGTTTAAAATATATGTAGGAGCTCACTCTAGAACAGTGATGGCAAACCTTTTCGGCACTGAGTACCACAAAGGGAGCATGCATGCTTGTCTGGGCCACAACCCCGAAGAGAAACTGCGCAAGGGGCGTCCGCATGCTGGAAAATGAACTTCTGGTTTCCAGCACATACATGCGCACTGGCCAGCTAGTCATCCAGTTACTGGCACACATGCACGCATGAAGATCAGCTGGCCGGCATGCAGGGTCATGCTGGAAAACAGAAGACCAGCTTTTCCACTTTCCAGCACTGCCGCGCACATGAAGACTAGCTGATCATCATGTGTGCATGAGCACAGAAACCCAGAAGAGGAATGGGCAATGCTGCACATGCCAGGCAATATGGCTCCATGTGTCACTTTGTGCATGTGTGCCATAGGTTCGCCATCATGGTTCTAGAGCAATGCTGTTGGTTCAAATCACCTTTATAGGAATTCCAATTAATTCTAAGAGAATTAATGGTCTATCGAGTGCGTTTCAAGGTCTTGATTACGATCTTTAAAGCGCTCCATGGCTCAGGACCTAGTTACCTAGTTACCTGCGGGATCGTATTCTGCCCCATACATCCCTACGACCCATCCGCTCGCACAGACAGGGACTTCTCCAGGTGCCGTCCACCAGACAGTGCCATGGGGCGGCGCCTAGGAGCAGAGCCTTCTCTGTGGCAGGCCCAGCCCTGTGGAATGACCTCCCCCCGGATATTAGGACCACTACTGACCTCCGCTCCTTCCGTGTCAAGCTCAAGACCCACCTTTTCCAAATAGCTGGCCTGGCTCAACCATAACTTCGTATCGCTCCTGATGGGTTTTTTAATTTAGTAATTTTATTTAAGGGGATTTTAAATTGTGTTTTTAATTGTCTTTCACTTATAAGTCAACTCTCCTCCATGCACATATGTATATGTCTCTGTTCTTTTTGTATATATGTTTGTCTTATGTGTATTTTTATTTGTTTTGATTGTACGCCGCCCCGAGTCCTTCGGGAGAGGGTTGCGGCTAATCAAATAAAAATTATTATTAATTATTATTATTTTTCTCTTTATCTCTGTTTCTTATCATTTTACCCAAGCTTCACGATGGACTAGTGTAGTCAAGAAAATATATCTTTGAACCTCTGTTTAAAGTTTTTGGACCTCTGTCCTAGCTTCTAATAGATTGTTTCATTATAAATTATAGCCTCCCCTTCTTTTATTCCCCCTCATTAGTGAGTAGAAGGAGCAATTCTCTCTCATAAAAGTTTTGTTATTTCTTCTCTGTAAATTTGTTGGCTATTCTACTACAAATCCCCCATCCCTTGTCTCAGCAAGTTAGCTTCCCTTAGTTTGTACAGACAACAAAGACCCACTTATTTTTCTAGGGCCACATGCCTTTTCTTAGCTGGAAGGCACTGTTTATTTCACTTCATTTTTTACTCTTGTAATACTTAATAACAGTAGACTAATTGTATATGCTAGAGATGGGCTTGTTAACTGTGCTATTCTTCCCATGTGTAACTGAATATAAATTGTTCCATAAGTGTAAAAGAGTGAGTTCATGTGCTATTCTCTTTTAGAATTAGCTAAAACCCAAGGGAAATCACTGGGATACTTTGATTCTCGTGTGTTTCTATTCAGAAACTAATTGCCCTATTAAATAATACATTTTATGTATGAAATATAGTATTGACATTTAAAAAAAATGTTTACATGTATGCTGGAATGTTATTAAATTTAATCATGTATATGAAGAACAGCTGTGTTAACAGCATGTTTGCAATATTTTTTTTAACATTCTTGTTCTTGTACCAAATCCTTTTTTGTTCTTGTGAATTAAGATATAACTCCTAAACTGGTCATCTAAGATCATTGCTAGGTTCAATACTAGCTCCATGTTACAAACTTGATTTTTCAGAAGAAACAGCATCAGAAAGAGTCCATAAGTTCAATGGCTACTCACCTGTATGCACATCAATAAAGTCTTGTTTTATTTGTTCTGAGTTTAAACCAGGGGTGGGTTGCTGCTGGTTTTACTATCGGTTCTCAACCCTTGTGCAATGAACGTGCATGCTCACTTTGCTCATGTGCACTGTTCAATGTAAATTGTTCTTCGTGCATGCACAGAACAATTTACAGTGAACCGTGTACGTGCAGTCACTAAAAACCAAAATGGTGGTGGCTCAGCAATGATGAGGGAGTCAGTTCGGAGGCGTGGCAGGCCTGGGTCACTGCTGGTTCTGCAACCCAGGCCTGAATTCCACTACAGTTTGGCTGAACTGGGCTGAACCAGGAGCAACCCACCTCCGGTTTAAACTTAGTTTCTTATATCTAAGTTTTGACTGAGTCCTGACAAAATTCAGGTTTACAGGTGCCCTTAATATTAATTGAAAAAGAAATACAAAGTTGAGATCAAAGTTTGCACTTTGGACCATATTTCAATTTTTTTAACACTTTGAGTGATCACTAGAATAGAAAAGTAAATTATAAACTGATTAAGTGATTACATTAAATTCAGTTTATATGTTCATTCCACATATATTTGATGATTATTCACTTCTGCCACATGAAAAATAATTACAATTTGGCAGTAACATTTGCAGAACCTCTGGGAAAATGCACTGAAAGTTCAGAATCTGTAGTATCCTACTAAGCAGTAGCCAGCTTAGTAGTAGAATGACTCTTGGATTGTTCAGCTGCCAAGAAGCTCTAAACTAGTGTTTCCAGTCTAAAATCAGCCAAAGGTCCCAGAAAAAAAAATGCTGTGATTCACGAGGCTAGATACAATGAAGAAACACAACAGAAATGTCAATATTTCTCCTTGACAGGCCTGAACTTGGCCAAAGCTTCCCAGACTCTCAAAAAGATTAATAATTAACCTTTATTGTACACTTTAACTAAAACCACTTCAGACAGTTGATTGCCTTCTGGCAATTAAGAATGCTGTCCACGTCATGTGTCATCTTAATTTTCAACCTGGAGCCTTTTCCTCTTGCTGTTTGCACAGCTTGATGGAAATACTATTTTACACTTAACATACACTGCGGTAGGTAGTAGTTGATTACTGATATTTGAGCATTCCTGATCTGAGACACTGTGACTTTCATCATAGGTCACACTCTGAGAGAGTAGCTATATCTTTATCCATAGTGCCATCTAGTCAACTCTGTTAGAGCCAGGTATGGCTCACATATATTACAGACAACATTTATTCTACCCTATCTCTGCAGCTTCTATGGCCATTCCAACACCAAATGTTGGATTGTCAAGTTTCTAAAGTGCAATGCAAATTGATAGACATGCATAGGTAATAGAGGTAGGAAATAGAGGTACAAAAGGTGTAGCCAAGACATCATTATTCTACAGGTAAAACATGGGTGAATGTACCGTACCACATCAGTGATAATTATTAAGTGGCTTTTGTCTTAACTCATTAGCAGCAGTTGCTATATTTCCCTAGAATGTATGAAAGGATAAGTAGGACAGGAGGGAAATATAAATATGAGTGAGTCCAGGATCCCAGACAGGATCCAGATTTAAGCCACCCAGAGTTGCCTTAAACTGCAAGGTGGGCAGCATGTAAATTTATATATGATTAATGATTAAATTTTTGAAAGAACTGAAAGTGAGGCAGATGGTCCCATTGAATATCCCAGCAATCTGGTTATTCACTTTTCCTCAGTCTTCATCAGCCTAAATGAGCACAGTGGTGAACTAACAATCTGTGACTTCTAACGTGCAGGCAAGCAGTGCGACCATGTTCACAGCCTTATTAGACTCTGCTAGAATTAAACAGAGGGACCCTATAAATCAATTCACTTATTACCAAGCTGAGTCATAAAATATAAGTCAGTGTGAAGCACTGAAAGTGTTAGCCAGGGTTCCAATCCAAAGTCAGGACTTTAAGGGGCGAGGCATAGATAGCAAGCCAAGGTAGTAGAGAGGTCCAGGAATCACATATGAAATGAGAGATCCTCACTAATAAAAATTGGACATTATCAAAATTCCTCCAGCAAAGCTTTAGCTTCATATACCATTGTCTTCTGCATTCCCCACTCAACCTTTTTTGTTGGACTCCAATCTTGCAATTATTTATCTCCCATCAGCATCTTTCTTCTTTAGGGGTGTGTGTGTGTGTGTGTGTGTGTGTGTGTGTGTGTGTGTCCAGGCAGAAAACCATATTTTTATTTTTAATGTTGCCTTTGCTATGTTAATACTTAGAAAAGTTGGTTATGTAGCCTACATTGAGACTTTCTATTTTTATATGGGAGGTTGTCTATTGTATATATCATATACCAGGTTTCTCAGCATGGTGATACAACAAGGTTTAACTTGTTTTTTGACAACCATTAGCAAACTCAAAAGAATCTATATGTTTCAGTTTTTATCCCCTATCCTTATGTAATAGCTTGCCATTATTATCAGCTTTTAGAAAAGCAGTGAATACTGAACAATTCCAGAAATAATTAATTTGTAATGTTCCTGCCAGGGGAAGGAAATATTGTTGATAATTTTAATGAAGATTTTACCATTTTATGGCCAGATGCAAACCATGAAGAAACCATGTGGAATTGATGGGTATCCAAATAATGTAACAAACGAGCCCATTTTAATTTGGGAAGAGCTACTGCTTTCTATCAGTGTTGTTTCCATATATACTGTATATGGTTTTAAAATAAGACTGAGGGCTTTTTTCCCCTCCAGTCTTTTTTTCTGATGCCGGGATTATAATGTTTTATTCCATACATAGTGTATATAGCACTCAACTATATCTACGTATGTCTGCCTGCTTGGCTGTTGTACAGATGCTGAACCATTTAGGGGGTTGTGTGAGAATTGTAAAATTAGCTTTAAAAGGAGGCAATCTTTTTAACAAGTTTAAGAAAAATTGTGCTTGGCTATATGATTATATTTGAAATGGAAAATTACTGATATAAATCAGCAGATGCCTGCTATCTATATGTCAGCAAGGCAATGTCTCTTTAGAGTGTCTTGACTTCATCTTTGGACAATTGAAGGAAATTCTCAGATCCTTATGCTGACTTCATAGGCAGAATATAGGCAGACAGAAGCTTTTAGAAGGTGTTCCCCCATCCTGTCACTTTCTATTTCTATGGAAAAGATGCCACTGTTGAGCATAGGCCAAGCCACAATGAAATAATGTTGGTGTGCATTGGCAAGATGAGTGTATATTTTATCTACATGGACAGCATGTCAGCCAGACTGGTCATTATGCTGGCTTGTATCCAGAAAGGATATCTGCTTTAATTCCCTATCTCAAAACACACAATGGACATAGAAATACTGAGAAAAGGGAATAGACAAGAATGTGTTTGAAGCCAGAATCCACAGATGGTGACTTTATTTTCTGGCTTGCTCAATAGAAACAGACTGTCATACAGATCATCCTTGGGCCTCATCAAATACTGACAGTGGTGGCATGGTGACTCCTGAAAATATCTTTTTCTAGTTGGGATTCCATGAAACTGCCATTTCATTTAGTTGTTTTAGTTTATACGATTCTTCTGTCCTTTTCCCAGTGTTTTCCACATCCTGGAAAACGGATGCATTATTAGTCTTTTCTGTGCTGTGATCATGGGAAAATGATTGGATTGATTGTTATCTTTAATTCCAGTCCAAAAAATGAATAACTGTTTATCAAAACTGGTGGTTCTCCACTTGTATTTTGTGAGAATCAACAGTCATCTTCAGATGCATTTCTTGTGGCCCTTGGTAGTTCAGTTTGTGCCATTTTACTGCAAGAAACAAACCAACTAATATACAACGTGGGTGTTATTCTAACTGAATATATTGAATGCAAAATCAACAAACTAGAAAAAAAAAGTCAGACAGTGCACCATCACGATGCAAGCATTATCTTTCATTACATGAGGATTGAGCAAAATATAATCTATCAGCGTGCCAGTGACAAATATTCATTGAAATACTCAGCAAGTCATAATACAGGAGGAGAAAAAGCTACCCTGTGACCAGTGATTCTTGGTCCAATTGGTCAGGAATTTATCAGAGAATAAGTACAGATTGACTATTTAAAGGCCAATCTTTCTAGAATAATAGGAGGAGGGTGTGCATTAACTTTATGCAAATCATTCATTTTGTTTATATTTAAATTACAATATCTCCAATCCACTAATGTTAATGCACACCCTCCTCCCATTATTCTAGGAAGATTGGCTCCATTCAACATTTGATGCAATAAAAATATTTCTATACCTATGGAGACAGGTGATTTTTGTATTGTTAATAAAAAATGTCGCGGTGAGAGAGGAAATCTATTTTGAATAAAGTTTGAACCAACCAATCCAAAACTGAAAAATATGGAAGGGAGGAGGAGCATATATTGTCGCGGTGAGAGAGGAAATCTATTTTGAATAAAGTTTGAACCAACCAATCCAAAACTGAAAAATATGGAAGGGAGGAGGAGCATAAATATTTTGCATAAATATGGAACAAAGAAGAGGGCATAAATATTTCACATTACAAATGTTGGGGATCTGTGACTTTACTTCCTTAATGCCGTGAGAGTAGAGTTATTGTATTATGTTATAGTACAATAATAGTTATTACGGTATGTATGACCAATTAATTAGAAATGATTTTAAATATAAAGATGAGAATATTAAATTGATATTCTTCTTGAAAAAACACTAAGAAAAAGAAGTGCTCTTTCAGTTGTTTTCTTTCCGTCCAGGCCATCTGTGGCTTGACTGTGGCAGTGAAATCATTGTCTTTTTGTAAACTGAACTTTGTCATTCTGTCAGCCTGGGAGTGTGACTATTTGAAGGGCAAGACCAGGTCACTGCACCTGGAACATATTTGTATAAACAGACTTTTCCTGCTGTCTGTCCATTCTTTGTGTCCTTGATACCACCTACGATTTCTCTGAAATCAAGGGCAGCAATTCTGGAGGCAAAATAATCTGAAAGGAGAAAATATTCATGGCTTTTTTTTCTGTACACTAATCTGGAAACACTAACCTCTTCGTCGATATATTACAGTCCCCTCTGTGCATTTATCATTATATTGTATCCTCCTCTGTGAATTCAAGAATAGATGTCATTTTGGTTCAAAAAAAAAGAGGGAAAGGAAAAAAACAAAGGAAAAATAATTATGTAAAAATAACTATGTTCATGTAAAGATTTTATTATGCATGCTATTTATCTATTTACCTATGTAACATAAAAGCTTTATACAGTATAACATGTATTCTAATAGTATCCAGAAGTCATTTCTCATTTCTCTGTTCTTATTTATGCAGTAATGTATACAGAATCTTTTACTTAAGCCTTTAACATTGATTTTAAATAACATAAGAATACTTCCTCCTCAGGGTGACCATGGAATGCTATGACAGTGAATAACATGCTGTCATTTGTCTTTGTTGTGTTCAATGCTTCTCTCCTTGAGTACTTCCATCTTGGCTGGATTCATCTTAAGGAAACATATCTGGTGCATCATATAGGTCCCCTGCCTAGACAGCAAAGTGTAAATATTTATCATTCATTGAATTGTTCTTTAGCCTTGGGATTTTCCTTAGTGCTTGTCCATTCAAAAAACATCTCTGATTTATTCTACTGTGCACATGTCCTTGAGCATAATCAAGAACCAATGTGGTATGTTCATGGGTGCTTAGTTTCCAAGGGTTATAGAACTGGATACTACAAAAGAGGCAGAGAGTTCAGACTGAAACCAGTATTTTAATAATATTATGGAGTCATGGGAAGGAGAACATTAAATGAAATATGAAATCATTTTCTTTAGTTTTATATCCCTCAGATATATAAAACCTACACCCTGCAGAGTCACTGTTGGTGTTTAATTGACTGCCTGCAAGCAAACCATTACAATGCTATTATTCCATCAAGTCAAGAAAAAGCACACTGGGTAAAACCAGTTGTAAGCAAAGTTGTCATACCCTAGTTTGTCAGTCACTACCTAGAAAGTCTTTGTGCAGACCTCATCCTTTATCTATTTAATGTTCACAGCAACCACAGCATGCCAAACTTGAACAACTGAGCCTGATGATTAGGAAGCAGTTCAGCCAGGAAGTAAACATTCACTATTTACAAGATAACTAGAAATTTTGCTGGAAGGAATGTCCAGGAAGGAGTCCATTATGTTTGGTAAAAATGAAGTAATGATGGCAATGGGGGAAACACTATTTTTTTCTATTAAAGTTTTTGTTATGGAAGTTGTTGCTTCCATAATAATAACAATAACATCTGGAAGAAGATCACTATGAATACTTGGCCATCCTTCAAACTGACATCATCAAACATGTTGAAGTCAAGAAGGTTAAAAGTGAATACATTATACGAGTGAAAATTATTCGAAAGTCCAAATTTAGTGGAAGAAATTCCAACAAAGCAGTTAACATTGGGACAAATTTAAATAGGGGAAAAAATCTACCATAGTTGCTACTTTCTCATCTCATTGTTTGTAATCAGTTTGTGTGATCTTCTTGTGGCAGCCAACTTGGTGGTTCACTGTTTCTTTAGCTTCTTTGCAGAGGCATTATTTGCTGCCTCTTGTTATCATCTTGGAGTTGTGAGGCCAGAATTAGACCTCTGTCACTTTCTTCAACTTTCCAGCCATTACCAGGTCTTGTTATTATATGATTTGCTGATAGGTTATTTTTTGAATTGGCTATGTAATACTTTGCTTTGCCATGTTTCTTTTCTATTTGGTCTTTCTTGTAGGCCAGTATGGTCTGTCCTGTCCTTGGTAAACCTATCTGGTATACCAGCTTCAGTGCATCTTCTTTATTCCAATGTTCTTTTTTCTTCTTCAATAGGATAGATACTGAAGCTGAAGGTCAAATATTTTGGCCACCAAATAAGAAGAGAGGAGTCATTAGAAAAAAACCCTGATGTTGGGATAGACTGAGGCAAAAAGAGAAGGGGATGGCAGAGGATAAAATGGTTAGATAGTATCATTGATGCAATGAACATGACTTTGGCCAAACTTTGGGAGAAAATGGAAGACAGGAGAGACTGGCGTGCTTTGGTCCATGGAGTTGCAAAACTTAGACCATGACTTGCCAACTAACAATGACAACAATTCTACTGAAATCTATTTAATTCCTTCTCCTTCTCAATATTTGCTCTCTTAGCCCAGTCCTAGCTTCTATCCATTGGGAAGAAATAGAATGGTTACACCCACCAAATTAGACAGCAGATGAACTGCTTCTTTTCAAGAAAGATGCCAGGCAAGCTTCTCAATAAGACTCAGTTTGAATTCTTAGCACTTCATAATCACTTTCATACTAAATATGGTATTCACGGTATTTAAGGATACCCTGCTGTACTAAATAGCAAGCATGTAAGCCAAATTTCCCTTTTTCCTTGCAGTCTCAATCCTCATCCACAGTTAGTAGCAAACATACAATTAAGTACAAAAATACATCCCAAGTCCAAGTCACGAACACATTCAAGCTATCAAGACTGAAATAAATACATCAATAGGTCTTTTTAATGTATTTCTCCCCTTCTGTTCCTCAGGTTGATCAAGCTGTGACAAAGTTCCAAGGACGATGCAATCCCTCTGAGATAGCCATTTGTTGGTATCAAAGTAGGAACACAAGTGTCTTGTTCATGATGGGAAGCAAGGCAAGGTATGCCTCTGCCTGCGCAGGAGGCTTTTTCTGTTGTTGTCATTCCATTCTTGTACACAGCCAGCCGCTGTGTATCTTGGCAGAATCAAGTCTGTTTCTGAGGGAAGAGAACTATTTCTGTCCTTTAATAAGTCATTCCAAGTTTCCTGTGATGTTATAAATAAGTGCGGCAAGCAGCCAGTTTTATTTTGTTTAATGTGATATGACAGAGGAAGAAAGCAGTCAAAAAACCCATCAATCTCTACATAATATCTGGTGCTAGACTCTGAGATTGCTTTCTCCCTTTCACAAGATAAAGTTTATCATAAGCTCTGCTTATCAGCACAGCTGATACGAGACCTTGCCTTCACAGGTTTGTTTGTTCAGGAGTCCTGTTCATAGTCAGGCCCAGCATGTTCTGTGCATGAAGTCATCCTGAGCTAAATTTGCTTCTGGAAGCTAAAAACTCCTCAGACAAACATGAACAAATGAACTTGTCCTTCAGGAGAAAATGAAAAAAAGTACCATGAAAGAAAGCTGAATAGCTTCACCAGTTTGTCATGTGTCAAAGACATCCAATTTTGGCAGTTCAGAACAAAAGACACTCTTTCAAAGCAGTAGTTTTCTAGAAAAGATGAATCATTTAAAAGAATTGATAAAATACAGAGGGGGAAAAATGTACATTTTTAGAAGAAACTGAATCATCCAATGTTATAGTCCTGGAACATCAATACCCTGATTTCCAACATAGTGCATATATATATAGTGCATATATATACATATACATATACATATACACATATACAGTGACGTGCGGTAAGGTTTATGACTGGTGAGGCACTGACACAGTGCTGGGTTTCAAATATTTTTAGAATTGTGGACTTCAACTCCCAGAATTCCACAGCCAGGCATGCTCAGTTCCAATTTAAAGCGACAGCATTTGTTTTTCTCCTTTGCTCCTTCTTTCTTTTTGTTTTTCTTCTCCTTCCCCTCCTTCCTCCCTCTCTCCCTTCCTCCCCCTCTCTCAAACACACACACACACACACACACACAGAGAAGTTGGATTGGACTATCTCTCCTACCCCTTCCCTCTCTCACTCAATCTCAAAAAAAAAAAAAAACCCACACACAAAAGTTAGATTGGATATCTTTTCCAGTGGCTTGAAAGCAGCTCCTCTGCCATCCCCCCCAATCCCCTGCTGCCTTTCTCAAACACCTCCACCATTGCAAATGCAGCCTGCTGTCTGGGTGGGAAATGCCTGGAACACAATAAAGCCCACCCACCACCTCCTGCTGGCAGGCTGGGGTGAGAGGAGAGGCAGAGAAGCCGGAGGGGAGAAAATCCGAGCCTTCCAAAAGAAAGAGGCTGGGGGGAAGTGTGTGTACTACAGTGTGGCTCTTTGCCTGGCTTCCTGCCTCCTCCTGTGGTCTCCTCAGTGCTCACTTGTGCTCTCCCTCCCCAAGTGTAGTTTGATTGCAGGCGGAGCCACATTGCCTTTTCAAACTTGTAATCAGTGAAGCTGGGCTAGATTTTTATATAGTTTTATCCAGCTGTGTGTGTGTGAGAGAGAAATGAATGGGGGCCTGGGGAGGAAGTCACTACACTTGGGGAGGGAGAGCACCAGTGAGGAGACCACAGGAGGAGACAGGAAGCCAGGCAAAGAGCCATGCTGTAGCACACACACCGGCCCCACAACGTGGCTCTGCCTGCAATCAAACTACTCTTGGGGAGAAAGAGCACAAGCGAGCCAGGGTCCTTTCCTCCAGCCTTTGCCCAAAGCCCTGCACAGCACCAGGAGGATGAAGTTTGAATTCCTCCCCCTCCCTCCAACCCACACATATCTTTTCCAGCTTTTTTTAACAGTTAAGCAGAGTCATCCACAGTGAGGCAGTAACTAGCTCAGCTTTTTCCTTTTACTTTTTTTTTTCGTGATGAGAGTGGTGAGGCTGTGCCTCACTTGCCTCACCTGACTGCACATATACACATACACACACACCAGTGGTGGGTTCCTACCGGTTTGCACCGGATCACATGAACTGGTTGGAGACCGAACCCGGAAGTAACCGGACCCGGAAGTAACTGGGAACCGGCACCGGTCCTGTCGCTTTATCGCCCTTGCCGTCCCAACGCAGCTCGCTCGCTCCCCCGCCCATCCGCACTAAGCTAGCTAGCCCAGCTAGCCACTCATTGATTGGCTGGAGTCCAGCCAATCAGTGAGCGGGCTGGAGGCGACCCGTTTAAAAGCGGGTCGTTCTCCATTTCAAAACTCCCTTCTCTTCGCCTTCCAGGAGCTTGCTGCTTCCCTCAGGTAAGCAACTAAGCACGACGGGGGGTGGCGGGAGGCTAGCTTTGCCGAGGAAAGGCCTCTGGGCCTCCCCTCGCTGAAGCAGCGGGCTGGCATGGGCCGTGTGGGCGGCGGCCAGCTAGCTTCACTGAGGAAAGGCCTCCGGGCCTTTCCGCGGCGAAGCGCCGGCCTCGCCTAGGCCACGCGGCCGGCAGGAGGCTTGCTTCGCCGAGGAAAGGCGTTTGGGCCTTTCCGTGATGAAGCGCCGGGCTCGCCTAGGCCACACGGCTGGCGGAAGGCTTGCTTCACCGAGGAAAGGCCTCTGGGCCTTTCCGCAACGAAGCACTGGGCTCGGGTACGGCGCGCGGCCGCTGCGAGGGTAGCTTCGCCGAGGAAAGGCCTCTGGGCCTTTCCGCGACGAAGCGCCGGGCTTGCGTAGGTGACGCGGCCGGCGGGAGGCTCGCTTCGCCGAGGAAAGGCCTCTGGGCCTTTCCGCGACAAAGCGCCAGGCTGGCGTGGGCGGCAAGCCTCTGCGAGGCTAGGCCAAAAGCCCCCCCACCCCTCTCCAGCCCTAAGCAGTCTTAAACATTCTTACCTGTCCTGCTGCCTCTCTGCCTGTCTGCTGCCTGTTGCATCCATCCATCGCATCAGAGAGCTGCTGATTCTGCCTGCTGGTAAGTAACCTGGCTTTTTTTCTTTTATTTTTTAAATGTATTTTAAAATAATATTTTATTTATTGTGCGTAGAATTTTTTAAAAAATTTTTACTTAAAAGTATTGAGTGTAGAATATTTTAAAATGGTTTATTTCATTTTATTGTTTGTGGATTCTTTTTTAAAAATTGTCTTAGACTATTTTAAAAAAGATTCTATCCAAAATAAATTAAAATAAACCATTTTAAAATATTCTATACTCAATACTTTAAAATGTATTGTGCATATAATTGTTTTAAATTGTTTAATTGTAGTATGGAATATTTTTAATGGTTTCATTTTAAATTATTGTGTGTGGAATTGTTTGAAATGGTTACAGTGTGAATTATTGCTGGTGGAATAATGGTTACAGTATACTATGGCTGGTACAATACCTTAAAATAGTTATACTATAAATTATTGCTGGTGGCAATATTTAACAGTGGTTTTTAAGGATTTTTTTAATTTATAGAATATCTTTTTTGAATTATTGTTTGGGAATTTTTATTTTTTAATTGTTTATAAAATATATTTACTACAAGAAATGTTATTCCTTTTTGCAAATGTTTTCTTTGTGATGCAATATGTTGCTTACAAGTGTTCAGACCAGGTTTATGTATCTCATAGTGACTGTTTTTCTATGGGCAGGACAGGTTGATGCAAGGCAGCTTTACAAGATTTTGTGGGTTTCACCCTCATTTATGAAATTTTGAGGTGGTTGATGGTTCTGTGATCTTCCTGGCACTGTCCTTTATAATTTCCATGGCCTTGATGGTTTTTTTTCCAGTGGCTTTGTCTTTCCTGTCCTTCGTTTAGGAAAAAAAAAACTGGTTTCATTTGCAGTCTTTTGGGGGGGGGGGTGTTCTTATTTTTTGCTGTTTTCCTGGCACTGTCATAGTTTGTGTGGGTGTGGATGTGTAATGTCCCGCAGTTATCTACGCATTAATAATGATCTAGTAATATTTCCTTATACATTTTAGTGACCTTTCCTTACATAATTGGTGTTTTCTTTCATACTTTTAGATTTTTAATTTCTGTTTCTGTTAGTTAGCAATTGCTAAAACAAATCGCAGGTGAAAAAGTATTCAAAGCCTTCTTGATTTTAATCGTCAATTTATTTATTCCTGCACATTTTAATATTTATTCATTTTCATATCTCTGTTTTTCCACTGTTGTGCAAACACAATTCCAGCAGCTGCTAACATGTGTAAAATTAAATATATATTGTACTCCTTTTCAAATAGCCAACAAAATATTTCTGGTTTTAATTCCATATCTTGCTTTACCATTGCTTCTAACCACTAACTCTTGAATAGCTACTTGGACCGACCTAAGTACTGAACCTAATTCATTATATTTCTGTTTTGTTTTTTTTGAACTGAGAATTAAATTTCAGAAAAAGAAATCTGTATTGCTCTGTGAATCTACTTATGACATTCATTCTTGATCTAACTTCTTGGATGAAAGACTATATCTTTCCTGTTTGTTGGGGGACATCCTTCCTGAAAAGACTGTACATTGTTGGGTGAAAACAGAGGTCCCTTCTGTTACCTGTAGTATAGTCCTCAGCTTACAACCACAATTGAGTCCAATATTGTTTTAGTTCTTCTGCAGTTAGTATTATTTAACAGGATGAAGAGACAACAGAGTATGACCGCTAGGACAGTCATCTTTCCTATGTAAGTAGCTCTTTTATTGTTTTGTGTGCTTGTTTCATCCTTAATATAGTAGCGCAAGCAATTAAAGTCTTGCTTTCTGTGTCTCTCCTTTGTACAGGTTGTTGGAGCATGAGGTGGTGGTGCAGAAGATGCAAAAAAGGAGAACAGTCATCTTCCTTCTGTAAGTTGCTCTTTTGTTGTTTTTGTACTTATTTTAATCTTATTGTAGTTCATCCATTGGGGCAAAGAATTCAGTGATATCGTCTTGGCCACTCCCACCCAGTCACATGGCCAGCAAGCCACTCCCACCAGGTCACATGGTCGGCAAGCCACTCCCACCAGGTCACGTGGTCGGCAAGCCACTCCCACCCGGTCACATGGTCAGCAAGCCACTCCCACCAGGTCACATGGCCAGCAAGCCACTCCCACAAAGGAGGCCACACCCACAGAGTAGGTTCCAAAAAAATTTGAAATCCACCACTCACACACACACACACACACACACACACACACACACACACGAACGAACCTGGGCTGTATTACATATTAGGCAGGAGTCTTAGCCACTAGTATCAAATCCCAGTAAGGGTATGGCTAGCTGATGAGAGCTAAATAGCTTGAAATAGATCTATAGTAGTCTCCCTTTATTTATTTATCAGCACAAATACAACACAAATATAAAAAGGCAACATTAAAAATAAAAATATGGTTTTCTGCCTGGGTGGTTTTCTGTAATGAGCCGAAGGACAGAAAGAGGGAGTAGTGAGCTTCTTCCCATATTTGGGCATACCAGGGGTTGTAACACAAATACATACCTATTTCCCTGGCTCAGCTGATAAGGAGGAGAGCCTGTGGCTTAGTGGCTAAGACTCCTGCCTAATATGTAATACAGCCCAGGTTCGAATCCCAGTAAGGGTATGGCTAGCTGATGAGAGCTAAATAGCTTGAAATAGATCTATACTAGTCTCCCTTTATTTATTTATCAGCACAAATATATATGTTTGTGTTCAGCAGCAAACCCATTAGTATCTATCAGCTTCCCTTTCCAACTAGGGTATTATTTTGGATTCCTTGATGTTGTTGGTGTTATTTGTTTGCTGTTACATCAACAATATTTCTCTCAAAACTAATAATGATTTACCTGGCCTGTATTAATTTATCTAATCCCATTTTAAAATAAGTTACAATCATCACTATCTCATGGCAATGAATCCCACAAGTTAATTAACTTTATTTATTCAATACTACTTTATATGAAAAATTCCTGACTGTAAAGACATTATTCATGTCTTTTGGTTCTACTTCTTATTATGACACTAATAACATATACCTAAGATAGTTCAGTGAAAGAAAGAAATGGGGAATGCTCCTGTTAATTGTCTAGCAATGTTCTCTGGTGTTTGATCAACTCCCAAAGGTTTGTAATAGTTTTTAGGTTTTTCTTCTTGATTTATGACCACAATTGGAACAACAATCTTGGGTGTTGAAGCAAAAGATCATTAAGGAGGATTCCCACATGATGCCCCATGTGATTGTCCTACCTAGCACTCCAAGTTGTGATCATTAAGTGATCACATGTGTTTTCAGCAGGCTAAGTGTCTTGGTGGTGCAGCGGTTAGAATGAAGTATTGCAGGCTAATTCTGCCGACTGTCAGCAATTCGCTGACAATATGCTGACTCTATAAACAGTTTAGAGAGGGCTGTAAAAGCACTATGAAGTGGTGTACTGTATAAGTCTAAGTGTTACTGATATTGCTAAGTCTTAGGTTAGGGATATAAGGTGTCCCTGGGGAATGGAAGAGGCATTGGGTGGCTTTTCAGGAGCTGAAAATCCAAGGAAGACTTTCAGCCCTCAGTGGAGAGTGGTCTTGGTGGATTACACTAGGCCTTGATAATCTCCTACACTTGTTTGAGGCACCTTTCCAGTCTTTACCATACTGAGTCTCTGCTCATTTTAGATTTCCATCCCTATCAACTCTGAGGGAATCCTGAAAGAGTTGAATGCTAAAAGATTTCAGCTGCCCTTCATGCATGGAAGGGAACTCCTTTGGTGGGGTACAGGAAAGAAGCTGAAATCATCAGGATTTTTGCTTTGTTTCTGCATCCTGCCAAAGGAATGTATCTCCATTCCATCAGGGAAAGGAATTCCTGTGGTGATTTCAGTTTCATTCCTGAACCACACCAAAGGAATTCATCTCTGCTCCATGCATGGAAGGAAGCTCCTTTGGTATGGTGCAAGAAGGAAACTGAAATATTCAGGAATTCAGCTCCCTTTAATAAAATAATAATAATAATAAAAAATTTATTTGTTAGCCGCACCCTCTCCCGAAGGACTCGGGGCGGCGTACAATAAAAAACACATAAAATACAAATATAGACAGTACATACACAAAAATATGGACGTATACGTGGAGGAGGTAGACAGATAAATGGAAACAATTAAAATAGCAATTTAAAATCCCCTAAGTAAAAATTACAAAATTAAAAAACCCGTCAGGAGCGATATGATCAAACTATGGTTGAGCCAGGTCAGCTACTTGGAAAAGGTGGGTCTTGAGCTTTGTACGGAAGGAGCGGAGGTAAGAGGTAGTCCTAATATCCGGAGGGAGGTCATTCCACAGGGCTGGGCCCGCCACAGAGAAGGCTCTGCTCCCCGGCACTGTCTGGTGGACGGCACCTGGAGAAGTCCCTCTCTGTGCGAGTGAATTGGTCGCAGGGATGTATGGGGCAGGATACGATCCCGCAAGTAGCTAGGTCCTGTGCCATGGAGCGCTTTAAAGATCGTTATCAAAACCTTGAAACGCACCCGATAAACCACAGGAAGCCAGTGCAGCTCGCGCAGGAGAGGTGTCACATGGGAGTACCTTGTACTCCCATAATCACCCCCGCAGCCGCATTCTGGACCAACTGTAGTCTCCGAGTGCATTTCAAGGGAAGCCCCATGTAGAGAGCGTTGCAGTAGTCCAGGCGAGACGTCACCAGCGCATGAGTGACTGTGCGTAAGGTGTCCCGGTCCAATAGGGGGCGCAATTGGCGCACCAGGCGAACCTGGTGGAACGCCCCCCTTGCCACGGCTGTCACATGGTCATCCATGGACAGCCGAGCATCCAGGAGGACGCCCAAATTGCGCGCCCGCTCCACGGGGGCAAGTTGTACGCCCCCGATGGCCAGAGATGGAATTAACTGGTTGAACCGGGGGGCCGGAACCCACAGCCACTCCGTCTTGGAGGGGTTGAGCTTGAGTCGGTTGTCATCCATCCAGACCCGTACGGCTTCCACACACCGGGACATCACTTCGACTCCAGAGATCATCCACCAACGCGACCAAGGCTGTCTCCGTGCTGTGCCCGGGGCGAAAGCCGGACTGGCGCGGGTCTAGATAATCATTTTCCTCCAGATGTCGTGGAAACTGATAAGCCACCACACTCTCTACAACCTTCGCCAAAAAGGGAAGGTTGGAGACAGGACGATAATTGGCCAGCTCCGTAGGGTCCAGGGAAGGCTTCTTGAGCATGGTCTCTTTCTGCACTCTGCCAAAGGAGTTCAGCTCACTGCACCAAACAACTCTTTCAGCCAAGTCTCAGAGACAAGAAGGAGTTCTCTTGGCAAATGGCAGCAGCTTGCAACCTTACTTGCCAGTTACCCATTGACTTTGTGGGGAAACCAGCAGAGGAGATTGCAATACGATTGCAACATGATTGTGAGGTACTTGGCAGCTTTTGTAAGTACAAACCCCGATCGTACGTGACTACAATGTGATGATGCAATATTTTGCAATGGCCTAAAGTGGCTTATGAGCCATAAATCATTCTTTCTCAGGCTTTCATAATTCTGGTCTACGTTCAACCAATATTATAATTTGAGGACTACCAGTATTTATTTTCTTGCTTGGAAAGAAGTCATGTTTGGTAAACACACTCAGGAAGATGTCATGTTTTAATCTCATTAGTTATTCAGAGTCTCGAGATCAATTATTATGAATACTTTGTCACTTTCCTGAAATTTTACTGTTGTTTTGTCTCATAACATTCTGAAATAAGTGGATTTCTCCCCTTATTTTGGAATCATAATATTCTGTCCATTCCATAATCTGATAACAAAATGTCCAAGGCATCATACTGAATAAACAGGATGGAATGCAAACAGAAGCTCTTACTAGCAAGCTCTTACTAGCAGGAGTATGATATTGGTGAAAGGTTCTTTCAGGTTTTGCTAATGTTTCATTCTGTTTATTACTGTTTTCTGTTCCCATCCATTCATATTGTTTCTCTACTTCATATGCTTTCAGCATGTTCCTAACTTCACTAAGTCCAACTCAAAAATGTCTTCTCTATCCTCATTCATCCATTGAAATAGCTTCTGCTAAACCAGGGGTTTTACCATAATTAGCATCCCTAGGTACCATTTGTACATGTAAGGATGCAAGGATGTAAGCATATAAAGTATTGCTCCAAATTCATAGCATTTTAGTTCACTACTAGAATTTATTCTCAAGAGTTCTGGACATCTGGACGAGCACTATCATTTTTCTTGCTGGCTGGGATGCCCCAAAGGTATGTTCAGAACAAGATATTTTTTCTTTGAAATGTCTCTGGATATATCTCCAGATCAAAGTCATTTGTAAAACATTATCCAGATGTATCTCTATTGGAATGTCATTGTTATTATGTTAAAGTTTATCAGAAACATATTTAGAAAATTAGCTGGCTTGATGAGTCATAACACATAATAATTTTCTTTTAAAGCTACAACTAAAACTTACATTTATTTCATTACTTTTCTCTGGTGTTATGTCCAAGGTGAAAATATAATCATGATTGGAAGGATTGAACTTCCCATCTGATTCTGCAATATCGTTATTCAGGCATTCTTTTCAACAAAGCTGTTCTTTGATTTCAGAATGCTTAGCTTTAGCATCCTGGTAAGAATGAGATCAAGAAGAGCTTAGATTAATTATGGAGTGTTTGCATTTGATATTCCCAAGAGGACCACATTTGTTAAGAAAGATTGGAACTGATTAGTTATCAGACCTAGGAATATTAGCAATTAAACATTTATCCCAAATCACAACATAACTGGGGAAATCAGAAATAATATTTTAGCTATTATGACAACCAAAAATAAAGAGCATAAAGCAAGATGTGTCCTATTGTTCATACAAAAAGCCAACCTAATCCAAGACTTTGCTTTCCATAATAACAAAAATCAAAACTATAGCTCAGAATGTCTATAACTTTATGTTATTCCCCATCTCCATCTATAGATAATTTCTCCACCTCATTATTCCTCACTTTCCATTCCTTTCTGTCCTTGCAACAAATCCAGGTCTTGTTTGTGGAAGGAGAAAGAGAGAGAAATAGAGAGAAAAAACAAGCGAGTGAGAGAGGGAAGGAGGGAGGGGGAGAGAGAGAGAGAGAGAGAGAGAACATGCACACACACACAAGATAGTTGTGCTTTTAAATTTCAGTGCAATGATCTGTCAAAATGGCACAAATGTCCCTCTGTGCGTAATATACTGTATATCTACAGCAATGTAGAATAGCAAAAGGTTTTTATTTTAAGCCAAAAGTACAATATGATTAATGATAATAGCTTCTATTGATTCTATTAGCAAACAATTCACAAACAACTGTTCATTGTACCAAGGAGGTGAAACTCCTATTGCACTCAAAAAACCCACATCCACTAATTTGTTGTACATGAAGCAACGTCAGTAAATTCTTTATCCACAATCAGGAATATTAGAAAATGCATTAATCCTGGGACATGAATCAATGATGTGACTTTTGGGAGAATTCAGAAGAACTGAAATAATTTGTGTTGTTTGTTGTAAGTTAAGCATTTACTTCTTGGCCTCCTGAACACAGTGTACAATATGTTTTTAATTTAGCAACCCTCAGTGTCATTTCTGCATTTTATTCCCCTAGAAAAAGTTTTGAGTGTAAGAATGTTTATATTTTAAGCATTAGTGGTTTTAAGAAATGTGTGGACATCATGGTCCAGAGTAATAGTAAATTTCATCTGATAGCCATCAGATCGTATTGACTCTGCGTAACAGCTTGAAATGAAGCATGTGATGGGAAGGCATTATGATAGGCACACCAAGCAATCATACACTTAGTTGTTTTCCTGGGTCATTAATCAGGGCACTAACTTTTCTTAGCAATTTGATGGTATTTAATGACTTACTTTCATAGTTGATTTAAAGAACAATTATTTACATATTGTTAAATTTGGAAGCTACCAAATTCCCAAATGACTTTGGAAAGCTTTCCTCTCGTTTTTGACACTGCTGTACCGAGTTATTATCATCTATCATGTTTTCCCGGAAATAAGACCTTGGGTCTTATTTTCTTTTGACCCCCAAAATAAGCATTTGACCTTATTTTTGGGGAGGTCTTATTATTTTTGAGGTGCAGGAGGTGGTGAGCGTGGTCACCTCATGGCTGCTGCTGTGTTGCAATATTTTCAGGGAGGGCTTATTTTGGGGGGAGGGCTTATTTTAACACATGCACTCAAAAGCCTGATTTGGCTTATTATCCGGGGAGGTCTTATTTTCAGGAAAACAGGGTACAAACACTAATATTACCGTCAAATTCATGTGCCTATGGAAGATATGGCAATCACAAAATAATATAATTATCTTATTCATTTAGAAAATGTTTAAGTGCCCCACTTACGTTTGATCACTTGGGCAGGGTGGCATGCAAAGGAGAAGTTATTGTAATGATTTTTATAATGATCCTTACACAGGCATTTGGGCCCAGAACAGCTGGTCTGGGTAACTCTAATTAATTACTATAATCTGGTGCACAATTGTTGTGAAACTAGTAAGTGAGAATGGTATTAAAATTAGTGTACATGCAAATAGGAAATTGCCTGAGGCATCCAAAGCATCACCTTTTACTGCAAAAGAGGAAAGTTGTCAAAGAATGATAGAGGCAGTAAAAAAGAAAGAGAAAGGAAAAGTTGAAGACCAAATTTCTTCACAATGCCTGGAAGTTACAATTACAATAATTAATGTTCATTTGTGAGAAAGGCTACATCAAAATCAGAAGAAGGCCACCATGACTTTTGATGGGGACCAGGAAACTGTAAAAGTTAAGATTTTTTTTTTACACAATAGGAGAAGGCTGTCCCTACAAAGGAAACAAAAGGGAACATAATTTCTGGTATAAAAAAGGAAAGAAGAAAGGACCTTGGATGTATAGATGAGGACTGAAAATGGATGGTCATTTGGCTTTCTTGAAACTGATACAAAACTAGGTACAACTCTAACCTTATATTAACTTTAAAATGCAAATAAATAAGTCAGATCTACCTTTTTTACAGTGTTTACAATTGCTTATATGAATGTATGGAATTATTACAACTTTTAAGAAGATATAGCTGAGAGAGAGAGAGTAAATTTTGCACGTATGTATGTATGTATGTATGTATGTATGTATATGTTTGTACAGTATGTATGTATGTATGTATGTATGCATGCATGCATGCATGTATGTATGCATGTATGTACGTATGTAAATTAGATCCAGAGATTATTTGCCTTTGCTCAATCATTCACTCAGGAAATCTTTTTTTGCCTGGAAGTCTCATCTATTACATGGATAATGATAATCCCACAAGTCTAAGAGATCAAGTCAAAATAGACTTTTGAGGTTAAAAAAAAATAAACCTCTTCCAAAGTCACCAGATTGAATCCTCAGTTTGCATCCATCCTCACTTACTTTCTATGCAGCATTATTATTTTTGTGCCCTGCATAAGATCCATAACAATATGCATAATAACAACAAAAAACAGGCCTTGTCTATTCATTATCTAAAGTCTGTATTAAAAAACATTCTAGATTTTCAGGGTGATACTCTGCATTCTAAATCCTAAAATACTAGTTCATGGTTGGGCAATTTCCCATACCCCAGCCTTCATATCCAAAGTTTTTCTCATCTTCCATAGTCAGGATATGA
This sequence comes from Natrix helvetica, assembly GCF_964273705.1. Lineage (NCBI taxonomy): Eukaryota > Metazoa > Chordata > Lepidosauria > Squamata > Natricidae > Natrix > Natrix helvetica. Next base: position 51,112,800 of record NC_138548.1, read on the forward strand.
GATTGGTCTTTAGTTTTCCTTTATTTGTTCTTCTGTTTTTTCTCCTTTCCTTTCTTGAAGGTGGCAGGAACTAGACAACTTTGTTTTTGCTCAAAAACAAAGCAGAGTCAGTTCTCTCCTTAATTGGGTAGAAATTGATGCTGGATTTCCTGGAAGAAGCCAACTCCATAATATTCTGAATAGCTTCCATAGATGCTAGGTGGTTGTGTCCATATTGCCATCAAGAGTTAAATTCAATTTTGGTACTGGCTGTCAGCGGATAACAGGTAAAAAAATGTTTATTTTTCGGTTATACATCAGGAGGATAAAACAATGTAAAATATTCCAGTTCAAATTCCATTTTTTCAGTGGGAACATTTCATCCTATGATCTTTCTGTCTGAAATCTGTTGTACTCTGAATCCAAATTCCATAGGCTTATTATCCCAGAAAGCTGAACACAACATTGGGGATTTAATTTCATTGTGAATTTTTTGTAGGCTTTCATCTTTAGTGTTCCTGAGTGGGTAGAATAGAATGGGGAACTTTGTTTACAAACTCCTGGGGTTTCTTTATTATAAAATGCTTTTCGTTATTTTATAGTATGCCATGTGGCCTTCAGGCATGAATGCCTATGAATGACATTTATTATTGTTGTTGCTGTTATGATTACCCAATATATTGTGTCATCCCTTGGGTCATAAGTAATATGCACAATATTAATGGAAAGGAAATCTATCTTCTACACTGTAGTTCCTAGGATGGAACAAAAATACACAGACCTTTGAATTTTTAATAACAAAAATGCTTTTTTTCCCCACTTGCACAGCTTCCCTCCCAGGGTGGCTTTTCAGGAGCTGAAAATCCAAGGAAGACTTTCAGCCCTCAGTGGAGAGTGGTCTTGGTGGATTACACTAGGCCTTGATAATCTCCTACACTTGTTTGAGGCACCTTTCCAGTCTTTACCATACTGAGTCTCTGCTCATTTTAGATTTCCATCCCTATCAACTCTGAGGGAATCCTGAAAGAGTTGAATGCTAAAAGATTTCAGCTGCCCTTCATGCATGGAAGGGAACTCCTTTGGTGGGGTACAGGAAAGAAGCTGAAATCATCAGGATTTTTGCTTTGTTTCTGCATCCTGCCAAAGGAATGTATCTCCATTCCATCAGGGAAAGGAATTCCTGTGGTGATTTCAGTTTCATTCCTGAACCACACCAAAGGAATTCATCTCTGCTCCATGCATGGAAGGAAGCTCCTTTGGTATGGTGCAAGAAGGAAACTGAAATATTCAGGAATTCAGCTCCCTTTAATAAAATAATAATAATAATAAAAAATTTATTTGTTAGCCGCACCCTCTCCCGAAGGACTCGGGGCGGCGTACAATAAAAAACACATAAAATACAAATATAGACAGTACATACACAAAAATATGGACGTATACGTGGAGGAGGTAGACAGATAAATGGAAACAATTAAAATAGCAATTTAAAATCCCCTAAGTAAAAATTACAAAATTAAAAAACCCGTCAGGAGCGATATGATCAAACTATGGTTGAGCCAGGTCAGCTACTTGGAAAAGGTGGGTCTTGAGCTTTGTACGGAAGGAGCGGAGGTAAGAGGTAGTCCTAATATCCGGAGGGAGGTCATTCCACAGGGCTGGGCCCGCCACAGAGAAGGCTCTGCTCCCCGGCACTGTCTGGTGGACGGCACCTGGAGAAGTCCCTCTCTGTGCGAGTGAATTGGTCGCAGGGATGTATGGGGCAGGATACGATCCCGCAAGTAGCTAGGTCCTGTGCCATGGAGCGCTTTAAAGATCGTTATCAAAACCTTGAAACGCACCCGATAAACCACAGGAAGCCAGTGCAGCTCGCGCAGGAGAGGTGTCACATGGGAGTACCTTGTACTCCCATAATCACCCCCGCAGCCGCATTCTGGACCAACTGTAGTCTCCGAGTGCATTTCAAGGGAAGCCCCATGTAGAGAGCGTTGCAGTAGTCCAGGCGAGACGTCACCAGCGCATGAGTGACTGTGCGTAAGGTGTCCCGGTCCAATAGGGGGCGCAATTGGCGCACCAGGCGAACCTGGTGGAACGCCCCCCTTGCCACGGCTGTCACATGGTCATCCATGGACAGCCGAGCATCCAGGAGGACGCCCAAATTGCGCGCCCGCTCCACGGGGGCAAGTTGTACGCCCCCGATGGCCAGAGATGGAATTAACTGGTTGAACCGGGGGGCCGGAACCCACAGCCACTCCGTCTTGGAGGGGTTGAGCTTGAGTCGGTTGTCATCCATCCAGACCCGTACGGCTTCCACACACCGGGACATCACTTCGACGGCCTCGTTGGGGTGGTTCGGGGTGGAAATGTACAGCTGAGTATCATCAGCGTACAGATGATATCCCACCCCGAAACCACGAATGATCTCACCCAGCGGCTTCATATATGTGTTGAACAGGAGTGGCGAGAGGACCGACCCCTGTGGCACCCCACAAGTAAGGGGGCTTAGAGTCAACCTCTGCTCCCCTGCCAACACACGTTGCATCCGACTGGAAAGGTAGGAGCCGAACCACCGCAAAACGGTGCCCCGGACCCCCAACCCCTCCAGTCGGTGCAACAGGATACCATGGTCGATGGTATGAAAAGCCGCCGAGAGATCTAATAGGACCAGGATAGAGGAACAACCCCTATCGCTGGCCCTCCAGAGATCATCCACCAACGCGACCAAGGCTGTCTCCGTGCTGTGCCCGGGGCGAAAGCCGGACTGGCGCGGGTCTAGATAATCATTTTCCTCCAGATGTCGTGGAAACTGATAAGCCACCACACTCTCTACAACCTTCGCCAAAAAGGGAAGGTTGGAGACAGGACGATAATTGGCCAGCTCCGTAGGGTCCAGGGAAGGCTTCTTGAGCATGGTCTCTTTCTGCACTCTGCCAAAGGAGTTCAGCTCACTGCACCAAACAACTCTTTCAGCCAAGTCTCAGAGACAAGAAGGAGTTCTCTTGGCAAATGGCAGCAGCTTGCAACCTTACTTGCCAGTTACCCATTGACTTTGTGGGGAAACCAGCAGAGGAGATTGCAATACGATTGCAACATGATTGTGAGGTACTTGGCAGCTTTTGTAAGTACAAACCCCGATCGTACGTGACTACAATGTGATGATGCAATATTTTGCAATGGCCTAAAGTGGCTTATGAGCCATAAATCATTCTTTCTCAGGCTTTCATAATTCTGGTCTACGTTCAACCAATATTATAATTTGAGGACTACCAGTATTTATTTTCTTGCTTGGAAAGAAGTCATGTTTGGTAAACACACTCAGGAAGATGTCATGTTTTAATCTCATTAGTTATTCAGAGTCTCGAGATCAATTATTATGAATACTTTGTCACTTTCCTGAAATTTTACTGTTGTTTTGTCTCATAACATTCTGAAATAAGTGGATTTCTCCCCTTATTTTGGAATCATAATATTCTGTCCATTCCATAATCTGATAACAAAATGTCCAAGGCATCATACTGAATAAACAGGATGGAATGCAAACAGAAGCTCTTACTAGCAAGCTCTTACTAGCAGGAGTATGATATTGGTGAAAGGTTCTTTCAGGTTTTGCTAATGTTTCATTCTGTTTATTACTGTTTTCTGTTCCCATCCATTCATATTGTTTCTCTACTTCATATGCTTTCAGCATGTTCCTAACTTCACTAAGTCCAACTCAAAAATGTCTTCTCTATCCTCATTCATCCATTGAAATAGCTTCTGCTAAACCAGGGGTTTTACCATAATTAGCATCCCTAGGTACCATTTGTACATGTAAGGATGCAAGGATGTAAGCATATAAAGTATTGCTCCAAATTCATAGCATTTTAGTTCACTACTAGAATTTATTCTCAAGAGTTCTGGACATCTGGACGAGCACTATCATTTTTCTTGCTGGCTGGGATGCCCCAAAGGTATGTTCAGAACAAGATATTTTTTCTTTGAAATGTCTCTGGATATATCTCCAGATCAAAGTCATTTGTAAAACATTATCCAGATGTATCTCTATTGGAATGTCATTGTTATTATGTTAAAGTTTATCAGAAACATATTTAGAAAATTAGCTGGCTTGATGAGTCATAACACATAATAATTTTCTTTTAAAGCTACAACTAAAACTTACATTTATTTCATTACTTTTCTCTGGTGTTATGTCCAAGGTGAAAATATAATCATGATTGGAAGGATTGAACTTCCCATCTGATTCTGCAATATCGTTATTCAGGCATTCTTTTCAACAAAGCTGTTCTTTGATTTCAGAATGCTTAGCTTTAGCATCCTGGTAAGAATGAGATCAAGAAGAGCTTAGATTAATTATGGAGTGTTTGCATTTGATATTCCCAAGAGGACCACATTTGTTAAGAAAGATTGGAACTGATTAGTTATCAGACCTAGGAATATTAGCAATTAAACATTTATCCCAAATCACAACATAACTGGGGAAATCAGAAATAATATTTTAGCTATTATGACAACCAAAAATAAAGAGCATAAAGCAAGATGTGTCCTATTGTTCATACAAAAAGCCAACCTAATCCAAGACTTTGCTTTCCATAATAACAAAAATCAAAACTATAGCTCAGAATGTCTATAACTTTATGTTATTCCCCATCTCCATCTATAGATAATTTCTCCACCTCATTATTCCTCACTTTCCATTCCTTTCTGTCCTTGCAACAAATCCAGGTCTTGTTTGTGGAAGGAGAAAGAGAGAGAAATAGAGAGAAAAAACAAGCGAGTGAGAGAGGGAAGGAGGGAGGGGGAGAGAGAGAGAGAGAGAGAGAGAACATGCACACACACACAAGATAGTTGTGCTTTTAAATTTCAGTGCAATGATCTGTCAAAATGGCACAAATGTCCCTCTGTGCGTAATATACTGTATATCTACAGCAATGTAGAATAGCAAAAGGTTTTTATTTTAAGCCAAAAGTACAATATGATTAATGATAATAGCTTCTATTGATTCTATTAGCAAACAATTCACAAACAACTGTTCATTGTACCAAGGAGGTGAAACTCCTATTGCACTCAAAAAACCCACATCCACTAATTTGTTGTACATGAAGCAACGTCAGTAAATTCTTTATCCACAATCAGGAATATTAGAAAATGCATTAATCCTGGGACATGAATCAATGATGTGACTTTTGGGAGAATTCAGAAGAACTGAAATAATTTGTGTTGTTTGTTGTAAGTTAAGCATTTACTTCTTGGCCTCCTGAACACAGTGTACAATATGTTTTTAATTTAGCAACCCTCAGTGTCATTTCTGCATTTTATTCCCCTAGAAAAAGTTTTGAGTGTAAGAATGTTTATATTTTAAGCATTAGTGGTTTTAAGAAATGTGTGGACATCATGGTCCAGAGTAATAGTAAATTTCATCTGATAGCCATCAGATCGTATTGACTCTGCGTAACAGCTTGAAATGAAGCATGTGATGGGAAGGCATTATGATAGGCACACCAAGCAATCATACACTTAGTTGTTTTCCTGGGTCATTAATCAGGGCACTAACTTTTCTTAGCAATTTGATGGTATTTAATGACTTACTTTCATAGTTGATTTAAAGAACAATTATTTACATATTGTTAAATTTGGAAGCTACCAAATTCCCAAATGACTTTGGAAAGCTTTCCTCTCGTTTTTGACACTGCTGTACCGAGTTATTATCATCTATCATGTTTTCCCGGAAATAAGACCTTGGGTCTTATTTTCTTTTGACCCCCAAAATAAGCATTTGACCTTATTTTTGGGGAGGTCTTATTATTTTTGAGGTGCAGGAGGTGGTGAGCGTGGTCACCTCATGGCTGCTGCTGTGTTGCAATATTTTCAGGGAGGGCTTATTTTGGGGGGAGGGCTTATTTTAACACATGCACTCAAAAGCCTGATTTGGCTTATTATCCGGGGAGGTCTTATTTTCAGGAAAACAGGGTACAAACACTAATATTACCGTCAAATTCATGTGCCTATGGAAGATATGGCAATCACAAAATAATATAATTATCTTATTCATTTAGAAAATGTTTAAGTGCCCCACTTACGTTTGATCACTTGGGCAGGGTGGCATGCAAAGGAGAAGTTATTGTAATGATTTTTATAATGATCCTTACACAGGCATTTGGGCCCAGAACAGCTGGTCTGGGTAACTCTAATTAATTACTATAATCTGGTGCACAATTGTTGTGAAACTAGTAAGTGAGAATGGTATTAAAATTAGTGTACATGCAAATAGGAAATTGCCTGAGGCATCCAAAGCATCACCTTTTACTGCAAAAGAGGAAAGTTGTCAAAGAATGATAGAGGCAGTAAAAAAGAAAGAGAAAGGAAAAGTTGAAGACCAAATTTCTTCACAATGCCTGGAAGTTACAATTACAATAATTAATGTTCATTTGTGAGAAAGGCTACATCAAAATCAGAAGAAGGCCACCATGACTTTTGATGGGGACCAGGAAACTGTAAAAGTTAAGATTTTTTTTTTACACAATAGGAGAAGGCTGTCCCTACAAAGGAAACAAAAGGGAACATAATTTCTGGTATAAAAAAGGAAAGAAGAAAGGACCTTGGATGTATAGATGAGGACTGAAAATGGATGGTCATTTGGCTTTCTTGAAACTGATACAAAACTAGGTACAACTCTAACCTTATATTAACTTTAAAATGCAAATAAATAAGTCAGATCTACCTTTTTTACAGTGTTTACAATTGCTTATATGAATGTATGGAATTATTACAACTTTTAAGAAGATATAGCTGAGAGAGAGAGAGTAAATTTTGCACGTATGTATGTATGTATGTATGTATGTATGTATATGTTTGTACAGTATGTATGTATGTATGTATGTATGCATGCATGCATGCATGTATGTATGCATGTATGTACGTATGTAAATTAGATCCAGAGATTATTTGCCTTTGCTCAATCATTCACTCAGGAAATCTTTTTTTGCCTGGAAGTCTCATCTATTACATGGATAATGATAATCCCACAAGTCTAAGAGATCAAGTCAAAATAGACTTTTGAGGTTAAAAAAAAATAAACCTCTTCCAAAGTCACCAGATTGAATCCTCAGTTTGCATCCATCCTCACTTACTTTCTATGCAGCATTATTATTTTTGTGCCCTGCATAAGATCCATAACAATATGCATAATAACAACAAAAAACAGGCCTTGTCTATTCATTATCTAAAGTCTGTATTAAAAAACATTCTAGATTTTCAGGGTGATACTCTGCATTCTAAATCCTAAAATACTAGTTCATGGTTGGGCAATTTCCCATACCCCAGCCTTCATATCCAAAGTTTTTCTCATCTTCCATAGTCAGGATATGAGATTGGTCTTTAGTTTTCCTTTATTTGTTCTTCTGTTTTTTCTCCTTTCCTTTCTTGAAGGTGGCAGGAACTAGACAACTTTGTTTTTGCTCAAAAACAAAGCAGAGTCAGTTCTCTCCTTAATTGGGTAGAAATTGATGCTGGATTTCCTGGAAGAAGCCAACTCCATAATATTCTGAATAGCTTCCATAGATGCTAGGTGGTTGTGTCCATATTGCCATCAAGAGTTAAATTCAATTTTGGTACTGGCTGTCAGCGGATAACAGGTAAAAAAATGTTTATTTTTCGGTTATACATCAGGAGGATAAAACAATGTAAAATATTCCAGTTCAAATTCCATTTTTTCAGTGGGAACATTTCATCCTATGATCTTTCTGTCTGAAATCTGTTGTACTCTGAATCCAAATTCCATAGGCTTATTATCCCAGAAAGCTGAACACAACATTGGGGATTTAATTTCATTGTGAATTTTTTGTAGGCTTTCATCTTTAGTGTTCCTGAGTGGGTAGAATAGAATGGGGAACTTTGTTTACAAACTCCTGGGGTTTCTTTATTATAAAATGCTTTTCGTTATTTTATAGTATGCCATGTGGCCTTCAGGCATGAATGCCTATGAATGACATTTATTATTGTTGTTGCTGTTATGATTACCCAATATATTGTGTCATCCCTTGGGTCATAAGTAATATGCACAATATTAATGGAAAGGAAATCTATCTTCTACACTGTAGTTCCTAGGATGGAACAAAAATACACAGACCTTTGAATTTTTAATAACAAAAATGCTTTTTTTCCCCACTTGCACAGCTTCCCTCCCAGGAACTATCATCACAATTCTTCTCAAAACTGACAGCACAACGAGGAACTATTCAGATCTAATCACAATTTCCGTTTTATGAATCTTTCTTCTAAAGAAGGGTGTAAATGATTACAGGATAAATTTATAGTTTATTAAAAAATTTGTTTATTAGTGATTAAACATTTTAATTAATATTGCAACCTATCTCACTCAAGGATACTCTGGGCAGGATACAATGGATAAGCAAAGATATAAAAACGGCACAAATAAATATAAAAAAAACATAGATCCATTAATATATTCAATTTCTTCTCATGCATATTGTTCTTGAGCCAGATCTGTCCCATTCTGACAGGTTTCTTTTGTTTTCTTACCTAGATTTATGACTTTACAGTTCTCCTTGTTAAATGTCATTATATTCATTTCTGACCACTGTTGCAAATTTCTTATAAATAACAGAATAATTGCAGAAATATGAACTTGTGTACATTAATAAAATATTTACCAAAGAGAAAATGGATGGAGAAAAATGTAGAAATGTTGATAGTATGTTCAAAGATATATATACAGTCACTTCTTGTATTGAAAGAAGTAAAAACAAAAAAGACAGGCTTTTTTAATTGGGTATTTTGAGAATTAGAAATTTCAGAAGAATGTAATAGGAATGAAATATTTTAAAACATATCTGATAAAATAACAGACACAGTTAAGAATGAATAAGCGATAAATGAATGGATGTGGGTTGGATACAAAAAGGAGAGGTTTGTGTGGAAAAACACACACATACACACTGAGGTGGCTTATTTATATTGTGAGAATCAATGCGGTCTGAATTGCAAAACGAATATTTGAAGGAAGACTGAAAGGCCTGAAGAGCAGGGGAAGAGTTAGAAATTTTGAATAAAATTATGCGATCTTTAGAAAGAGAAAAATAATAATTTTATAGAACAAACTTGAAGGCAGCAATAATGGTTTGCAAAGAGGGAAAGGAAAAGAAAGAATGAGCTATACATCAATACTGGTAGTCAATTGGATTTAGCTGTATTTCCTTTACTTGTTTCTTACTTCATGTCTTTTTTTTCCCCCCCTTTTTTTTTTTTTTTGGTCTTGTCATATTTGTGCATTCTGGTCAATGTTGCTTACCTCAAAAGGCAATATGAAGGCTCGGTATGCGTACGTGGATGAATAAAAGGTGGTGATAACTATATTGAACAATCATAAAAATATATATACAATTTAGTAATAATAACTTTATTAAATTAAATGACACATAGGAGTCAAGTGTTTAATAAATAAACGTCTGAATAAAAAGTAACAAGGACATGGGATAATATACAGAGACTTGCTTCAGACTCTGTCAGATTAAATAAGCAGGTTCAGCCAGTTAATATTTGCTCAAAGTTAACATTTTTTCAGTTTTTTTTTAAAACAGAATGATTTGTATATAGACCTATATTACCTTCATGAATAACATCTTGGAAGAAATGGGACATTTCTCACTAATCTGGAAAAGATGTGCTTTGTAGACACCTCATCAGTCTAATCAGGATGATATTAAACCAGGACAAAATAGGAAGAAATCACAAAAGTCCTAAAGTAAAGCACGTGAACCCCAGGGTTCTGAAGGAACTAGCAGACGAGATCTCAGAACCACTGAATTATATCTTTCAGAGATCCTGGAACACCGGGGAACTACCAGAGGACTGGAAAAGAGCTGATGTGGTTCCCATCTTCAAAAAAGGGAAAAAATTAGATCCAGGAAACTACAGACCTATCAGCCTAACCTCAATACCAGGAAAGATTCTGGAAAAAATAATCAAGCAACGAATTTGCGAACACCTAGAAGCAACCAAAGTAATAGCCAAAAGCCAACATGGATTTGTCAAAAACAGATCATGCCAGACTAATCTTATTGCATTCTTTGATAATGTGACAAAATTAGTAGACCAGAGGAATGCCATTGATATAGTTTACTTGGACTTCAGTAAGGCTTTTGATAAGGTAGACCATAACCTACTACTAGATAAAGTAGAAGAATGTGGGTTAGACAGCATCACCACCAGATGGATTGGTAACTGGCTGACCAACCGCACTCAACGTGTAGTTCTCAATGGAACTGCATCTAAATGGAGGGAAGTATGCAGTGGAGTACCCCAAGGCTCTGTTTTAGGCCCAGTACTCTTCAACATCTTCATCAATGATTTGGATGAGGGAATAAATGGGGAACTCATCAAATTTGCAGATGATACCAAGCTGGCAGGAATAGCCAACACTCCAGAAGATAGGCTTAAGATACAGAAGGATCTTGACAAACTTGAACATTGGGCATTATCTAATAAAATGAAATTCAATGGTGAAAAGAGTAAGGTTCTACATTTAGGCAACAAAAATGGAATGCACAGGTACAGTATAGGTGATACCTTGCTCAATAGTAGTAACTGTGAAAGGGATCTTGGAGTCCTAGTGGACAACCATTTAAATATGAGCCAGCAGTGTGCAGCAGCTGCCAAAAAAGCCAACACAGTTCTAGGCTGCATCAACAGAGGGATAGAATCAAGATCACGTGAAGTGTTAATACCACTTTATAATGCCTTGGTAAGGCCACACTTGGAATACTGCATTCAGTTCTGGTCGCCACGATGTAAAAAAGATGTGGAGACTCTAGAAAGAGTGCAGAGAAGAGCAACAAAGATGATTAGGGGACTGGAGACTAAAACATATGAAGAACGGTTGCAGGAACTGGGTATGTTTAGCTTAAGAGAAAGAAGGACTAGGGGAGACATGATAGCATTGTTCCAATATCTCAGAGGTTGCCACAAAGAAGAGGGAGTCAAACTATTCTCCAAAGCACCTGAGGGTAGAACAAGAAGCAATGGGTGGAAACTAATCAAGGAGAGAAGCAACTTAGAACTGAGGAGAAATTTCCTGACAGTGAGAACAATTAATCAGTGGAACAGCTTGCCTCCAGAAGTTGTGAATGCCCCAACACTGGAAGTCTTTAAGAGGATGTTGGATAGCCATCTGTCTGAAACGGTATAGGGTTTCCTGCCTAGGCAGGGGGTTGGACTAGAAGACCTCCAAGGTCCCTTCCAACTCTACTATTGTATTGTATTGTATTGTATTGTATTGTATTGTATTGTATTAAGTGTTAATGCCACTTTATAATGTCTTGGTAAGGCCACACTTGGAATACTGCATTCAGTTTTGGTTGCCACGATGTAAAAAAGATGTGGAGACTTTAGAAAGACTGCAAAGAAGAGCAACAAAGATGATTAGGGGACTGGAGGCTAAAACATATGAAGAACGGTTGCAGGAACTGGGTAGATCTAGTTTAATGAAAAGAAGGAGTAGGGTAGACAGGATAGCAGTGTTCCAATAACTCAGGGGTTGCACAAAGAAGAGGGAGTCAAGCTATTCACCAAAGGACCTGAGGGTAGAATAAGAAGCAATGGGTGTAAACTAATCAAGTAGAGAAGCAACTTAGAACTAAGGAGAAATTTCCTGACAGTTAGAACAATTAATCAGTGGAACAACTTGCTTCCAGAAGTTGTGCATGCTCCAACACTGGAAATTTTTGAGAAGATGTTGGATAGCCATTTGTCTGAAGTGGTCTAGGGTTTCCTGCCTGGGAGCAGGGAGTTGGACTAGAAGACCTCCAAAGTCTCTTCCAACTCTGTTATTCTATTCTAAATGTACAACCAGACAATGGGCTCAACAAAGCAGAACACAAGCAAAAAACCACAAAGTCGGGATGAAGACTTGGAATTCCACAGACATTACAGCAAGTACATAGTAAAGCTAATCCTCATGTAACGACTATTTACACAGCAAATGTTAGGAATTATAACATAAACAACAGTGCTAAATTCAGAGACTTATGACATATGCACAAAGTTACAGCTGTTGCAACATCCCTGTGGTCACATGATTGTGATTGGGGCAGTTGGCAGCCTGTTTACAGTAGGTGATCAACTGAACAGCATTCATGGGATTATCTTTTGCAATCTTTTTTGCCACCTTCTTCAGAAAGTCAAAACAAGAAATGGAATTGCGAGCAATCCTCACTAGAAGAAGTGGGAGAAAACCAAGAGAAGAAAATGGATACATGGAGCCTTCCTAAAATGCTGTACAGAAAAAGGTAAGTATAGGAAATGAAAGGAGAGAAACATTGCCAAAGGAAAATACAAGGTAGTGTTCAGAAATTTAAGAATTTAAGAATTCTGAAAAAAAGCTAAATATCAATGTGCTATTGATATTTGTGCCTCAGATGGGATCACATTTCAAGTACTAGGTGACTGTTACAGTATATTCTAGTGCTATGATCTTATGAAATATTGCCTTTTCTCTTAGGGAGAAAATACCCTAAGTCAGTTTCCATTCCAAAATCACTACTATGCATTTAATCTATGCATTCCATCTCCTGAATTTGCACATATTTAATTGGACATCTTATATACAATGTGCTGTTTGTGATTATGATGATTCATAAAATTGAATTTAACTCAAGGATTTTTTTTTACATTAAATCTCTGTGTATATATTGCAAGATAAGCTGAATTCTATTATTCTTGACAATTTTGAATATTGGCACAGATAGAACATACAATTCCCATACACAGACATAGACACTCATAAATCCTTAATAGATTAAAGGTATTTTTCCATTGTACAAACAGCCAGAAGTTCATTTTATAAGCACAGTCTATGAGAATAAAAGTATTTTTGAAATCAATGGCTTTGCTAAACCATAATGGAAGATCAGGAAACTTGGGACTGTAATTAATTACTAGACGATTTAGGCAACAGTTTATGCTATGTTTGATAAGATATAACTTACTTTGTTATCTAGTGGGATAATAGGCAATCTTGCAAATAAAGGTACATTATCATCTGATGAATTTAATCCTTTTTTTTCATCATGAGAAAGTTCATTTAGAGTCATCAATTATAATTAAAGAATCATGACAACCTGCTAAAAGCAGAATACATTACTGACAATCAAATAGGCTGATTATATAATCAACATCTTATATTGCATAAAGGACAGATTAAGCAGGAATTTTGTTATGAAGGAATAAAAAATAAACATGATATTTCTTATCTGGAAGAAAACACATTCAAGGAATTTTCAGGTCTATAGTTATAAACTTAAAATCTGATATCACCATAAATTTGCATAGCACATGTGAACTTGGGGAATAATCATGGCAGAGACAATACTATTAATATTGGAGAAAGAAGAAAGTACAAACTACATACAATCAGAATCTGATGATTCCATTAGCAAAGTGTGGCCTTCTATTTATAACATCTCAAAAGTTTCTGTTATATGGAGACAAATAAATTTTAAAAAGATACTTAAGATACAATAAGGAAATGAAAAACATAATGATTTTCCATGAGGAGGATAAATCTCTTAAATAGGACTATATTTCTTAAAATGATAAGAGTTTAACAATTTGGTCACATATTCTAAGTACCGTGTTACCAAGGAGCTGACCCATTTTAAGTATACATTTAACCGCTCGATTCTAGGAATATTACCTATATTATATTATTGTGGTAAAGCAATGGGACAATTAAAAAATGCACATTGTTCTCTTCTAGTACACTTCTAGAAATTGGAAATTCCACTATGTGATCAGTTAGGCATTTATATATAAAAGTGATGATACTACACGGAAATTTGCAGATGACCTCATCCAGTGATTCCATTAAGATGTTGGACATGTGAAAGTAGATCATTCAGCCCTGAAGGACCACAAACACGAGCACTGATTGAAAAAAAAAACAGAGGAAGGAGATGAATCATAGCTGGTCCAGAAGAGTACTGTAGTCAACAACACTGAAAGCTACTAAGAGATCGAAAACTCTAGGGTTGATGCACCACTCTTAAGACATTCCCTGGGCAGGTTATTAGGACTTTCCCAGTTGGAATACAACTCTGAGCAAATCTGAGTGACTTTGTCTTTGACATAGCATGGGCATTGCTCATCACAGCCCTGGAGATGATCCTGTTGCTTGAACACTACCCACCCTCAGGGAGTGAGTCACCCTAAGTGGGGTTTCTGGGCAGCTATTGATAGACACAATAAGATTGGAGGAATAGAAACATTATGCTACCCTGATGTAGGCCCGAATATGAGCTCATACTTGTATTTGGCAGGATCACTCTGTCTTTCTCCAATGGTGCTCTAGGAATTTCATCTCTCGGAGATGTTTGGAGAACCAAGAAGCAGTAAAATCCAGGACCTCTGTCACCTGCCTATTCAAGGATGCAGCCAAAATCTTGTTTAGGATGCATTTTAAAACTGATAAATTCAACCACTTAAAAGCTTGTTTTAAGTGTTTGCTTCAGCTGTTCAAATACATTTTGACTTGCCCATAAATATGAATGACTAATTCTGTAAATTGTTTTATCAAAGGTGAAAACTCTAATTCACGCTCTACTTTGGGGAAAGAATTATGGAATTGGTTACAGTATCCATAACTGAAAGAAAGTTAAATTAGCCCAAGATAGAATAACACTTTTAAAAGGTACAAAAATCATATATGTATATAATGTCTGTATATAGATACCTATATAGGGGTGTGTATGTGTGTGTGTGTGTGTGTTCATTATAAAAAAATGTCAATGTAATTATATCAGGTGGTAATTTTGGGGTGATTTCAAGTCTTTAACTATTAATACTAAGTATTTTCTACCCAACTGTAAAATAGAAATCATTTTTTGCCGTTGTTGCAATAATTCATCTTCAATATTCATCTTCAATTTATAATAAGAGACTGATAAACCATCTGGTCCATGCAGTTTGCCTATTATCCCCTTTATCATAGCTTCTAGGTCCATTCATTAATTATTTTTGTTTTTCTGCCATTTTTGGTACTTTTTGTTTCTTGGCGCATTTATCGAGCTTTAACAGGAAAATTTATTCTTCTTTATGTATTTTAAAATTATACTGATGAAATATTTTTGTCATCTTAAAATTATCTGTTATTACTGTGTTCCCATTTGTAACTTTGACATTTTTGTCTTTTTTGTCAATTTATATGTCAAATATTTCCTTAACTTATTTGCAAATGCAAATTCCTTGGTGGATGGGATCTGCAATAGGCCCCTTCACCCAGCACAAGTGGGATGGGCCAATCCCATTAAGGAATGACAATTCCACAGTTTGAATTAGTTTGATTCAAATTGTCTTTATCAAAGAATGCAGGGGTTAAAGATAATTTTCTGTTAATTGGAAAAAAGGCCTCTTCTACTGTTCCTATTGTTTGACATTTGATGACTGCTGTTCATGAAATATGTTCAACCATATAAGCATTTTTTTTTCAATGAACAGTTGCAGAATATCACAATACATCTAAAGAAAAGGTAGTTAGGCACTCAGGAAGCATGCTGCAGCACTTCATCTTCTAGATATAAACTACAAGCCAATCTTCTATATTATTTTTATAAAATAAATATTAGTTATACAAGAGATGCAATTTTGTTCTGCTTCTATTTTTAATGACTAATGCAGGAGAACAGAACAGAACAGAACAGAACAGAACAGAACAGAACAGAACAGAATAGAATAGAATAGAATAGAATAGAATAGAATAGAATAGAATAGAATAGCAGAGTTGGAAAGGACCTTGGAAGTCTTCTAGTCCAACCTCTGCTCAAGTAGAAAACCCTGCACCATTTCAGACAAATGGTTCTCCAAACTCTTCTTAAAAATTTCCAATATTGGAACATTTAGAAGTTCTGAAGCAAGTTGTTTCACTGATTTATTGTCCTAGCTCTAAGGAAATTTCTTCTTAATTCTAGGTTGCATGTCTCCTTGATTAGTTTCCACCTATTGCTTCTTGTCCTGTCCTCAGGTGCCTTGGAAAATAGGCTGACTCCCTCTTCTTTGTGGCCTGAGATATTGGAACACTGCTATCATGTCTCCCCTAGTTCTTCTTTTCATTAAACTAGACATACTGAATTCCAGCAAACATTCTTTATATGTTTTAGCTTCCAGTCCCCAATCATCGTTGTTGCTCTTCTCTGCACTCTTTCTAGAATCTCAACATTTTTTTTTTACATCGTGGCAACCAAAACAGGACACAGTATTCCAAGTGTGATCTTACCAAGACATTATAAAGTTGTATTAACACTTTATGTGATCTTGATTCTATTCCTCTATTAATGCAGCCTAGAACTTTTTTGGCAGCTGCAGCACACTGCTGGCTATATTTAACTGATTGTCCACTAGCACTCTAAAATCCCTTTCACAGTTACTACTATTGAGTGAGGTACCACCTATACTGTACCTGTGTATTTGGTTTTCCTTGCCTAAATGTAGAAGCTTACTTTTTTCACTATTGAATTTCATTTTGTTAGATGGCATTCACACCCAATGTTCAAGTCTTTCAAGATCCTTCTATATAGAAGTGGCTTGTGATCCTCATCCTGATCCATCCTGATTGATGATGGCTCTTTTTCTGTAATATATTGTGATATATTTGCTTCTTCATAGAACAACAGGTTTTGGAATTTTTAAGCTGAACTGATGTTTGGAGACTAGCAGAGAAATGATACCACTACAGTTAGTTTGGCAATGAGACTTGGAAGCACTCAGAAGCATGAGTTTCAGGCAGTGGTGAAATTCAATTTTTTTTTTACTAATGGTTCTGTGGGCATGGCTTGGTGGATGTTGCAGGGGAAGGATACTGTCAAATCTCCATTCCCACCCACTCCATGGGAAGGATTCTGCAAAATCTCCATTCCCATCCCACTCCGGGGGAAGGATACTGCAAAATCTCCATTCCCATCCCACTCCAGGGGAAGGATATGCAAAATCCGTTCCTACCCTATGTCAATGTCTAAAGTGTTTCCATGACTACTATCAACTTGAGAAGAAAAAAAGATGGAACTATGAGGTTGTGTGGGGACTTTTGAGGGATAAATGGTGTGTGTGTATACGACCTATACCCCCTCCCCCTCATGAAGGACATGCTATCTCATCTGGCCAAGGGAAATGTCTTCACCAAACTAGACCTCAGAGAAGCATACTACCGAGTATATATCAGAGAGGGAGATAAGTGGAAAACAGTGTTCAACTGCCCCCTAGGGAGCTTTTAATTCAAAGTGATGCCTTTCGGACTGCAGGGGCCCCCAGCGGTATTCATGCAGTTAATAAACGAGATGTTGCATGAGAACCTCTACAAGGGGGTCCTCGTCTACCTAGATGACATCCTTATCTACACTGACACCATGGATGACCATGTACCCCTGGTTTGCCAAATACTGGAAAAACTTCTGGCAGCCAACCTGTACGTCAAGGTATCAAAATGTAAATTCCACCATGCACAGTTAGACTACCTGGGTTACCGAGTGTCAAATGAGGGAATGGAGATGGACCCAGCCAAAGTGCAAGCCATCTTAGGCTGGCAACCCCGTCGCAACCACAGACAACTACATTTTTCCTAGGTTTTGCGAACTTCTATAGGCAATTCATCCCCTCCTTTGTGAAAATTGCCAAACCTCTAATAGACCTCCTGAATACAGAGAGCCCAGGAACGAAACACCATCCAGGACAATCCCTACAGTATGACCTAACCTGCCAAGAGGCATTCAAAACACTAAAAGAAATGTTTGCAAAGGAGCCGGTGCTGAAGCACCCTGACCCAGAGCAACCTTTCATGATCCAGGCAGACCCCAGTGACATGACAGTGGGAGCAGTGCTACTCCAAAGAAACAACTAAGGAAAGTTACAACCCTACTCCTACACCTCCCGCAAGCTTACAGACATAGAGAGACAATGGGCCACATGGGAAAAGGAGGCTTTTTCAGTGAGATGGGCACTACTAACCTGGAGATACCTGTTGGAAGGGGGCCAGAAACCATTCGAAGTCTGGACTGACCACAAAAATCTGGAGGCGCTTAGGACCCCATGGAAACTATCACCCAAACAAGTCCGATGGGCTCAATACTTCAACCGTTTTGATTTTGTTTTAAAGAACATTCCAGGGGGGAGGAACCTTCTAGCTGACGCCCTTTCCCACATGCCTCAGTACAAATGCGAATGGGAGCACTTAGTGGACACCATCATTCCCTCTACCCAAACTGCTGCCCAAGTGACCACCAGATAGCAATGCCATGACCAACAAGACCAACTTGCAAGCAACCTAACCACGAGGCTCAAAACCAAACTGCTAGCAGATCCCTGGTTCCAAAACAACCAACATATCTTGACAAAAAGAGATGACCTTGCATGGAAGGGGATGAAACTCTAGGTCCCAGAATCCCTAAGTACCCGAATTCTCCAGAGGAGTCATGATGCCAAACTGGCAGGCCACTTTGGGTTCCTAAAGACTTTACATATTGTATATATTGTAAATTGCCGGAGGCAATTCTGGTGGACTGGCATGAAGAAAGATGTAGATAGTTACATGAAAAGTTGTACCATCTGCGCCAAAATGAAGAGACAGCCAGGAAAAAACCCTGGACTACTGCAAACAGTAGCAGAGCCAACGAGACCATGGGAGGAGATCGCAATGGACTTTATAGTAGAGTTGCCAAAAAGTGGGGGGAATATGGTGATTTGGGGTGTAATAGACCTGTTCTCCAAACAGGCACACTTCATACCCTGTAGCAGACTACCCTCAGCTCACAAGCTGGCTAAACTATTCGTGAAGCATATCTACCAACTGCATGGAGAACCTTGAAGAATTATATCAGACAGAGGGGTCCAGTTCACGGCTAAGTTTTGGAGGGAGTTCCTGTGGTCCATTGGATCATCTCAGGATCTTAGTTCAGCTTTTCATCCGAGCACCAATGGGGCAGCAGAGAGACTGAACACCATGGTGGAGCAGTACCTGAGGTGCTATGTGAATTATCAGCAGTCCAATTGGGCAGACCTTTTATCTTTTGCTAAGGTGGCATACAATAATGCTATTCACAGTAGCACGGGACTCACACCATTTAAAATAGTGAGTGGTATGGACTTTGTCCCAAAGCTTGAGTATCCAAGGGATCCCCCCTCCTCAGTCAGCTTGGCTGATTGGATGTCGATACTGAAAGCGACCTGGAAAAATGTCAAAAAGGCACTGGTTAAAGCAGCACAAACCTATAAGAAACAGGCAGATAAACACCGGGCTCCGCAACAGCCATTCCGGATGGGAGAGAAGGTTTACCTCTCCACAAAGTATTTGAAATTAAAACTGCCTAGCAAGAAACTGGGGCCAAAGTTTATGGGACCATTCCCCATAGTAAAGATCATCAATCCAGTCATTGCAATTGAAACTGCCTCGATTGTTGGGGAAGATACACCCGGAATTTCATAGTAGCCTCTTAAAACCCATGATTGGATCCACTCTGAGACCACTACCCTGGGAGCCCCCAGGCCCTATGGTCATAGGGGGGCAAACCCATTATGAAGTTCAATGTATCCTTGATTCAAGGTGGCACAGGAGACAATTCCAATACTTAATGAAGTGGAAGGGCTACCCTTTATCAGAGGCATCTTGGGTGAAAAGTAGAAATATCCAGGCTGATCGCCTCATAGCAAAATTCCTTGCAGAAAATCCAAGCAAGCCTGGGGGAGGGACACATCCCTAAGTTATACACCTGTACTCAAATTGCTTTGTTTTACACAGATCACTTTCAGGAAGTGAGGGGAGCCGGATGTCAACGTCTAAAGCATTTCCATGACTACTATCAACTTGAGAAGGGGGGAAAATGCCATGCATACTTTTGGCCATAGTAAATAGTGTCATATTTCTGTAACTGGGATGTGAATGTGCATGTCCAGAACCCTGCCGTAACGTCCTGTTGGAGAATGTGATTGATGACTTCAGGCAGAGGGGAGGGGACACAGGGATAAAGTTCAGATGGCATTAAGTGGGATTTAGTTTCAGCTCCACAGAAGTCCATGCCAATATATTAGTCCTAATAAATGAATGGGTTTCTTTTGAACTTTGTCTCGAGGCTCGTAAATTAATTAGGTCAGCTCTTGGAAACCCTACTCTTAGGGAAGGATATTGCAAAATCTCCATTCCCACCCCATTTTGGGTCAGCCAGAGATGGTATTTTCTGGTTCTCAGAACTACTCAAAATTTCCACTACCGCTTCTCCAGAATCTGTCAGAACATGCTGAATTTCACCCCTGGTTTCAGGGCAGTGGCAAATTTATTACATTATATAGAGTTGTGGTAGTGGAGTAGTTAGACTGTATTATTGCAGACTAATCCTTCCGACTGCCAGCAGTTTGATTCTTACTGGCTCAGCATTGATTCAACCTTCAGTCCTTTTGAGATTGGTAAAATTCGGACTCAGATTGTTGGGGGCAATGGGCTGACTCTATAAACCACTGTGAAGCAGTATACGAATCTAAGTGCTATTGCTATTTTCAAAATGCTGGTAGATTATACAGGGCTGCTTGGTAGATCTTGTGTGGTTTATAGGCCTAACATGTAGGTTTGTCCTAAATAAATAGTTAATGAGAGAAAGAAAAAGTAATGTTCTTTATGTTAGCTTTGGATAAATTAATCCCATAAAAATAATTGACTATATTGATTTTTTTTTATCAATAGGGCAAACAAATGTAATGGTATTAAACTACAGCACAATATAAATATGACATTGAATTTACAAGATAGCATTTTCTTATCTTCTAGTGTATTAGGATTTAACTCACTTAGTTTATGTTGAAGATTAAATTGTTCTGTGAGAATGTGAGAATTTGACCTGAATAATGATTAGCAAAGCTTTCCCTCCTCCCCCACCCCCGCCCTTAGCTTTACAAAGAAAGAAACTGCATCTTCTTTCTTGGAAATATGCACATCTGAGTTTTGCAAGTGATTTGTTTCAAAATTAATTTCTGTTCTTTTTTTATTATTTCTGTTGCATGTATCACAGCTTAATAACTTCTGGGCAATGAATTTAAAGTGAAGCCAATTAACACTTCTTGCTTTAAAGGCAAATTTTGCTTCTCCAGATGACTTGCAGTATATTTTATTTGATTTATATACAGATTGCCAACCTACCCCAAATATGTTTGTTGCATAATTTTCTGAAATGATTCATATTGGAACCTGGATTTTTTAAAAAGTGTTTTAAAGTATAGACCAAGAGCTTTTTTCAACTGTCTTTGCTATAAGTAAATCCACAAAATGCACAAGAATCACTCACAAATAAGCCAGATAAATCATCTTAGCTGCTCTGCTGTTTGCAATATTTCAGGCTTCTTGATCCTTATCAGGTTTTTTGGTTGTGTTCTTCTCTGTCACAAACTCCATAAGATTTAGGATGTTTCATATTTAATTACCAGATGAAGTTTTGTTGTGTTAGCAGATTCATCATGAGACAAGAAAGAATAAGGCCAGGCATACACTGGCCTTAACATTTAACTATGGGATTATAAACACTAACACCAATGATTGGCTCTGAGTCATGCATTCTTTTCAAGGACCACAAAAGATCAGTAGATTTGAAGATCAACAACATAACAATGATATTGGACACTCTGATATATATTAGGGCACTGATAGGAAGGGTAAGTAAAATAGGACCCAAGACCAATTCCTAGGAGACACTTGCTACTTTAATCCAATCATAAAAAAGATATAAGATGTACTGTCAATAATGTCCAAAGATGATAACCTGGACATCAAAAATATGACAATTAAATGCTATTGGCAGTTCCAAAATAATCAACACTGATTAAGATGCTATCAGTTGGTCATTTAGAATTTGAGAATGTACTGTCTCCATTGAGTTGTCTGCCCCAATCCTGATGAATATCAATCAAAGCTATCAGAAGAAAATCATGAAAGGGCAACTTTTTTCCCATCAGACAAAAAGGGAAGCAAAAACACAGGTCAGTAATTGTGCAGAAAAAAAGATCCCAGAAAGGTTTATCATGCAAGTGATAAAGAAGAGTGTATTTAAAAGAGTCTGGAAAACTAACAGATGTTAAGGGACAGTTTACATAGCAAGTAATAAAATAGGAGAGGCAGGGTAGATTAGCATGAAGAATAGAAATGAAACAGCAACATAAGTACTATAAGGACAGCCATTTATCATTTGTCCAATATCATTCTCCGAAACAGGAATAAATTTAAAAGCTAGAGAAATTGAAGATAATAGAGGAAGTGATGGGGATTGACCAATAGGTAGAAAAGAATGAACAATGTTTACCATTTTATTAGAGAACAAATTATTCAAAGGTCTCAGCTGAAAGAAAGAAGCAGAGAGGCAACATATTCTGCAATTCAAGTAGAATAGAATAGAATAGAATAGAATTATTTATTGGCCAAGTGTGATTGGACACACACAAGGAATTTGTCTTTGGTGCATATGGTCTCATTGTACATAAAAAGACAATATGTATTCATCAAGAGTCATAAGGTACAGCACTTAATGATAGTCATACAGATAAACAATCAGGAAATAATATCAATATAAATCGTAAGGATACAAGCAACAAAGTTACAGTCATGCAATCATAAGTGGGAGGAGATGGGTGATAGCAATAATGAGAAAAAGAATAGTAATAGTAATGCAGCCATAGTGAATTGTTTGACAGTGGTGAGGGAATTATTTGTTTAGCAGAGTTATTGCGTTTCGAGAAAAACTGTTATTTTGTCCAGTATCTCATAGAATACTTGCCAAATAACATTGATAGGTGATTATAGACAAAGTATGGGATTGCTGGGAGTGGTGGAAAGAAAGAGAAAGTGGGGCCAAACAAATTGCATTTTAGGGTGAAGAGGTTAAAGAAATGGGAGAGTTGAAAAAAGAGTTATACAAGCATTGGATAAAATCAGGGAAAGGTTTTATTTTGCAGATTACACATTATATTCCCATCTTCCAAATTTTCCCTGTTACACAAATTCTGTAACGTAGGTTGTGGAGGGAGGGAGAGATAGACAGACAGAGAGAATGCTAATACAAGAGAATATATTTAGCTCAGGGTTGAACTGTGGAGTGAAATGATTTATACATCATTCAAAAGACACAATAAAAACTAGAAAGGAAACAGAAAGACTGGAACACATTGCCTCTGGTAATTAACACTTGGATAAATAGAAATCAATGCCAAACAAACAATGAGGCAGAAAACAATACTTTAATCAAGGAATCACCAAGGAGAAAACTACGCCCCTACCCCTACTGCTAAGGTAAGGTAAAGTATATAAATAGGGAGCCACAACCCCCCACTCCAATTTACTTACACTATTGAATGTCAGGATTCCAAATAAAAGTAAAGTAAAAAGTAAATCAGAGTCTGAGGCAAAGGATTCCTCAAAGTTCCAATTTATTAAGAGAGCCATGTTGGCACATCTGAGAAAACCCAAATCTGAAAGCTTCCAGGTTTTCCCACCCACTTGAAAGTTCAAGATCCTTCCCCTACACCAGTGATGGCGAACCTATGGCACGCGTGCCACAGGTGGCACAGGGAGCCATTTGTCTGGGCACGTTAGGCGCTGCCCTGTCAGCTGGCCAGCGCGCATGTGCGCGCTGGCCAGCTGAGTTCACCATTTTTAAAAGCCACTTTTTCGCCCCCACCAGGCTCCAGAGGCTTTATAGGAGCCTGGGGAGGGCGAAAAGAGCCTCCCCCCCGGAGGCCCTCCGAAGGCTTCAGGGACCGTCCGGAGGCTTCCCTAAAGCCTTCGGGAACGCTTAAAATGACCCTCCGAGTAAACCGGAAGTGACTTCCGGTTTGCTCGGAGGGTCGTTTTAAGTGTTCCCGAAGGCTTCAGGGACTGTCCGGAGGCTTCCCTGATGCCTTCGGAGCATTTAAAACGACCCTCCAAGCAAACCGGAAGTCACTTCCGGTTTGCTCGGAGGGTCATTTTAAGCATTGCGAAGGCTTCAGGGAAGCCTCCGGACGGTCCCTGAAGCCTCCAGAGGGCTCCGGGGGGCGGGGGAGGCTCTTTTCGCCCTCCCCAGGCTCCTATAAAGCCTCTGGAGCCTGGGGAAGGTGAAAAAAGCATGTAAAAATCGGGGGGGGGGGGTCACGCCTGTTGTGTGCGCATGCATACTGGGGGGGTCATGCATTGCATTATGGGTGCGGCATGCCCACACACAACCCCCCTGCGCTCCCCCCACTTGTTGCACGCGAGCAAAAAAGGTTCAACATCATTGCCCTACACCCACAAGTCCATCACATGGTTCAATCTTCCATTGCCATGCTGGCAGCTTCTATCCATCCAGTTCTGGCCAGGTGTAGAGACAAAAGTTGACCTTGGCTTTCTAGAATGAATTTTGTTATGGCTACATATCACCCAACTCCATATAATCTCCCTTCCTATTTTCCCACAATAGAAAATGCATAAGAGAATAACAGAAAGTGTGGTAGGCCTAAAGTCTTAAAAGGAAAAGATGGTTTGCAGGCCTGACATTGATGTTACCTGCTTGGGTAAATGAAATATCTACAAGCAAAGAACCAAGTTCAAGGAGCATCAAGAGAGGAGAGGGAGAAGGAGAGGTAGAGGTAGAGGAAGAGGAAGAGGAAGAGGAAGAATATGGGAGAATTGGGTGAAGATGTACTTAAACATTCATTTGAAGAAATACACAGGGATTAAGATATCTCACTCTCTTTCTCTACACATGTATTGTACATTTAACTAAAGAATAGAGTTAAGTTCTGCTTACATAAATTCAAGTATTAACATTGTCAGTTTAAAAACTCTGCACATTCAAATGTATATTGTTATTCATACTGAGTGTGCCTTTTTAGTGATATCAGTGAAATATGGAATGCAATGTAGGATTTTCATAATGTTTTCTATAAGTATTTGAAATTAATGATGATTAAACAGGAACTGGGATCTTATTTAAGATATGAATTAAATTACATCAACTGAAAACATGCTATTAAATGTATTAATTATTACATTTATTACATACAACATGAGGAAAAGTGGAAAACTGATTAAAATGAAAACCAAAATCCAAGCCATAAAATATCAAAAGAGCTGTTCTGCAAGTACCAGTTTTGTTGGTATTCCTTTTAATTCCTTTTCCTTACCTTTCACTGTCAAAGTTGCAGCTCTTTTCAGAGATATCTTGGAGGAATATATTTATATAAAATATATTTGTTG
Source organism: Natrix helvetica (assembly GCF_964273705.1). NCBI lineage: Eukaryota > Metazoa > Chordata > Lepidosauria > Squamata > Natricidae > Natrix > Natrix helvetica. Next base: position 51,138,019 of record NC_138548.1, read on the forward strand.
TTACTGCTTCTACTACTTCTTTCTCTTACTTTTGTACTATTTCTTTTATTATTACTGCTATTCCTCATTTATGCTGAATCATGGGTGTAAATAAATGGCATGGCAATTATTGCACAATTATAATTTATATGTAGCTTTGGTGATTTTTTTTAAAAAAATCTGCTGTATCACTGCTGTTCCTTGAAAATCATTTTCTCTCCTGGACAACATCCTATCAATGAACTATGTTAGGACTAAGTTAACTTACCATCTTTGGCTGTTTTTTTTTTTTTTTTTTTTTGCTGTATGTATTGCGGATGTTTTGTCAACTTGATTCATTCTAAATGTTTAGCTTCTGGACTACCACTATCAACATTTTTGAAACTTTTCCCTGAAACATTTTTTTGAGTAATTTCCCAATGATTTTTCATTGCTTCAGCATTTGTCTGTTCCATAAAATATGGGAGTTGTTGTGCATATTGTCCTACTCCTTCATCATCTTTACTTGATTTATTCATTGTTATTCTAAACTCTGTTTTGTTTGTCCAAATAAAATAGTTATTGGATTGCATACTACTTTTTGAATAAGATAATAACTTGGATAGTATCCCAACGTGGAACTTGGAACATGATCACAGACAAAAAAGAAAAAGAACAAAATGCTCAGGAAATGGAACAACAGTGGGACTCAAACTCATGGTTTCCTTTATCTTCTCATATCAGGCAACATTTGCCAAAAATGATGAGAACACTAAATGACCATGGGCTGAACTTGAGCATTTTACCCAAAGATACTATAAGACCCATTGGCCTAGAATTATCTAATAGACTTTAATGAGTGTTGTGCAATGTAATATTTTCATTATCATTCTGTTAATCTGTGAGTTGTACATTGAAAGAGGGAAACAGACAGAATCTAGCCACTGGGTTTTCTCCATGCCAAAGTAAGAAAAGTACAAGATATACGTGGATACAATAGAAGAATTATAGTACTTAAGGTTTCTTTCCTATAGTATTTAAGATTTCTTTCTAGTTAGTGGTCATGTCTCGAAGGTGGCAAGAGGAAGCATAAGATAAAAATGATACTGGTGTACAATTGTAATAATGAGATAGATGATAGATAGATAGATAGATAGATAGATAGATAGATAGATAGATAGATGATAGATAGATAGATAGATAGATAGATAGATAGATGATAGATAGATAGATAGATAGATAGATAGATAGATAGATAGATAGATAGATAGACAGATAGATAGATAGACAGACAGACAGACAGACAGACAATATATCTTTGGGACATATTTGTTAACTTTTTGTACTGCTGATCTGCTGCTTTTTTGTGGTAACTTTTCAATAACAATAATGATTCTTTCATGCAGCATGATATTGAAAATTATTTCACAGAGCATTATGCTATGCTACTCCAAGTAATAATTTATACTTGAACAGTTTTTGTAAAATTGTTTTGGCTAGCAAGTTCAAAGAGAGAGATGCCAGATGACCTTCACTTCAGCCAACAAAATGACTGGGGCTACATTAGTAGAATAGTTCAAAGTTGCAATGACAAGGACAAGTGGCCCTAAGGTTAAGAAATGTATGATTGCTACTCAGTTGTATTTGCTGGAGGAGGACAAATCACATCTGGAAGAGATGTTGGTTAGGGATTCCCTCAAGCATGTCAATAACTATAAAAGTCTGACTAGACAAGATAATTGAAGAGCTCACAAGTATGTGTTTTATAGGAATCAGTTAAATGAATTAGATACAAGAAAGTGCCAATCAAGTGTCTCTTGAAAGTCCCAGTTTCCTGCAGGCACTTCAACTCATTAAAGCTTATTACCATGCCAATTCTTGCTACAAAGTGTGTGCTATTCAGAGATCTTTTTAAGCCTTTAGCTATTATCTGCCAAAACTGTGACTTTGCCTGCAGTAGCTTTTTGATATTGATAGATAAAACCAGAATTTATGCCACTTTCTATTTGAGAAATCATCTCTCTAATTCTGAGGTAATCAAATGTCATTACAAATAATCAAACCTGCCTGGTGAGGAAAGAGGAGTAATGTTACATTCCTGTGAGCCATTCTGAGCTGTATAACTAAAATATGTAATGGAGGAATCATATGTCGAAACCATCCCCATGAACTAAATTTCAGATCAATTAAGAAATCACATTACTATATGCACACATTTCAAAAGTGTGGCACCACATATGTAAATAATACAGTAACCTTCCACATCCTGAGTGTCCTTCAACTGTGTACTGTTCCCACAATTCTCCAAGCTATGTTGGTTAAAATTCCATAAGCTGAAATCAACAACTGGAAGGTACCAAGATTCAGGGAAGTTCTGGCATAGTTAGAATACTACCTGTACATTAACAAGGTTGCTTCTGTGGAGGCTTATTCCTGCTTAAAAAGAACCCAGTAGTGAGCTCCAACCTATGAATTCTAAGAGCCAAGCTGGAAGGATCAAAGGAATGCTGACCAGGGAAGTAGGAAAGTCATACAGGAATTCAGGAAAACACCTTCTTCATATATACCAGTGCATTTAAAATATGGAGTCCTAACCACTATCACATTATCATTGGTGAAATACAACAGCTGATTAATCAAATGAATTTTTGGATGCATACTCTCACATTTAAAAGATATAACACAAAAGAGGAAAACACAAAATGATCATTAGTTCTAGAAACTTCTTGTAATGGCAACTGGATTACATGCACATAAAAAGGAGAAGGCAAAAGTTGCTAATTTTTCAGTTGTGTCAGTTGAGTTTCTCTTCCCTAATCATTCTCCAATGGAATTTAATGGATTTGAAAGATGGTTAACATCCTCTGCTTTTATAAATCCTTGCTTTAAAATAAATACCATTACATAATTTTAATGAGTTTTAGCTAATTATAAAAGAATTGATTTTTTACTGTAATCATATAGGCTAAATCAGTAGAAATCCCTACCTAACCTAATGGGACTTCTAAGAATGATAGAACTCTGAAACCTACATTCTACTGCCTAGAGTAGCTATGTCTCACTGAACCTTTGTTGTAGAATCATGACTCAATTTTGTGGAAATTCTGTAATGATTCCATTGTGTGGAGAAAAAGCATGAGACACTTACTAAATCATATCAAGGAATGCAAGATTAGTTTAATTGGGGTGGCAGAAGTTTAATTCCCAGCAAGTATTTTGAACATAGGATGAATTGTGACACAGTTTTAATATATGGAATAATAGCTTAGAAATTACATTTAAGATAAATGTGAAAATGGAGTTATAAAAACTGGTGGTCATTGATTAGATGTTTTTTTTTCCCACTTAGGGTTTAGGAAAATTTTGATAGATTTTGTGCATTCTTGGAAAATAAACAATACTTAAATTGCAATATCATAATATTAAAACTCTTTAGCACACCCTGATGCAATTATAATAAATGGAGATATGAATAAACTCAATACCACAAAAATAGTCATTACAACTTTTATCTATCAGATGACACTTTAGAAAGCTGCTTCAATGTAATGAGTCTAGTTAGAAATTCTATTCCAGATAAAGAGACAAAAGATAGCTGTGGTGACCACATTTCTCTGCCAAGATTTGCTTGGAATGAAAATCCAGCCTTAAATAATTCCAGCTCACTTGGGTGGAGTGATACACATGATATGAATGATGAAATGCTAGCTCATGTAAATCAAAATTTCACATTTGGAGGATATGATTATTTTCTCTGTAGTGAAATTCAACAAGGCACTACACCCTGGAATAAGCTCTCTTTCTACTAACATCCTTCTTCCATTGTTCCTTCATTGAGACTATGCCTCGGCCTGTGCAAAATCACCCATGATTCAGTTTGACCTGAAGTTTTGAGACTCAGAGTCATGAGTCAAAATGTCTGATTCAAGATTTGAAGTTAATCCCATTTTATTCTAAATATTTTATTTCATAGGAGATTATAAGGAAGCATTATCATTGAAGGCATTACAGTTTTGCTCAGAATAAGATTAAAATCTGGGCTCCCAACTTTGGACTGCAAAAATTAGGATGACCAGCAATTGGAAACAAAAATATACAAAAACCTTTCCCCCCCTGTCATTTAATGATTGTAGCCCAGATTGTATATTTTTATGTATTAATTTAATGTAATTTGAATGACTCTGGGAGATTCATAGCATAAAAATAAATAGCAAAAATACTACAAACCTAAAACCATAGTTTTTAAACTAGGTTTTTGGAGAACCTAGTTTAGCATAACTCTGAAGAATGACCCACTGATTTGCTCTTGTGGAATGATGTGTTTTTCTGCATCAGATTTGCTTTTCTATCAATACGCTATTAGTTATTTAATCCAGGCAACACAAGTTGCTTCAGTTCAAAGTTTTTATCCAAGCCTTGTCTAATTGAAGCACTTCTTTGAAGCTTTGCACAGTTCTAGTTCTTAGTTCTTTATTTATTAATAAATAATATATTTATGCCATCACAGTCTTTACAGAATAAGCTAAGTAAAAACTGAACTAAGGATAGAAAATACATTAAAACAAAATAAGGGTGGTTGCAGAACAATCCATATCTCTATACCAGGCATTTGCAACCTTAAATACTAAAACAGCCCCTTGGACCCATTTCCCACAGAAAAGTTAATACTGGGAGCCACAAAACCTGGGTGGGCATGGCCAACTCAACATCACTCACTTCCACCCAGTCACATGACCTCCTAGCCATGCCTACCCAGCCAGTCATTAGGGCAGAAAACAGTTGTTAAAAAAACACTGGGAACCACAAGACCCTTTTGACATCTCTCTCTCTCTCTCTCTCTCTCTCTCTCTCTCTCTCTCTCTCTCTCTCTCTCTCCCATCTCTCTTCCCCCTCTCTATCTCTTTCTGTGTGGCTTTCTATGTGTCTCTCCCCCTCTCTCCCTCTCCCTCTGTCTCTCTCCCTCTCTATCTCCCCTGCTCTTACCACCTCTCTCCCTCTCTATCTCCCTCTCTCTCCCCACTCTTCTGTATCTCTCTCCCTCCCCATCTCTCTCTCTCTTTTCTGTCTATCTCTCCCCCTCTCTCCATCCTTTCTGTATCTCTCTGTATGTCTGTCTCTGTCTGTCTTTCCTTTTTTCTCTCCCCCCTCTTGCCTCCTCTCTCCCTTACTATTTTCCCCTCTCTCTCCGTCTTTCTGTATTTCTCTCTGTGTGTCTCTCTCCCACCTCTCTCTGCCTATCTCTGTATATCTCCCTCTGCATCTCTCTCTCTCTCTCTGTCTCTCTCTCACCCCTTTCTCCTTCTCTCCTCCCCCTCTCTGTATCTCTGTGTGTCTAACTCTATCTTTTTTTCTCTTTTCCTCCCTCTCTTTGACTCTGTGTGTGTGTGTGTGTGTGTGTGTGTGTTTATCTCTGTCTCTCTCACTTTCTCTCCATCTCTCTTTCCCTCCCCCTTTCTCTTTCCCCCTCTCTTTCTCCCTCTCTCCCTTTCTCTCTGTATCTTTCTCTTTTCTTCCCTCTCTCTATCTCTCTCTTCTACCCTCCTCTTTCCCAGGGAGGGGAAGGAACTCCTTTACTGGTTCTAGGTGGTGGGAATCTGACATCTGGAGACCAACAAGCCCAGGAGCAGCACACCAAAGGCCAACTGGCTAGCAGGGATGTGGAGCATCACAACATTGGCAACTCTGCAGGAAAAGCACAGGAAAAACAACTGATATCTGGGAGGTGAGAGTGAGCCGACTGGGGCAGTATCGCATTGTGGCTCCATGTCATAATGGGCTGCAAAAGGAGAGGACCCTGCCTCCCCCATTATGAAGTGCACTAAATTTCTGTCTTGGTTCCACCCTAATGAAAGCAGGAGCCTCAAGCAAAGTTTATGACAACCTCATTGTGGTGTGACAACAAAGGCGCACAAAGGCAAGTGCAGGGACGCTTCGGTCCTGCACTAAGGCTCCAGACATTGCCACTGCCATGACATAGCAACAGCTTTTTCATCCCTCTGCTGCAACATGGTGACAGGGAACCATATCAGAGGGATAAAAGAGCCACATGTATCTCTGGAGCTACGGGATGCCCACACCCGCTCTTTACCCATTGAAGGAGGGGCTGGTTTAAAGTAGATTTAAATTGTGTTTAACAGCTGTCTCATCTCTATATTGGCCCAATTGCTATGAGAATACATTTTCTTGAATGGACAATCACCTTTGTAGAACTTTAAAAATGTATTTGAATAATTTTGGGAAACCTACAGTCTTCTACTTCTTTAAGAAGTATTAACTTCAATTCCAAGAATTCTCCAGTTAGCATGCTGGCTGGAGAATTCTGGGAGTCAGTCCATAGATCTTCAGATTGCCTATGCTTAGAAACATTATTCTAGATGTTGCTGAATGACTACTCCCAGCACCACTCGCCATGCTGACTGAAGTGCTAGAATTTGTAACTTACCAACACCTAAATGGTTACTTCTCTTCAACCTCAACTATACCATAGGAACTTCAGGCTTTCTACAGAAGCATCCTTTCTAAAATGCATTGTCAAGAGAGAAACAGGATGAGGAAAAAATGAATGCCCACCGACATTCCTTTTTTGCCAGTTAAATTCTTCTTTGCTGTATGAAACCACTTTTTGCCTGCTGATTCTGTGTTGGCAAAGGTAAATCCCAGGAGAACTATACAGTCAAAAATAGGAATAGATAGGGGAGGGAAAAAAGGAATAGAGATAAATTACACCATATTCAAATCAGACTAGAAACACCTCCACAATGTTTACTCCAGCTGAGGATAGGTTAGAAATAATGCTATGTTTTATTCAATACATTAAATACCCAATGAAGATAATATAGCTGGACCCAGTTTCTACATGAACCAGCAGTCTTTTAAGGTTTTCTTTTATATTTAAAAATGTTTATAAAAGAGTATATCTAGAACTAATAGAGAGACAAGAAAAGTCTGTTTCCTTATCTGTGTTCACAAAGAATACTGAACCATGCATCAAATCCAAAATCTTATTTAGGGGAATATACCAGTGGTGGGTTCCTAACGGTTCGCACCGGATCGCGCGAACCGGTTGAAGACCGAACCCGGAAGTAACCGGGAACCGGCACCGGTCCTGTCACTTTATCCCCCTTGCCATCCCAACGGAGCTCGCTCGCTCCCCCGCCCGTCCGCACTAAGCTAGCTAGCCCAGCTAGCCGCTCATTGATTGGCTGGAGTTCAGCCAATCAGTGAGCGGGCTGGAGGCGACACGTTTAAAAGCGGGTCGTCCTCCATTTCAAAACTCCCTTCTCTTCGCTGGGAGCTTGCTGCTTCCCTCAGGTAAGCAACTAAGCACGAGGGGGGGCGGCGGGAGGTTTGCTTCGCCGAGGAAACGCCTCTGGGCCTTTCCGAGACGAAGCGCCATGCTCGCGTGGGCGATGCGGCCGGCGGGAGGCTTGCTTCACCGAGGAAAGGCCTCTGGGCCTTTCCGAGACGAAGCGCCGTGCTCGCGTGGGCGGCGCAGCCGCCCGGAGCTTCGCATCGTCTCGGAAATGCCTTCGGGCCTTTCCGACACGAAGCCCCGTGCTTGCGTAGGCGGCGCAGCCGCCCAGAGCATCCCATCGTCTCGGAAATGCCTTCGGGCCTTTCCGACACGAAGCCCCGTGCTCGCGTAGGCGGCGCAGCCGCCCGGAGCATCGCATCGTCTCGGAAATGCCTTCGGGCCTTTCCGACACGAAGCCCCGTGCTCGCGTAGGCGGCGCAGCCGCCCGGAGCATCGCATCGTCTCGGAAATGCCTTCGGGCCTTTCCGACACGAAGCCCCGTGCTCGCGTAGGCGGTGCAGCTGCCCGGAGCATCGCATCATCTCGGAAAGGCCTTTGGGCCTTTCCGATACGAAGCACCGGGCTGGCGTGGGTGGCAAGCCTCCGCGAGGCTAGGCCAAAAGCCCCCCCCACCCCTCTCCAGCCCCAAGCAGTCTTAAACATTCTTACCTGTCCTGCTGCCTCTCTGCCTGTCTGCTGCCTGTTGCATCCATCCATCGCATCGGAGAGCTGCTGATTCTGCCTGCTGGTAAGTAACCTGGCTTTTTTTCTTTTATTTTTTAAATGTATTTTAAAATAATATTTTATTTATTGTGCATAGAATTTTTTAAAATAATTTTACTTAAAAGTATTGAGTGTAGAATATTTTTAAATGCTTTACTTCAATTTATTGTGTGTGGATTCTTTTTTTAAAATTGTCTTAGACTATTTAAAAAAAGATTCTATCCAAAATAAATTAAAATAAACTATTTTAAAATATTCTATACTCAATACTTTAAAATGTATTGTGCATATAATTGTTTTAAATTGTTTAATTGTAGTATGGAATATTTTTAATGGTTTCATTTTAAATTATTCTGTGTGGAATAGTTTGAAATGGTTACAGTATAAATTATTGCTGGTGGAATAATGGTTACAGTTGGTACAATACCTTAAAATAGTTATAGTATAAATTATTGCTGGTGGAATACTTAACAATGGTTTTTAAGGATTTTTTTTATTTATAGAATATCTTTTTTAAATTATTGTTTGGGAATTTTTATGTTTTAATTGTTTATAAAATATATTTACTACAAGAAATGTTATTCCTTTTTGCAAATGTTTTATTTGTGATGCAATATGTTGCTTTTAAGTGTACAGGTTGGTGTATGGTATGTGTCTCAAGGTGGCTTCTTTTCTATGGGCAGGCCAGGTTGGTGCAAGGCAGCTTTGCCAGATTTTGTGTGTTTCTGTGTGATACCTGGTTGTTTATGTAATTGTGATGTGGTTGCTGGTTCTGTGAGCTTCCTGGCACTGTCCTTTATAATTTCCCACAATGCCTTGATGGTTTTGATTCCAGTGGCTTTGTCTTTCCTGTCCTTAGGGTTAGGGGGGAAAAAACACTGGTTTCATTTGCAGTCTTTGGGGGGGGGGACAAAAAGGAGAAAGAGGGAGGAGGTGGGAGAAAGTGGGATCCTTGCTGCTTTCTGAGCTTGGTGGTTTTTTTACAGACATTTCACTACCAAACTAGGTAACATCATCAGTGCTAGATGGGGTTGTGGGGAAAGGAGGAGGAGGAGAAGTCGAAGGACAAAAAGGAAAAAGATAAGGAGGGAGAGGACTGTGGGGTCCTTTGGTGTTCTCTGAACTTGGTGGTTTTTAATTATTTTTAGGGAATTTTTATTTATTTATTGTTTATAGAAAGTTTATTACAAGAAAAAGGAGGAGGAGCTTCCGGAGGGAATGGAGGTTTACCTCTGAGCTCCGTTCACGCGGAGCTCTCTTTCGGGCTGGGGATGCTGCCGACCCTCTTTTTCATCCCGAGGGTCGGAACTCCTGTTGGCTGACCACCCTGCCTTCTGCCTGGGACCCGAATTGGCCCGTTTGGTTGCCTGGTTGCCCGGGCAGGAGCGAGGGAGATGGCGCACCAGCTGGTGCGGGGCGGAGCGGAGCGGAGCGGAGCGGAGCGGAGCGGAGCGGAGAAGCGGCAAGGCCTTGAATGGGGGGGCGGAGGAGGCCGGAGAACGATTGGAAGGCGGCGCCGATCAGAATCAGGATCCAAGGAGCCGGGACGGGATGGCAGCGACTCAGGGAGAGCCAAGGGAGAGTCGAGAGTCGTGGGAGAGCTGAGCGGAGAGCCGAGCCGAGCCGAGAGCCGAGCGGTCCGAATTGCGCCGGTCGTGGCGAACTCAGACCGGCGGGAGGGCCGCGGAGAGGAGAATAAGGCCCGGATGGTGCCCGAGGCGCCGGAGGGAAGAAGGAAAATGGAGCGAGGCCGGAGGCGCCAGAAGGAGTGGAAAAAAATCAGAAGGTAGGCCACAGGCAGGCCGTGGGGAGGTCGGAACGCTTCTCCAGGCCCAAAAACGGCCGAGGGTTGTTGGACAGATCGAGGACTATCAATGATTGGCGCTGAAGGCAGGCCACGGAGACAGAGGCGCTGGAGCACAGGCCATGGACTTAGTGGTACATCAGAGGCCTGTGCGGAGGGCTGCCCTGTACCCCCCCCCCCGTGCGATTACAACCCCCCTCATTCATCTAGGGCTACCTATTTCTACCACCCACTGCGGCCTTCGTCTCAGTTCCAGCCCAAGCTTCCATATTCACCAGCTGGTTATTATTATTATTATTAACCCATCATTTTCATCTACGATGTGGACTATGTGGACTATTTCCATCTGCCTATCTCTACCAGGACTATTTCATCCGTTTCATCTGGATGTATGTGGTTTTGGCTAACTTACATTAACATCGACAGCACCCACTTGATGAGCGCTGGCCCTTTATTATGCTTTACTCGAGAGTAGACCTGCTGCTACTGCGAGAGTCCCCCCTCTCGCAGCTATGGCCTCCAGCCCTTTCAAGGGCCCACCTCGAGGACGGGTTTGTTAACCCAGAGAGGTGGAGGAAGCGTGCTTTAAGGGGTTTTTTAGTTAATTGTTTTTTAAAATTTATAAAGGGTTTTAAGGGTGGGGGGGGGAAGGACCAGATCAGGAGTGATAGTAGAGCCAGGCAATTAGGTGTGGTCGAAAGAGGAAGGAATGGAGCGGGTGAGGAAAGGGAGGATAACATTCCATTACAGGGCTCTTTGATACCAACGGTCGTGGGGAGGGGCAGGTGCGAGGACACATTAAGAACGCGCAGTCGGTTGGGAGACCGGGGTTTTTGGTCATTCCCGGTCGTTTGTACCAACCCCTGCATACTAGGTGGTCAGGTTCCACAGGCCCAAGGCCTGAGACTGCTGTTATGCAACGCGAGGTCCGTTGTTAATAAGGCCCCCCTCATTCATGATCTTATCTTGGAGGGGGAGCCGGACCTCGCAGGAATAACCGAGACCTGGTTGGGCTCCGAGGGAGGTTTACCCCTCGTTGAATTGTGCCCACCAGGTTATCGAGCATTTCATCAGCCTCGGGCCCAGGGGAGGGGCGGCGGGGTAGCAGTGATTATTCGGGAAGACCTTGAGCCGAGAGAGTTCACCGTGCCACAGACATCCGGGTGTGAGTCCCTTGTTGTGAGATGGGGCCCAGGGAGGCAGTTGGGCCTGCTGATAGTATACCTGGCTCCTCGCTATACATCAGCGGCCCTGCCTGAACTCCTTGAGCTGATCTCATCGGTGGCGATTGAGACCCCCAACCTTATAGTGATGGGGGATTTCAATCTGCCGTCGATGGGAGAAGCGTCTGAGGGGGTTCGGGAGTTCATGGCCTCCATGACAGCCATGGACCTGACCCAGTTAATTCAGGGCCCTACTCACGAGGGAGGCCACACGCTGGACCTTGTTTTTGTCTCAGGCCGGTGGATGAGTGATCAGGGAATAGGGGACTTAGCCATTACTCCCCTGTCATGGTCGGATCACTATCTTCTCCGGCTGGACTTCCCTGGTGCTACCCCACACCGCGAGGAGGCGGAACCGGAAGGTATTAGATGGTTCCGCCCCAAGCGCCTGTTGGAACCAGATAGGTTCCAGACGGAGCTTGGGCCACCTCCTGTGGATTTGACCCGCCCCCGAGTGGAGGACCTGGTAGACGCATGGAATAGTGCGACTACCGGGGCCCTGGACCGGGTGGCGCCTTTGCGGCCTCTCCTGCGGCGACGAACCACCCTGGCTCCCTGGTTTACCGAGGAGCTAAGGGTGATGAAACGCCAAAGGAGACGCCTAGAGAGTCGTTGGAGATCCTCTCGTTCCGAATTTGACCGAGCACAGGCACGAGCCTATTTGAGGACGTACCTTGTGGCATTAAGAGCGGCCAAACGTCAACATTGCGCCGCCCTTATTGCGTCTGCAGATAACCGCCCTGCCGCCTTGTTTCGGGTGACTCGTTCCCTCTTGTTTGAGAGGCCGCGGGAAGCCCCTTTACAGGGTAGAGCAGAGGAGTTTGGGAAATATCTACATGACAAAGTCGCTCAAATCCGGATGGGATGGACCCCCTTCAGTGGTTCAGTAGAGACGCCCGTGGCGAGTCTTGAGGGTCCGCTTTGGGAGGAGTTTGATTCGGTTGCCATCGAGGATTTGGACAGGTTGCGTGGACGTCTGCGACCCACCACATGTTTATTGGACCCGTGTCCCTCCTGGCTTGTACTGGCATCCTGGGAGGTTACACGTGACTGGCTCCTGGTCCTAGTGAACACTTCGTTGGGTGAGGGGTCTCTACCAGCCGCCTTGAAAGAGGCGATGGTGAGACCCCTGCTCAAGAAGTCTTCCCTGGACCCGACGGACCTAGTCAATTACCGTCCAGTCTCCAACCTTCCTTTTTTAGCGAAGGTTGTAGAGAGTGTGGTGGCACAGCAGTTCCCACGCCACCTGGAGGAAAATGATTATCTAGACCCGCGCCAGTCCGGCTTCCGACCCGGGCACAGCACGGAGACGGCCTTGGTCGCATTGGTGGATGATCTCTGGCGGGCCAGAGATAGGGGTTGTTCCTCTATCCTGGTCCTATTAGACCTCTCGGCGGCTTTCGATACCATCGACCATGGTATCCTGTTGCACCGGCTGGAGGGGTTGGGAGTCAGGGGCACCGTGTTACGGTGGTTTGGCTCCTACCTCACTGACCGGACGCAACGTGTGTTGGCAGGGGAGCAGAGATCGACCCGGAGGCCTCTCACATGTGGAGTGCCACAGGGTTCGGTACTCTCGCCTCTCCTGTTCAACACATACATGAAACCGCTGGGCGAGATCATCCGTGGTTTTGGGGTGGGATATCATCTGTATGCTGATGACACTCAGCTATACATCTCCACCCCAAACCACCCCAATGAGGCCATCGAAGTGATGTCCCGGTGTTTGGAGGCCGTACGGATCTGGATGGATGGCAACCGACTGAAACTCAACCCTTCCAAGACGGAGTGGCTGTGGCTTCCGGCGCCCCGGTTCAACCAGGTGTTTCCATCTCTGGCCATTGGGGGCGTGCAACTAGCCCCTATGGAACAGGTGCGCAATTTGGGCGTCCTCCTGGATGCCCGGCTGTCCATGGATGACCATGTAACAGCCGTGGCAAGGGGGGCGTTCCATCAGGTTCGCCTGATGCGCCAATTGCGCCCCTTATTGGACCGGGATGCCCTACGCACAGTCACCCATGCGCTGGTGACGTCTCGCCTGGACTACTGCAATGCTCTCTACATGGGGCTTCCTTTGAGATGCACTCGGAGACTACAGTTGGTCCAGAACGCGGCCGCGCGGGTGATCATGGGGAGGACTAGATTCTCCCCTGTAACACCTCTCCTGCGCGAGCTGCACTGGCTTCCTGTGGTCTTCCGAGTGCGTTTCAAGGTCTTGATTATGATCTTTAAAGCGCTCCATGGCACAGGGCCTAGTTACATGCAGGATCGCATCCTGCCCCACACATCCCTACGACCAATCCGCTCTCACAGAGAGGGACTTCTCCGGGTGCCGACCGCCAAACAGTGTCGGGGGTCGACACCCAGGAGCAGAGCCTTCTCTGTGATGGGCCCAGCCCTGTGGAATGACCTCCCCCGGGACATCAGGATTACTTCCGATCTCCGCTCCTTCCGTGTACAACTGAAAACCCACCTCTTCCAACTATCTGGCCTGGCTCAACCGTAATTTTCTCGTACTCCTCCTGACTGTCTGTTTTTTAACATTTTGAATTTGGATTGTACATGGGGTTCTGTAATTAGGGTATTTTAATGGTTTTTAATTGTCTATGTATTGTATCTGTTAACCTCCTCCGAACATGTGTGTCTTTGTACTTATGTATGTCATGGATTTATGTAAATGTTATATGTTTTTTACTCCATTGTACGCCGCCCCGAGTCCTTTTCGGAAAGGGAGCGGCTAATAAATTTAAATTATTATTATTATTAAATGTTATTCCTTCTTGCAAATGTTTTATTTGTGATGCAATATGTTGCTTTTAAGTGTACAGGTTGGTGTGTGGTATGTGTCTCAAGGTGGCTTCTTTTCTATGGGCAGGCCAGGTTGGTGCAAGGCATCTTTGCCAGATTTTGTGTGTTTCTGTGTGATACCTGGTTGTTTATGTAATTGTGATGTGGTTGCTGGTTCTGTGAGCTTCCTGGCATTGTCCTTTATAATTTCCCACAATGCCTTGATGGTTTTGATTCCAGTGGCTTTGTCTTTCCTGTCCTTAGGGTTAGGGGGGGAAAAACACTGGTTTCATCTGCAGTCTTTTGGGGGGAAATTGTTTGTGTGTGTGTATGTGTGTGTGTGTTTTCCTGGCACTGTCATAGTTTGTGTTTGTGGGTATGTAATGTCCCGCAGTTATCTACACATTAATAATGATCAAGTGCTAATAATATTTCCTTATACATTTTAGTGACCTTTCCTTTCATAATTGGTGTTTTCTTTCATACTTTTAGATTTCTAATTGCTGTTTCTGTTAGTTAGCAATTGATAAAACAAATTCCACGTGAAAAAGTATTCAAAGCCTTCTTGGTTTTAATTGTCAATTTATTCATTCTTGCACATTCTAATATTTATTCATTTTCATATCTTTGTTTTTTCCACTGTTGTGCAAACACAATTCCAACAGCTGTTAACATGTGTAAAATTAAATATGTATTTATTCCCTTTGAAATACAAGTAGTAAGTAGTAAGCTACTTACCTTCTATAAGTAGCTCTTTTATTGTTTTGTGTACTTATTTTAATCTTATTTAAGTAGTAAGTGCACAAAATAATAAATTTCCTTTTTTATATCTTCTTTTTGTAGATCATTCATTGGGGCAAAAAATTCAGTGACATTGTCTTGGCCACTCCCATCCGGTCACATGACTGCCAAGCCACTCCCACTCGGTCACATGGCTGGCAAGCCACTCCCACCCGGTCACATGGCTGGCAAGCCACTCCCACCAGGTCACATGGCTGGCAAGCCACTCCCACAAAGGAGGCCACACCCACAGAGTAGGTTCCAAAAATTTTTGAAACCCACCACTGGAATATACATACATTTTACTGTGCCATCATAATGTTACCATTATTACAAATGTACATTTTGATAATGTTTGTTAGGTGTAGGCATAAGGAGTATAGATATATTATGTACCTATAGATAGATAGTTTGATATAATAAAATACTTGGCAAATTATAATACAGAAATGGAACCGTGTTGATACGTGCTGCATTTTGTCTTTTTCAAGATCATTGTGAAGTGTACCTAGCATTTGTTTGATGAACTGTAAGGAATGACTCTCTAAACTTCTTAATCTAACAGATGGCTGTCATTATGAAACTGAAGCAGCTGCACATTTTTTGCAGCTATTTATGGACCCCAATTTTGAGTAAATACTTTGGGCCACATAGATTGTAATTTTCAGCTTTTCTCATGTAAACTATTCTCAGTTCTAGTGATTAAACCAATCATTTTGCAATACAAACACTGTAATGCCATTTTTGATTTTTTTTTCTCTTCTGGTTTTCCAAAGGTTAGGTAATTAAAAAAAAAAACTGCTTTGCTAATTAATAACAGATGTTTACATAACCTCTATTTTTAAAAGTCTTTTCAGAAGAAACAAGTTTTGGAATTGATACCTATCTTCAAAGTGACCCCCATCAAGGTAAAATAACTTGAATAATTTTATTTTTTTCATCTGCACAGTTTTGTAACTATTGCAACCATATAAACTAAACATTTAATATGAAATAAATTTCATTAGAAAATGACGTGGTATATTTTTGGACCCTTTTCTTTTATAAGTCTTTTAAAAATGTATCACAGAACTGGTACAATAGCCTAGAGTAGCATTTTAAAAGTTGGAATTTAATCTAGGCTAATTATGCTGTAAACTCCCATTATACAAACCAAGGAAGAAAGCAAGCAGAGAATATAATATAATATTAGTGATGTGGTTTTTTAAAAAAAGATGAGACAGATATTTTCATGCAGCTTGGTAATGTCTTACCACCATCGTCACCACGATTTTAACTTTGAAGAGGTACACTACATCTTGCTTTCTCAGGGAGAGAATGTACAATCAGCAATAGCAACACTGGACCTCTCCCAGCTGAGTTCATTCTTTCTTACTCACTTTCCTGTTGGAAATGCAGTGGTAAAATCAACATCTGAAGTGATAAATCAATCCCTAGTTGGTTTCCTCTGTAATGCTGAACTAGCATTGTTCCAAGCCATTGTTGGATGAAGGAAGACAAACACGTGAAGATGATGATGATGAGGAGGAGGAGGAGGATCATGATCATGATCATGATGATCATGAAAAAGAGGAAAAGACATTGCAGATTTTTTTTTCTATCCTGAGGGGTAAGAAAAATGGAGATATAAAGAAATGTTCCAAAAATGAAATGTGTTCTAAGAAATTTTGGCTCAGTCATAGTTGGAGCTAACTGATCAAAACTGAGATGGGGCCAGAGGCTTCCGAGAACGGAATTTCCTTGGGTCAGGCACCATCTGGGGAAAAAGAGAAGGAAAGAAAAAACAAGTGTTACAAATAAAAATGTAATTAAATTGCTGTGATAAGCAGTTGCAAAGCATGCTTTCTTCCTCTGCATGTTTGGACCTGAAATTCTTGACATCTGTGGCCCCTACTCCAGCTTGCAAAACACAGTTTGTGTTGCTGACATGGAAGAAATTTTAGTTAATGCTACTTACCATTGTTTGGCTTTCTCTAAGGAAATATCAATAGAATTACTTAAAAAATAACCCTCCTGTTGTTTCACAGAAATTGTGCGAGTTTATTTGAATTAGAAATCATTTCATTAATATGCCTTCCTTATTTAGTTATACACAGTTTATTTTATATATCCAAGCCAGCTCTCTCAAAGCTATTGCTTGTTTAAACATTCTTTTTCTCTTTATTTTTATTTTAGCCGGAAGGTTGCTGCTGACATTGCACATTTGGTCAGATAATTTTAGGATGTAGCAATAGCACTTAGACTTATATACCACTTCACTTCATTTATATACTACTTCATATAAATCTATGCCCTCTCTAATCCCTCTCTAAGCAATTTATAGTGTCAGCATATTTCCCCCAACTATCTATGTCCTCATTTAACTGTCCTCGAAAGGATGGAAGTCTGAATCAACCTTGAGCCAGCGAGACTCAAACTGGACAAGCTGCAGGCACTCAGCAGAATTAGCCTGCAGTACTGTGTTTTAACCACTGTGCACCATGGCTCTCGATATTTCAAAAGTGCATTTTCAAAAGACAACTGGACTTTCTTATTTTTCTTTGAAGACATTTTGCTTTTCATCCAAGAAACTTCTTCAGCTCTTCAGAAAGAAAGTCCAGTTGCCTCTTGAAAAAGCACCTTTGAGACAACCATCCTCTGGATGACTGACAATCTCCATAGGCACAGCACTCAATGTAGCTCTAATGAAAATCACAAATGGTCCGCCAAGGGGAAGGAAACTGATTTTTTTTGTAGTTAAAATTAGTTGATCTTCTGGGAACTCAAAATTAACCTGTCCTGTTCTTTTCAACAGTACATTAACTTATCTAATTTAGTCTGTCCCAATATTTATCAGGCTAGAATAGGATAGGAGGATACTTGCTGTATTTCTGAAAGGCCTGATGATTAAGCACATAGTCTTTGAACAGGTTATTAGAACTTACCGTATTTTTGGAGTATAAGACGTAACTTTTTCCCTCTAAAAAGAGGCTGAAAATCTGGGTGCGTCTTATACACCAAATACAGCATTTTTTGCCTCCTGAAGCCCCACCCCCTTCACCAAAATGGCTGTTCATACCCTTATGAAGGCTTTCAGACAGTTCCTGGGGGCTGGAGAGGGCAGAAATAAGCAAAAAAAATGCCCCCCCCCAGCAGCACTCTATAAACCTCCATAAGGCTATGCATGCATTTTTTTAAACAAAAAAGGCTCGTTTCCACGAAAAACAGGCCATTTTTTGTTCTCCCCCCCCACCTCCCAGGAGCACTCTACAAGCCCCCTCCCCTAAGGCTATTCATGCCTTTTATTTGAAAAAAATAGGGTCCGTTTTCACAAAAAATGGGCCATTTTGGGGAGGTTTGCAGAGTGTAGAACCTTTTTTTTTCCTTTTGGAAAGCTGTTTAGTTAGAGTGGTTGATGAGTTTTAGGCACTACAGGATGTCAGCGATTTCCTTCTCCAGCACATGGATAAATACACCTGGAAACATCTACCTACCTACCTACTTTATTTCTGTCTGTCTGTCTGTCTGTCTGTCTGTCTGTCTGTCTGTCTGTCTGTCTGTCTGTCTCTCTTTATTTCTCTATTTCTCTCTCTATCCCTTTATCTACCTACCTACCTACCTACCTACCTACCTACCTACTCTCTCTCTCTCTCTCTCCCTACCTACCTACTGTATTTCTCTCTCTCTCTCTCTTTCCCTCTATCTACTTATATACCTACCTACCTATTCTCTCTCTCTCCCTACCTATTGTATTTCTCTCTATATATTTTTCTCCCTTTATGCCTCTACCTACCAACCTACCTACTCTCTCTCTCTCCCTACCTACCTACCTACTGTATTTCTCTCTATCTCTCGCTATTTCTCTCTCTCTATCCCTCTACCTACCTACCTACCTATCTCCACTCTCTCTCCCTCCCTCCCTACTGTATTTCTCTCTCTCTCTCTCTCCCTTTATCTACCTACCTACCTACCTACCTACCTACCTACCTACCTACCTACCTATTCTCTCTCTCTCCCTACCTACCTACTGTATTTCTCTCTCTTTCTCTCCCTCTCTATCTATCTACCTATTTTTTTTAAAAAAAGTCTCTTCAAAACCTGGGTGCATCTTATACTCCTGTGCTTCTTATACTCCCAAAAATACAGTACTTTATAAGTCACCTAAGATATGAACATGCATAATATTCCTTCCTTCTACTATTTTCTCCATAACTGCAGCCCTGTCAGATTGATTGGTCTGAGAATGACTTGGTGGTCCAAAGTCTCCCAGCCAGATTCCATGTCTAAAGTGGGACTAGAATTTGCAGTTCTATGTAAAATGAAATGAAGTCTTAGGTTTATAAGATTTGAATTATGATTGAATTATGTTTTTTTCCCATATAACATTTACAGGAAATCCTATTGCTTGCTTGTTTAATTATTTATTTGATATGCCACATGAATTCATCACTTTGTGTTGAACCTCACACTTCAAACTAAGAACACCAATATCCAGGCTGTACATTGTGGTACAGAGATGTGTTTTAGTCCAAAATATCTGCACAACAATATTCAGCATGTTTGGCAGGATGTGTTTTCACGTGGATGAGATAATCTGGTTTATAGATGTATTTTATAGTTTCCCTTTGTGATAATTTAATTCTGTTGCTTTTTCCATATTAACTGACACCAGGAAAGGGATGTGGCTAGATGATAAGAATGGAAAAATTGTATCTTGGTACAGAATATGGAGTGTAATTTGATAAAATAGTTAGGTAAATCATGGCAGGGATGGGGAAAGAGAAAACATTCTGAGATAGGAAGAAAAATTAAATACAATGATCTTGGAATTAGTCATTAAGGTAAATGTATGTTAACAAAAAATAAAAATAAACACTTTTGAAGTGAGTACATTTAGGCTGTTTTGAGCCTTTTTAAAATTACTGGAACATTATGTTACATTTGCTTATAGTTGGATACATTTGAGAGATGTTATAAATATGCAGTACTCTGTTTTCAGTTACGCACAGTTCAACCTGTACTGAAACTTAACTATATGACTAAAATGAAATACTCATTTTAGTCTTAAATGATGTAAATCTCTTTTTGTTCTTGTTGCAAGTTGTTTCTCTATAGGATAGCCAGGAGAATCCAAAGAAAAAACTTTCTTTTTTATTAAGTACTTCATGTATTTTGTGTGAATAAAGGGAAGAAATCGATAAACCTTGACTTGGGAAGATTTTGAAATTCAAACATTTAGAGCAAATAGGGGAAGGTAATCCATGATTATTCTGGTTATCATTTTTATGTAACTGTCCAAAAAAGGGTTATCTTTCCAGACAAACCTCTGAATTTATCAAAAGCACAAAAATAGGCCAGCTGGATCTAAGCAAAGGACTAACCAGGTCGGCATAATGTATTCAGCCATGACTAACTAGGTAAAAAGGTGAAACTCACAAGATAAATATCAGCAATCTATTATTGTTATTGTTGCTGTTGTTGTTATTATTGTTGTTATTGTTGTTGTTGTTATTATTATTGTTATTATTATTGTTGTTGTTGTTATTATTATTATTATTATTATTATTATTATTATTATTATTATTACTACTATTATTATGTTAATCTTTGGTGAGATGCACAGCCTTTGGAGCTGGTTGGTAGCCTAACAGCTCGAGTCCTAACCAAGGACCTAGGAACTGTTAAGGTAACGTCAGAGGATATAAGTTGTTCCAAGTAGGGTGGTTTTTTTGTGGAGTCAGAAAGTTCAAATCAGGTAAATTTAGAATTTTCAAATAGCGATTTGTGCATCACCAGGTATTGCAATATCAATGAACCATATTTTTTTCTTTTCAATTATTGTTATGTCAGGTGTGTTGTAGACCAAGTGCCTGTCAGTCTGGATTCTGAAGTCCCACAAGATTTTGCCTTTCTCATTCTCTAAAACCCTCTCAACTGGTCGCACTGGTTTTTGCTGTACTCAAATCCAAACTTTTGGTACAATTTCCAGTGAATAATCTTAGCAAACGCGGTTATGGCATTGTAGGTAGTCAGTTTGTGAAATTTTGCTGCACCCACTGATCAAGTGGTCGACTGTCTCATCTTTCTCATTACAGAGGCGACATTTGCTATTGGTGGTAACATGACGAACTTTTGCCTTCATGCAGTTTGTGGCTAAGGCTTGTTCTTGAGCTGCCAAAATAAAGCCTTCTGTTTCTTTTTTCAGTACTCCTGATCTTGACCAGTTCCAAGTTAGTTTTTGGTCAGCTTTGCCTTCAATATTTTTCAAGTATTGGCCATGCATAGCTTTGCTTTTCCAATTTTCAGCTCGCTTCTCAATTACTTCTTTCTTATATTCAGCTTTTAACTTAGTTGTCTTCAAAAGGCCTCCTTTATTTACTTCCTTAATCATTGGTTCTTCACTTTTCTGGATGTAATCATTCAAGCTGTGTCTTTCTTCTTCCACAGTCTGCTTTACTTGTAGGAGTCCTCGACCACCCTCTGCTCTTGGTAGATACAATCGGTCAACATCACTTTTAGGGTGCAAAGCATGATTCCTTGTCATAAGCTTCCTTGTTTTTCTGTCCAAATTGTCCAACTCCATCTGGGTCCAGTCAATTGTTCCTGCAGAGTACCGAATTACAGGTATAGCCCAGGTATTTATGGCTTTTATGATGTTTCCTGAACTCAGTTTGGACTTTAATATCTTGCGAATTCGTCGAATGTACTTGGCTGAGGTTAATTCCTTGACTTTATTATGATTAAGTCAGAGGCCTCTAAAATCGCCAAGTACTTGTAGCCTTCTTCTGGTTTTACTGCCTTTATCATTTCTTCATTCTCAAGTTGTATTCCATCATCTTCTAGGACCTTGCCTGCCTTGGTTGCCATTGTTGCACATTTGTCAATTCCAAACTGCATACCAATGTCTTGGCTAAATTCTTTTGTGTTTTCAATTAATAAATTCAGTTCAGCTTTTGTTTTACCAAACAGCTTCAAATCATCCATGTACACCAAGTGTGAAATTTTAGTCCTTTCTTTGCAAGTTCATATCCACAGTTCACCTTCTTCAAAATGGTTGTCAGTGGTAGCATTGAGAGTATAAAAAGTAGGAGTGAAAGGGAATCACCCTGAAAAATGCCTTGTTTAATTTCAACTTCACCCAGTTCGTTTCCATTAGCCATAAGCTTCATTTTCCAGAGGTTCATTGAAGTTTCCATGAAGGTTTGTATGTTGCTGCTAATGCCAAAGATTTTCAGGCATTTCTTGATCCAGCTGTGGGGAACTGAATCAAAGCTTTCTTATAGTCTATCCAAGCCATGAACAGCTTGGTTTGTCTTTTCTTTGAATTCTTTAGGATTAGCTTCTCAATCAGCAGTTGGTCCTTTGTTCCTCTTGAATTTTTGCAGCATCCTTTCTGTTCTACAGGAAGCAAGTCATTTCTTTCCAAGTATCCGTAAATTTGGTTTGCAATGATACCAGTAAGGAGCTTGTATGTTGTTAGCAAACAGGTGATTGACCTATAGTTTCCAGGGTCCTTTCCTTTTTCTTTATCTTTTTGGATCAAAAATGTCCTTCCAGTTGTTATCCATTCATCATTGTCAGGTGTTTTTAAGATCTGGTTCATTTGGGCTGCCAATCTTTTGTGCATACTTGTAAGTGCCTTTAGCCAGAAACCATGTAGCTCATCTGGTCCAGGTGCACTCCAATTCTTCATTTTTCTTGACTGTCTTTGCACCATTTATTTTGTTATTTTCACATCTTCCATTCTAAGCACTTTAATAGAATCCTCAACCTGCTTGATCCATGTTGCATTTCTGTTGTGGTTCCTGTTGTTTTCCTACAAATTCTTCCAGAATTTCAGAACTTTCTCTTTATCAGGCTTTTCATTTGTTGTTACTCCATCTCCACTTTCTAAACTCTTATAAAACTGGTGCTGATTTGCTCTGAACTGTGAGTTTTCCTTGAACTGAGTTACTCGATTTTCATACGGTTTAATCTTTTCAGCAATGGCAACAACCCTCTGCTTCAGCTCTTCAATTACTACCGCAATCTTCTTATTCTCCAAATGGTATCTTGCTTCCAGGCTGTTTTTGACCTGCTTGTTCTTTAGCTGACGTTGCCTTAAGTTCTTCAAGTGGCTCAAGTCTCCACGGAATTTTTTGATCTTCAATTCCAACCAAATTTTCCACTTAGACTTCCCCTTCTTGCCTCTTTGGTTCCTTTGTATTTTCAAACCCAATTCTTTGGTGGTTATGAAGGCTGCTGAATACATCACCTGGTTTGTTTCAGCTAATGTAGTGGTTTGAATGATTTGCACAGCCTCATTGACCCTATTTAGTACATTTCTCAATTCTTTTTGGTTCACTTGGTTCAGCTTTGGCAAACGTATTCTTTCAGCATCTTCCATTTGATGCTTTATTTTTTCATCTAATTGAGCACTATCTGTTGGTGCTTGCTCTTCAGTGCTTCCTTGTTCTTTATCTTCATCCACTGACATCACAGTCTGTGTGGTTCACCTTCCAAATCTGATATATTCGATTATTATTATTATTATTATTATTATTATTATTATTATTATTATTATTATTATTATTATTATTATTATCTTTATTCATTAAACATGAAACTCAGCCAACTGAACATTCAAAAACGCATTACAAATACCAGTGACTGGTACTAATGGTTGATACGGTTTGCTGCCAGCATCCTAGGTATCAACCAAGTACCTTCTTAAAATATGAGATGTCCCGAGTAGCGCAGTTTTTTTGCAGTTCCACTGGTATTATTGCAGGAAGCTGCAATTTGTTGATGTATCTTGTAAAATTCTTGGACATGGTGCCAAGAATTTGTGATACCCATTGTTATGACAATGGGTATCACTGTTACATGCTGCAACCATAGCCGTGTACTTTCGATGGCCAGGTCGCAATATTTCATGATTTTTTCTAGTTCTTTTTTTTTTTTTTACTCTGGCATCTCCAGGAACAGCGATATCAATAAACTGTATACTTCGGCCCTCTACAACCATGATATCTGGCGTGTTGTGCTCCAAATGATGATCCATTTGTATTCGAAAGTCCCACAAGATCTTCACCTTCTCATTTTTTTCCACTTTATGTTCCCATGACTTTCTGGATACAGGCAAATCATATTTTTTACATAATGACCAGTGGATAAATTTAGCAACTCGATAATGTCTAGCTTTGTAATCAGTTTGTGCAATTTTGCTGCATCCACATATTAAATGTGAAACAGTTTCAACTTTGTTATTGCAAAGTCAGCAGTTTGGATTGTCAGTGTATTTTTGTATCTTCGCTTTCATGGCACTATTTGTAGTGCTTGTTCTTCAGCAGCCAGTATTAAACCTTCCGTTTCTTTCTTGATAGTTCCCACCTTAAGCCATGTCTATGTTAAATTGTCATCACATTTTCCTTCAATGTTTTTCAAGTGCTGTCCATGCAAAGCTTTGATTTTCCATCTATTTAATCTGTCATCCCAGTTTTGTGTTTCGTAGGATTATTGTCAATGGAATTAATGCAGTTGAACTGTGATGAGTATTGATTTAAGTTCAGTGGGACTTTTTGAGTACATTTTTAAGTCATCTATGTATAATAGATGATTTATCTTGCCATGTTGGCTTGAGATTTGGTAACCCAGTTTTGTGTTTCGTAGGATTATTGTCAATGGAATTAATGCAATGTTGAACAGTAGTGGTGAAAGTGAATCCCATTGGAAGATTCCTTGTTTGATGTTGATTTCACCAATGTTGTCCTCATTTGTTGTTAGAACTGTTTTCCATTTTTGTATATTTGCTTTCAAAAAGGTACAGATATTTTTGCTGATTCCAAAGTTTTCCAGACAGGTGTTAATCCAGCTGTGGGGTAATGAGTCAAATGCATTCTTGTAATCAATCCATGCCATATTTAAATTTGTTTTTCTTCATTTTGCATTTTTAGTACCATTTTGTCTATGAGCAGCTGATCTTTTGTTCCTCTTGATTTTTTATACTTTCCTTTTTGTTCTACTGGATACAAACTGTTTTCCATCAGATGATTGAACACTGAATTTGCCAGTATCCTTGTAAAAAGTTTGAACGTTGTTGCAGACAAGTAATTGGGTGATAGTTGCTTGGTTCTGTGCCTTTTTCTGGATCTTTCATTATCAAGTATGTTCGGTCAGCTGTTATCCATTCTTCGCTTCTTGCATTTTGATCAAATTGAGTGGCCATGCGATAATGGAGGCTTGTCAGGTGTTTTAGCCAGTATCCATGCAGTTCATCCAGGTCAGATGCACTCCAGTT
Organism: Natrix helvetica; assembly: GCF_964273705.1. Classification (NCBI taxonomy): domain Eukaryota; kingdom Metazoa; phylum Chordata; class Lepidosauria; order Squamata; family Natricidae; genus Natrix; species Natrix helvetica. The sequence goes on from NC_138548.1 coordinate 51,162,846, forward strand.
CTTGACCTTCTTTGCTTGTTTTGCCACCATGTCAGTTTTTATTACAATATTTTCCATCTTTTTTGGTGTTGTTTGTTGTTGAATAGCTTTGATCCAGGAGGCAGTGTTGTCATGTTCCACTGGGTTTTTTCACAGTTCTTTCCAAAAGTTCAAAGTTGTTTCTTTACATGGGTGAATATTAGTTTGGATTCGATTTTCATCAAGGGACCAGCAAATTGCTGTTGCTATTGCACATTATTTTAGTTGTTCTATAATTTCTGTTATTGTTTTTTCCTCCAGGTTGTATTTTTTGTGTAAACTATTTTTCAGCTTTTTGTTCCTTAGTTTTCCTTCTTTTAAGAACTTCAGATTGCTGATATCCCCTCATAGTTTTTTTAATTTAATTTTCAAGTCTAATTTTCCACTTTGGTGTTCCAGTGGGTTTCTTTTTTTTCGCATTTTATAACCTAGTTCTGCAGTTATAATGGCAGCTGTGCTATACATTAATTGGTTGGTTTCATATAGTGTGCTGGATGGGATGGAAGTTAAAATGTTGTTCACGGCAGTTAACAGATCTTTCACTCGTTTGCTATGCCCTTCGCAAATTATAGGTAGTCTTTTTCTTTCTACATTTTCTTTGATGTGATTTTTAATTTTTTTCTTTTAGCATTTTTGCTAGATCACTTAGCTTTACACTTTCAAGTTGTTGCACAGGAGGTTCTTCATCCTGTATGTTCGTTTCTTTCTCTGGCTGGTCAATTTGTTCAGCTGTTGAACCAATTTCTTCAGCTTGTTCATCATCACTTGTTGTTTTCTTTTTAGACAATATTTCTAGATCTTGCATTTCTGCTTATGTGAAAACTTTATTACAGATGATGAAATGCCTTTGATCCATTAATCTATGTTCAGTTATGTCACTTTCCCGGTGTTGTTCCTTCCACAGTTGCATCATTCTTTTTTTAAATCCCCTGGCTGTTGGTTCTGCCTAATAGTAATATTTGAGGATTTGTCAATTTTCTTTGGTTGTCCAAGTTTTGAGCTTTGGTTCCAGTCGCTTTGCAGTTGCACGCCCTGGTTCCCTGGCAGTAACAACTGAGCCCTGTAGCCCCTTTTTTGACACATATCCAGGAGCTATAGCATCTGACATGGTCCTTGTTGACCCGGGCGATGACCGATTCAAAGTGGAATTTTGTTGGTTTCTCATCATCATTAGTGATGGTAGGTGCTGGGTTGGTTAATAATAATAATAATAATAATAATAATAATAATAATAATAATAATAATAATAATAATAATAATAATAATAATAATAATAATAATATATTTATTTCTTAGCCGCACCCTCTCCCGAAGGACTCGGGGCGGCGTACAATAAAACATATAAAATACATATCTAGACAAGACATACATATAACAAAGACATATACTAAGACGTGTACAAGGAGGAGGTGGGCTGATGAATAAAAACAATTAAAATCACAATGTTTAAAAACCCCTAAATAAATAAATACATAAAATTACCCAAATAAAAAACCCGTCAGGAGCGATATAGTTAGATCATAGTTGAGCCAGGCCAGCTACTTCTCAGTGCTAAGCCACTACTGATTCAAGGATGATAATATCATAACTGTAAGAACTGCACCTACAGTTAGGCCTACCTTCCTGTTGGTTGTACGAAGGAGGATCAGGACTGGGGGGAAAGGAAAGAGGCCTACCTTCCATTATTATTATTATTATTATTATTATTATTATTATTATTATTATTATTATTATTATTATTATTATTATTATTATTGCATCAACATAATTGTATCACAGCGGCCAGTTGTTTCTCCGGATTTGGCATTAATTACTAGTCAGGCCCCACCCAGGGGCCTAGGACGTCGTAACATATTTTCGTAATATGTGTGCGGATCCAAGCAGTGTGGCCTTTTGCATTTGACTGATGGTGATAATCGTTGGATTTCAATTTTTAAGTCCTGGTATTTCACAATTTTTTCATATTCCTTCTTGGAGACCCTGCTATCACCTGGCATTGCGATATCTATGATTGTAACCTTATTTTTCTCAGTGTGATGTCTGGTGTATTATGCACCAGTATTTTATCCATTTGTATGCGAAAATCCCACAAGATCTTGACCATCTGATCCTCAACGACTTTTTCAGGCTTATGTTCCCACCAGTTTGTTGCTGTTTTAATATTATAATTTTTGCACAAATTCCAGTGGATCATTTGTGCCACTGAATTGTGCCCCATTTTATAGTCCGTCTGCGCGATTTTTTTACAGCAGCTGAGTATGTGGTCAACAGTTTCATCAGCCTCTTTGCAAAGTCTACATTTGACATCATCAGAGGATTTTTCGATTTTGGCCTTAATGGCATTTGTGCGGATTGCTTGTTCTTGCGCAGACAGGATGATGATGATGATGATGATGATGATGATGATGATGATGATGATGATGATGATGATGATGATGATGATGATTCCAAAGATAGTTTGTGAATACATTTATAAAATATATCCAGATAATTTTTCCTGGTCTTGGTTTTAGTTAGTTTGCTTTATCACATTTTATTTCTGAAACAGGAGCAACACATGAAGAATTAATTTTGGATTATAATTATTACAACAAATATATCTAAAATGCCTTTGTATTTGGCTGCCTTTCTTCATGTCACGAGATTACAAGAAAAAAATGTTGAGACTTTGGAAAAAGTGCAAAGAGCAACTAAGATGATTAAAGGCCTAAAGACTAAAACATATGAAGAACGGTCGAAGGATTTGAGTTTGGCTAGTCTAGAGAAAAGAAGGACTAGAGTGATATGATAGCAGCATTTTCCAAAAGCACAAGAGGGCAGGACAAGAAACAATGGATGGAAACTAATCAAGGAGAGAAGCAATCTAGAATTAAGGAGTAACTTCCTAACAGTGAGGACAATTAACCAGTGGAACAGCTTGCTTTCAGAAGTTGTGGGTGCTTCATCATTGGAGTGGACAATCACTTGTCTGAAATGGTATATGGTTTCCTACTTGATCAGGGTCCTGGACTGGAAGACCTCCAAGGTCCCTTCTAGCCAGAGATGGTATTCAGCCAGTTCTGACAGCTTCTGGAGTAGCAGAATTCCAGAATTCTTCTGCTTCTGGTGGTAGAAGAAATTTTGAGTAGTTCAGAGAACTGGCAAATAGGCTGGCGCCACTCCCCACTGCCACCCAACCTCCCAGCTGATCTTATTTTGTTGCCTTGAACAGGAGAACGGAGCTGGAAAGCAGTGGGTTGGGGTGGGAGAATGGGGATTTTGCAGTATCTGCCCTGTCCTGACCACAAAGCCACATCCACAAAGCCACCCACACAAAGCCATACCACACCCACAAAGCCACACCCACAGAATTGGTACTAAAAATTTGAATCCCACCACTGCTTCCAGCTCTATTCTGATTGAAATGTGTTTTGTCTGTAAGCTATTTCCCCCACAGTATTTTGAAATCGAATAGCCCTTACAATGTTAAGAGTAGTTTCTTAAATTTAAACAACCAGAAAACAGATTCTGAACCTTAAAAGTCAGTTGGGAAAACCAAATGTCTATTCCTCTCATTGACTATTTCTAGAAATCAGTCAAGGATTCTAATGGCACAGCTAAATTTCAGATCAACAATTAGTGATGTGTGCATTTAAAGAATATTTACATCCATGTAATATAGACACAAGCAGCATAAAATATATTCTATGTATTTCCTCTGTTGTTTTTATTGCAGATTTATTACTATTTCTATAAAGTTGTTTATACATTCAGAACTAGGTTTCCTCCTTCAAAAATAATTTGGAAGAAATTAACTTTGTGCGACCACAAGCAAAAGCTGTGTGAACTAGAAGGGGGGGGGGGAATCAATTCATAATCAAAATCATACCACATAATACAAATCTTAAGGTACCTTACATACATTCTTCTACATGTGTCTTTCAAGAACAATATAGTGTACATTTTCAATATTTAGAGAACAGTAAGGATAATCAATCTTTCAGAGAGGAATACATTAAAACTCTTAGAGGCATTTGTTTTAAAAAGAGAGATACAATATCTGCTTTTTTATTAGATTATTTAGAGAAGCCATTCTTGTACCCCTAGAATTTCTGAAGAGTTTTCAACCCACTAGTGTGACATATTACTCCAATAACTCAACATACTATAAAAAGGATAGCAGTATAAATGCTAAATTTTATCTGCCATAGGTTATGAAAATTCAGGATTCAAATTAGACTTAGCTATGTATGCTTAGATTACACCCACAGCCTTGATACTGACAGTAAAGGTTTAGAAAAAGTGGATTATTACTACATTTTAAGATTTACTATCAATTGTTAAGGAACCAGCAGTCAAAAATTATGCTGCTGGCTTGATAGGATAGCAATGAAGTACTTGATAAGGATATTCAGATGCCATAATGCATCTGTATTTACAAAAATCAGAATCACACAAGCAGTGATTTTCTCAGTGATGCTCTATGAAATCAAATGTAGGTCTTTGATGAAATAGAACAGAGATATTAATGTTGAGCTTTATCATAAAAGAAGATTCCTGAGAATGCAGTGGAAAGTCAAGGAAAAAATGAAAGGAAAATAGGATGCATCAGTCCACAGTTCTAACTAACTCAAGGCACAATGATCAAACTTAAATGATCACCTTTTGGACACATTATACAAAGATATGGCTTTTCTAAGAAGTTTATAAATCTGGAAAAGTGAAAAGAAAAAGAAGACAATGACCAGCAACAACTGTGGTGGACAGGATTACAACAGTGAAGTGGTGCATTATTGGAAAATCGGAAGGGCCAGAAGAAAAATGTTCCTGGAAAAGGTTATCAGTATGCTCTGTACGATACTGAATTGATGACACATAATCAATCACTGGTATAATCCAAATGAAATGACTAACTGTAGTTAGTCATGATGAATAAAAAGATGTCTTGCTTCACAGGATACACTACAAATAAAATTCAATCCATAACAAAGTCAGTTATGTGCTGTTGTTGAGTATTTGTTTTATAGGTGAAATGTTGAGGTTAAAGTTAATTACAGTATATGAACTATTTTGTGATGATTCTGTAATAAATTTGTATGAACTCTGTATATTTTAAATAGGTCTTCAGATAACTTGTGGGGAACTCAACACCAGCTTTAATTAGAATTCCCCAGGTGAAAAGGTGAAACATGAAATCCCACTGATATTAATCCAAACCGACAATAAGTTGACCTTGGATGTATCTTTAAGCAGAATATCACACACATTTAAAAGGTTTTATCAAGGAGAAGCCTATAAGGTCAAGAGCTATTATTTATAACACTAGTCAAATCTACTTTGGAAAATCTTTTTCTTATCTTATTTAAAGCACTCTGTCACTTATATCTTATATGTCACTTATATTTTCTAATCACGTTGTGCAACTATGCTCTAAAATAAAATCACTTCTCGGTACTACCTGTAGATGAAGTGGGTTTAGGAAGCCTTTTTTCTTTATCTGAGAAGCAGTTTGGTTTAGTGTTAATATTGCAGGCTAGAAATTAGGAGACTGTGAGCTCTAGTCCTGTCCTAAACATGACAATCAGCTGATTGACTATGGACCAGTTACTCTCTATCAGGCTCCTGTGGCAAACCAGTTGGTCAATTCCTGCCACAAGTAATGAATTTGGTTGATCCAAAAAAGCAGACCGTATACTAGGAAAAATGCTAGGAAGAAAATTATTGTTCTTATCCATATACCTTTAACTGAAAGTTAGAACTGATCTTGAAAGCACTAAATTAAACCACTGATTTTTAAACCAATGATCTCCTAATCCTTTCCAATCTTCTCTGGTAATATGCAATACATTGTCAGGTACCCACAGCTCACTTTTTACAGCCCAGTGTGACATTTCAGGAGTGTTTTAAGCAAACAAAAAATAAAAAAACCTACTGCTATATAGCATTAAGAAATAGATTAAGTAATTATGCTCCAAGGGAGTATATTAGTCTTGCTGACTTCCTTTCACTAACTGAATAGTGATCTATGGATAATATTAGATGCCTATTTGGATTGCTAAACTTACAGAAGCTGTGCAGGCACACCTTCCCTTTTTGCTTGTCATATTGTATGATAAATAAAATAAATAAATGCTTTTAGAAAACACAAGTTGGGGGAAATTAGAATTAAGCAGGGGTCGGTTAGATCAAGTCTTTGAAACAGGTATTCTGTTTCTACAAACTCTTAAGAAGTTGAAAGATAAATGAGAAAAATAAATTCATTTTTATATTAATTTTAATCATTTTAGGTTTTGCAAACCATAGGTAATAGGCACAAGTTAATGTCACTCGCACTCTATCTAGATACCTTTTGTTTAATGAACTTTGATGTAGAAATACGGCTTTGCTCATTTCCCTTAATCTTCACTCACATTTTAATTAAAAAGTCCTTCAAAATATTATTGATATTCAAATAGCAGCTTGATAAATCTGAATATTATACAATATAACTTTTAAATATTAACAGATATCCGTTGCAAAATATGTATGTATGTATTATAAAGAAGACTATATGTCTTTGTTCTAATACATATAAAATATGTATGTATTAGAAGGAAGTACTGCAAAGTATGTATGAATTAATAGTATCTATATAGGTGTATGGATGTGCGCATGCATATATATGTATAATAAATGTGTATCAGAGGTGGGTTTCTGCTGGTGTGGCCTGGCTGGGGCGAACTGGTGGTGGTGGCGGCGGGAAGCTCTGCCCATTCACCCATATGCTTCTGCACATGCAATCATTGCACACGTGCGCGCGAGCGAAAGGGTAGTAAAATAAATTGAAACCCACCACTGGTGTGTTTCTATGGCACACTTCTAAAACTGGTCAAGAAAACCACAGAAATTACTCTAGGGAGGAGTCAACATTGAGTCAAAGGCACAGATATATATGGAAATACTCCATAAATAAAAATGGAAGCAAATAATCTCAGCTGAACCAATTCAAATTCAGTTGCTATACCTTTACTTGCTTTCTTTTTCTGCTCACGCTATGTAAATGCATGTTGGCCACATTATTACAACCTTTCATAATGAGGTTTACACAGCACATATAATCTCCCCATAGCCTCAAAGGTCTTTCTTAAGCTAAATCAGCAACACGTCTGAAGGAAGTGTTTTCTCTAACAAAGTAAAACATATGAAGCTTTAATTTTCAGGAATGATTCAATGCACTTAAAGGTTACTTCAATCCAGTTATCCTTTAACATTGCACTATGAAAGGGATCAGGATGGCATAGATAACGAATATGCACCTGGGCAAATGTTAGATAACAGATATGTAATAAAGTATTGTGATAAAACAGTTGTTCAGGTAAAATATATATTACAGATTATTTTACAATGGGTAGTGAAACAATGTATGGTAGTGATTAAATGCTAAGACATATTACTGTATTTCAAAAGATAAAATCTCAAACATATTGTACCTCCTTACACTATCTATGCTACAGCCTTAAGAGTATGTTGAACATTATTTTTCTATCTTAAATCAGCATTGATATGATTATATGAATATGATGGGCTGGTCTGTTTCCATGAAAACAATTTAAAAGCCTTTCCCCCCAACCTTCTAATCTTTACTTTGATAAAATTAGTGGAAACTAATCAAGGAGAGAAGCAACTTAGAACTGAGGAGAAATTTCCTGACAGTGAGAACAATTAATCAGTGGAACAGCTTGCCTCCAGAAGTTGTGAATGCCCCAACACTGGAAGTCTTTAAGAAGATGATGGATAGCTATTTGTCTGAAACGGTATAGGGTTTCCTGCCTAGGCAGGGGGTTGGACTAGAAGACCTCCAAGGTCCCTTCCAACTCTACTATTGTATTGTATTGTATTGTATTAAAAGTCAAAAAAGTGCTTTAAAAAAAAATCTTACTACATTTACTGTCAATTTTGTACCCCAAAATACAGGTCTGTTTTTCTTTTTCTTTTCCAAATTTGTGATATTTATCCTACAGATTATATATGCCAGTGTATTTGTATCCAGGAAACTTGTGCATCATGGTTACTTTTCAGGAACAAAAGCTGGATGGAAGGAAAACTGCTGACTCGGGAGAGATACAATGGATATGCCCTTACAGTATATTTTATACCTTAGTTGAGTTCTTCTCCCCCAAACCCTTACTCACAAGTTGCACCACTAAAATAATTAATTAAGCAGTTTACCTGGTCCTTTTTGCTGGATTTGTTTAAGCAAAATTCAGCATTTATCAGATTATTTTCATTTTTCTTTCTGTAACGACCACATGTTGGGTTCAAAGGCATTAGATGATTTTTTTCAACATTTTTTAATTTAGAAATTATAAATGTTGCTTAGCTCCTTAAGGGCCCAAGGCAGTTTAAAAAAAATAAATTCATATAGCCAAAGAGCCAAAGTAATGGAAATGCTAAAGATTTTTCAAAATAAATCAACATTCAAACTCTCTGTAGGTTTTATCTTATTTTATTTTGCTATCCCCTTAAATTGCAATAAGGAAAATATTTGCTTAATTCCAGTTGCAATTTGTTCTTGAGGAGGAGCAAAATAGAAATGGAATGACTGATTAAGCCTATCCACTGCTTTGTACAACGTGCATCACAATAATTTGATTTTTTAAAATCATTGTTAGAGTTTTTTGTTGTTGTTTATTCATTTTATGCACTCTGTGCTTAACCAACATTTTAGAAATTAAACTATGATAAAGTAGTTAATATACCTGAATCAATAAACACTTATTTATTTTTGTTCCCAAACATGAAGGTTCCAATTGTTTTAGGACAAATACATGGGGGATCTCCCTTTAGGCCTTCTGCTAAACATGGGAATATTGGAGATTGACTCTGATTGGTATAAGACTATTAGAGGTGACTGGAATGGCCCAGTGTTCCCATCCCCTCCCCCAAAATTCTTAAAATGCATGGATACGGGCTACTATTTTTCTGAGAAACTTTTCTATAATTTGGGATGTAACCAATTTCCCCTAAGATGCAGAACATTAAACAGTAAACAGTAACGAGTTGGAAGGGATCTTGGAAGTCATCTAGTCCAACCCCCTGCTCACGTAGGAGACCTGTACTAGAGATTAAAACCACCGAACTGGTGATCTTTCTGATCAAGAAGCTCAGTGTCTTAGCCACTGAGCCACCTAGTCCAAGCTAACATGTATTAATTTCAATTTAAATCAAATTTATCAATAACATAAGTCCTAGATGGCAATATTGACACACAGCTAAATAAGCAGAGCAATGGCTTCCTTGAATAATTCTTAGTAAATTTGCAATAAAATATATTTGTCTTATATGATGTTCAAGAAGTTATACAATTATTTGCTAATTTCTGTCTTTTTCAGACAGTTAAGAAGTTAAATTATTATCTTTCGGGAGTATCATTAGAATTACATTGCAGCCTTTAAAATATATAGAGTTATTTAAAATCTTGCTTTAAAGTGAACAGTATAGTTCTAGGTAAACTGATGGAAGTTGCTGCTCTTGAAAAGATGAAAAGAAAAGAAAAAGATGGAATGGAAAGATGTCCCTCAGAGGTCCACACTTTAGAGTCACTTGTGTGGAAATAGAGAATAACTGGAACCTTATGTTATTACAGTGAGAGTTAGCGTCAGAAAGCACCAAGAGTTACAAACCAACTCTGAAAAACTGCAGATTACTTAAGATAAATTGTTCATGTGGAGAAATAGATTTTACAATGAAATGAGAGTTCAAAAGCTTTCAGCAGTTTAATAAACCATATAAATAGAAGTGATGGGCTGACACAGGACTACTCAGCCCACCTGTCTACCTCCAGATGCCACCAGAACACCCATGGGTAACAAGAGCAAAATAATTTATTCTATTCATTATATGACTGAAAAGTAGAAAGACAGAGCTTGGCCTTAGGAATCAAAATACTGCTCTGTTTTTAGAGCAGATCAAAAACATTTCACCAGCAGAGAAAGGAACAAGGATCTTATTTGTAACACTGACTATCAATCGTTGTATGACATTAGTCATGTCAGAAGAACTCAGCAATTTTAGAGGCTGCTGTGTGTAAAATTACTTCATAGGGAGGCTAGCACGACATTGTGAAGCAATCGTTTGTTCTACTTCAGTGCAAATATAGAAAAGTGATAAGAATTCAGGAGTACTATGGAGAAAAAGTATCTTATCCATGTTGCATAGTGGCATTGTGGTCATTTAAAAAGTCCACATTACAAATCATAGTGCTGTATAAGTGCTGAATCATTTCCTCCTTCCCCTTTTGAATGCCCATACATCAATATAACATGAAGATTTTGCTCATGGTGACAATTATACCAGATTAATAGATTTAACAGATTAACAGAGTTGGAAGGGACCTTGTAGGTCATCTAGTCCAACCCCCAACCCAAGCAGGATACCCTACACCATTTCTGACAAGTGGCAGTCCAATCTTTTCTTCAAAGCTTCCAGTGGTGAAGCTCCCACAACTTCTGAAGGCAAGCTGTTCCATTGGTTGATTGTTCTCACTGTCAGAAAATTTCTCCTTATTTCTAGGTTGAATGTCTCCTTGATCAATTTCCATCCATTATTCCTTGTCTGGCTTTCAGGTGCTTTGGAAAATTGCTTGACCCCCTCCTCTCTGTGGCAGCCCCTCAAATATTGGAATACTACTATCATGTCTCCTCTGGTCCTTCCTGTCACTAGAATAGCCATGCCCAATTCTTGTAGCTGTTCTTCATATGTTTTTGTCTCTAGTCCCCTAATCATCCTGGTTGCTGTTATCTGCACTGCATGTCTACAACAATGGCCCATACCTAATGAAATTATATCTATAACAGGCTGGAATGGAATATTCTGCAAAAGAAACTCAACCTTAAGCCAAATATGGTGGGGAACCTTTTTCAAAGTCCAGGAACTAAACTCCAATGTTCAAAACATCTCAGCACCTTTATTTTAACAGAGGATGTCCAAAACTAAAGTCAATACATATATTTTTGTTGTATAAGTCCTCCACCTCTTTTCCATCCAGTTCATTTTCACCAATATCATAATTCTGTGTATTTCCATTTCATTCCAACTGAATTCAATGGAATTTATTTACAAGCACTGTAAATACATGTGATTAGCAGACCATAATGTATTAGAACAAAGGAAAGATTTGTTTTGTTTTCAGCTAGTTTCCAACACACTATGCTCCAAACAAAAACCTGTCAAACAATTAGCACATGTATGTATGAAATAACATATCATACATAAGAGACAGTACTTCTATGAGATAAATATAAATCTGAGATAAGTATAAGTATAAATAATATATTCATTACATAGTACAGCAGTTGGAACAATCCTGAAAGTTTTAATATATATGTCACCGTGATAGACCGAAATTGGTGAATGTCGACATTCACCGGTGAATGTTGGTGAATGTCGACATTCACCGGTGAATGTCGACACATACCAATTTCGGTCTTTCACGGTGACATATATAACGAGTCAGCGTAACGCTTTACTTTTGCTTTTCAATTCGCGGTCCTGGAAACTACTCGTTCTAACCGCGCAGGATCGCAGGTTTAAAAAAAAAAGCCCGCGAATAGAAGACGCTTAAAAGGAAGCGAGGAGCCGAGGTATTAGGGTAAGGGTATTAGGGTAAGGGTGTCGAGAGGATCCTGGAAACTACTCGTTCTAACCGCGCAGGATCGCAGGTTTTTTTTTTTTAAAGCCCGCGAATAGAAGACGCTTAAAAGGAAGCGAGGAGCCGAGGTATTAGGGTAAGGGTATTAGAGTAAGGGTGTCGAGAGGATAAGGACATACACCAAGCGACTATGTGAATGTCGACATTCACCGGTGAATGTCGACATTCACCAGATTTCGGACTTTCATTCACCGGTGAATGTCGACATTCACCATATTTCGGACTTTCACAGTAACATATATATTAGCATTAATACTTGCATTCTATATTAGGGACAATGATCATTCTCAGGACAAACCTCACTAGTGTATTTACTAATAAATATATATATATTAAAAAGGCCTAAAATATAGGAAATATTCAGAACATACAAAATTTAAATTCTTTTTTTTTTAAAGGACAGGATGTGGGAAGAAGTGGTAAATATATATTTCTCCCTGAAGCTGAAGTTGAAAGAAGGTTATCTCCCATTATGTTCTTCTTTAAATAAACTTCTGGAAATGCTCAGAGGCAGCGTAGGGTAAGATCTTCACCCCCATCTTTCTTGGAAACAGTGATCACCAACCCAAAAAACCTTCACAGTCAGTTCCCAGGCAAGAAGAATAATGCCACCTAATGCTGATTGTGGTGCACGCACAGATTTATTTAAAGCAGTCGCAGCATAAGGAAAAGGAGGAAATCATGCTATTTTTGTCTCCAGTACAAAAATACTTACAAAAATAATTCAGTAAAAAAAAAAGTACTTGTACACAGAGCCCCTCTTTTACTCTTTTTCTCCTTCACTGCCTCCCTCATTTTCAAAATGAAAACAAGATTCATTTTTCCCCGTGAAAATGGCAACAAAAGGCCAGGTTCTGTTGTGAAGAATTCCCCTGAACTGCAAAGCCACAGCACAATCTGTCATCATGTAGGATACAAAACAGCTCAGTTTATTCTTGGAAATATGCTCCTTATGGATGGCAGTCAGAATTCTGAAGCTGAAGTGGTTGTAGACAATAAATTCCTCTTCCACAGTGAAACTTGAACTTTTCATTTTCATTGGCAATTTAATATTTTTGTTTAATTCCATTTTTGATGTGGCACTGCCTGACAGTTCTCCGGGGCAGTTGGAATGTTTATTTCTTTCACCTTGCGTGGGAAGAGTTTAAAGAAAATGATCAAATCCTACAAGCTTTTCAACTGTTTTGTTTCAAGCATTCTGGATACAATACCAAGTTAAATAAATGACTATATCTAAATAATTTCCCCTCACACAAGAGAAAAAAAACCCTATTTAAATAAAACTCAGGCACCTAGATATAAATTCTAATATATCCCATTCAAACATTATTCATCACTCTATTAGGGCTCTGGATAACCATCCCACCCTCTGCTAATATTGGCTTCTTTCCAGCCATTTGTACATTCACTGGCAATGTCTGGAAGAGAGAGTCTCATTAATTCCCATGTGAGCTAGGATCGTAATAATACTGAACCTTTTCCTCTTCAATAATTTGGCCTGAACGTGTGACTACTGCAGGGAACACAATCCCATATGCATGATAATAATAGGATAGGACTTATTGGAGCACTCACTATGGATTTTGAGCCAGATTATATACAAACCATTTTAGATTATTCTGAGAAAACTGTGACTATCCTATCATGTAAAGAACTCTCCAAAGAAAATGAGAAAAGTCTTGAATTAAATGCAATCCCTGCACTACGATTAACTGGTAAATATACAGATCTAATATTGCTATACTACATCCTCTTCTCAAATTTCTCATTGTGTCAGGATTGAAACAGAAGGGAAAGGTAGATGTCTACAGGAGTTTAAAGAGGCAGATCAAACATGCATAGTTTTATTCAGGAAGATAGGATGTTCTATACAAAAGCATTAATTCAGAAGAGGGTAACCTTTACTTTGGATTGTTTTATGTTTATGGTGCAGACATTGATGGAAAATAAAAAGAACTATGTATTGGGGGTTATTCCAAAGCTAATCAGTATTTCTGACCCTAACATATAGGGTATTTTTTTTAAAGGTACATAGGAAGCAGAAATATTGTGTTGATTGTCTAAATTATTATCAATATATATAAATACTAACAATATACCAGAAATAGTGCAATATAGCAGAAATAGTGAAGATAGGGATTCTGTGAAAGAAGGAATCACAGAGTTATACAAGGTAGAAGTTATATAAAGTACTGAAATATATTTAAATACAACAAAGAAAAAAATGTCAGTTTTGCTTCATCTATTTTTGATTCTGTGTGATTCAATATAATCTTACCACCATTTTTAAACCTATTTTTCCTTGCGCAATTTACATAACTGAATTGTTTGTGATGGTTGTATAAGCCTCTGAGATAGGGTAAAACAAAATCTAGACAAGTGAATTCCTTAAACTCAACAGTCATATAAATAGGGATGAGAAAATCATAGTCACTTTTAGCTCCCCCCCCCCAAAAAAAAACCTTGCATATATTGCTTACAATTTTGGGGAATGTTCCAACTGTGAGAATAAGGTAACAAAATTGTTATTGTTGAATTTAATGAGAGCTTTTATTGCAGCTTGATTGAAATCACCATGCTTACCTTTTTAGTTTTCTGCTTTAGGATATTCATAGCATCTGGAAAATATCAAATAAAAGCAATAGAGTGGCAAATAATTTTGCTTAGAAGCCTCAAACAATAATATTGTGATTGAACAAATGCTCAATATGGAGAAATATGAGCACAATATTAATACATATTGTTTCTAGCTTGATTCTCTGAAAATCCTTTAGGTTTCTATAACTCAGCTTGAGGAAACATTGCATTGTTGATGCTAATGATTATAATTTACTAGCAGATCAGTGGTGAGAAAGAAGCCTAAGACACTGTAGGTAGTTAAAAGCATTAAAAGCATGCTGTTAACTCATTGTTGTCACAGCTGATTTTCACAAAAATCTCTGGGGCCTCCATCAATAAATGCTGCAGCTTTCTTTTGAGATGTCTTGTGCATGCAGTGAGGAATTAACAGATTTATAAAAATGAAATAGTTAAAACTGAAAGCACCCCATTAATGGCTCTTTCACGTAGGAACAAGATTAACATTAAGCAATACTATTGAGAATCAATGTGTTGGATCTATTTCTTGTCTATGTTACTTAAGATGAGAAATCTTACATCTAGCCCAGCATTCCCCAACTTTTCTGTGGGGGGAGGGGGAAGAAGGAATGGTTTTGTGCAAGGGGCAGACAGACACATGCCTGCACAGGTTCATTTGTGTGAGCAGCAGACATGCACACTCCCGCCACTTGCATGAGTGGGGCTGCAGGCACATGCATGTGCACACCGCAGCCCATCTCTCACGTGGCCCAGTTGCAAATAGCCACAGTCTGGTAGTGGGCCATGGCCCACAGGTTGAGGATACCTGATCTAGCCATGGCCCACAGGTTGAGGATACCTGATCTAGCCCATACTGACTAACTGACTGTCTGTCTGTCTTCATTCTTAACTTCACTTAAGATCTTAGGAAACTATTTTCATCTTGTTTAATGCAATCTTGCACTGTGCTTCCAGGAAAACACCCAGAAGATGTAAACTATAAGATGCTACTCAAAGATGACCTACTGCAGCAGGAGACATGGGAGGAAGATCAAGCAGAGGAAGTGTCATGGCAAAACACAGCCCTACATAGTATGAATGACCAACAGATAGCTGAGCTGATAGACACTGGGAAATCCTACCAAGGGCTGGAAAGTGCTGGACTAAAAGACAGAGACACTGATTGTAACAGTACAAGAACAAACACCAAAAATGAGATCCTAAAAGCAGAGGTCTACCACATCAGACAGGATCTAAGGTGCAGATTATGCAAGAGGTCTCAAAAATAGTACAACATAGAGTGTAAGGTGCAGGCAGGAATAGCATACGCTGAACAGCAGAACCAAAGTGACATTGTGCACAAGAACATCTGCACAGTGGTTTTGTTAGACCTTCTAAATCCAGATGGGAAACTCCACAGAAGATTGTGAGAATACTGGCTAGGATGTTATGGGACTTCCAAATGGCCAATCAAAAAGGTATTGTGACAGTAGACAAGTATCAGAAACCATCAGTGTCATAGATATAGTGATAACAAGTCACTACACATCAGGAAGTATGAAAAGCTGTAGAGGTACCACACCTTTAGGAAGAACTAGAGAGGATGTGGATAGTAAAGCCAAAATAGTACCTATGGAGGTAGGAAAACTTGGGGCTCTGAATCCTAAATTGTAAAAGTGGCTCCAATAGATCTCAGGAACATCATGCAGCTCTCACTTCAAAGTTGATGTGTGTCCATCATGTTCAAAGAGGATATTGACATCTAAAAGGTTGTGGACTGTCCACGATGTGTCTTCAGGTGCACCTATAAAGACACAAAATGTTCTTCCACATGTTGGGCAGACATGTGTGGGCACCATTATTGCAGCTCTGGCTTTGTGGAGTGCTCGCTTCTCTTGTGCTATAGTTGTTCTTCTGTCGTCAGAGGTCTGGCAGTATTGGTGGATCAGCATGCGCCATGTCGATCGATCTTGCTCCAGGAGGTGGTCTTTATATCAAGAGACTTGAAGGAGGCTTTCAACATGTCTTTGTATTGCTTCCCCGTTCAATCGCTTTCCTTGAGACAACTCACCATAGATGAGCTGTTCAGGGATGCAATGGTCTGGTATCCTCGCAACATGGCCTGCCCAGAATGTCTGGGATTCATTCAGCAGGGTGTGAACTGATGGTAGGCCTGCTCTGGAGAGAACTTCTGTGTCTGGCACCTTGTCCTGCCACAGATCCTTCCACCTTAGTGCAGTGCTAAGAACAGATAAGATACTGCATAGAACTTGCAAACTCACAGACCTTTGATGGACAGCCCAAGATTGAGGAAGACACATACCATACATAGGGATGAGAAGGCATCTTTTAAAATATGTTCTTAACTTCACTTAAGATCCTAGGAAACTAATTTTGTCTTTTTAAATGTAACCTTCCATTGTTTCTCCAGGACAGAATATAAAGCTTATTAGAAGCCCAAAAACCAGGCAGCGTGATTTTAAGAGATAAAAGACCAAGATGAGTTATAGACTGTGCTTGCAATTAGGCAATGTTATATAAATTGCTTACCATTTCTATCTATTTCTTAAGCCAACAGCGGTAAAGCTGACATGATAAAGAGTGAGGGTTAGATGTAAGCTTTGTCAATGCAAACAATAGAGACATTGACTCTCAATAGTATTGTTTAATGTTATTCTTATTCCTGGGTAAAAGAACTTGAAAGAGCCTGTAATAAAATGCTTTGAGATTTAACCATTTCATTTCTATCAAGCTGTCCAAATATTAATATAATAAATCTGGTTGTTCACAATCAAAAGGTAGTTATTCCATAATTTTGTATTGTACTTTCAAGAGGGAGGTTAGAAATTTATTCCTTGAGAAACCAATGTTGCTGGGGGAATTGTTTGGGGTCATGAAGGGAAAAGTATGTAGGAGCTGGGAAAATTCAGCAGACAGCTAAAGTAAATTGACAACTGAACTGTTGGGGAGGGGGACCCCAAATGCATTTTGACTTCTCAAAAGTATACAATAACAAGATGCCACACTCAATATAATCAGTATAATTGCAGGTCATAAATATTTCTAGATTATTGTTAGTATGTAAGTCAGTAGGAATCAATATAGCAATTAAAATTAATATTAATAAACAATTTTACTTTGGTCCCTTCCAACTCTTTGGTCCCTTTTTATTGAAGGTAAATTTCCAGCATGACACTTAATTTTCATATGTGGGGTTCAAACTCCCCAAAACATTTCATACTCTAATTTGTTCTTCATTTTTAACTCATGTTTCAATACGGGAGAGCAGCTCAGATCATTGCCTATTTTAGAATACCTTCCTTAAAATTAAATGTATATTTCACAATGTGGTGATTCCAAATCTTTAAATAAAGAAACTAATTTGAATTTACTTTAAGACCAGTGGTGGAATTCAAATGTTTTTACTACTGGTTCTGTGGGCATGGCTTGGTGGGCATGGCTTGGTGGGCGTGGTAGGGGAAGGATACTGTAAAATTTCCATTCCCTCCTGATTAGCTGGGACTCGGGAGGCAGAGACTAGATGGGGGCGGGGCCAGTCAGAGGTGGTATTTACCAATTCTCCAAACTACTCAAAATTTCTGCTACCGGTTCTCCAGAACTGGTCAGTACCTGCTGAATTCCACCTCTGTTTAAGATATAGTTTCAGAAAGCTCAGCAAGCTGGTTTTCCTTTCACCCTCTGCATGACTATGGTGCCCTTCTGAATAGTTCTTTAATTAAAATGAAAATGTTCACAATCTGTTTCATGGGTGACCCATTTCAACCGGATTATTCTGTGTCTTATAAAACAGGGACTCTGGCAATCTTTCCATAATAGAATTATCAGATATAAACTCTTTCATAAGCTAATGGTCTATCAACTACAGAACATAGCTAAGGGGTGTTATGCTGCCAAGTGCTACACTTTGCTATATTGAGGCTATTTTCTGTTCTCCTGTAAGTCATAAAGAGTTTTTATTTTTATATTTTGGGCCTTACAGATTAATGTTTCTGAAGCATGATCATCATTAAACAATCCCATTATCTCTATTTGAATGGAATGCAATGATGCAGAAGCAGCAAATCTTTCCATACAGATGGCATATTAACATCTATCCAACATTTGCAATGATTGGGTTTATTTTTACATTTAGACCTAACTGACGGGCACATTTTACTGTACAATTACAATAAAGAGGGGATGAGAGGTATAGAACAGAGGTGGGTTTCTACAGGTTTGCACCAGTTTGGGTGAACCGGTAGTGGTAATTTGACCTGGGTCGCAGAACAGGTAGCGACCCAGACTGGCCATGCCTCCGAACCGGTTCCCTGGTCTCCACTGCCATTGCTGACATTTTTTTAAGCTTTTCATGGACTTCACACATGTGCAGACAATTTACAGTGAACTGTGCATGCATGCACAATGTGCATGTGGCGCATGCATACCAAAGCGAGAAGAATGTGTGTGAAGCACGTGCAAAGTGAACCGGTACCAATGCCGATAGGAACCCACCTCTGGTATAGAGCGATAAGGAAGAACAGCAACTGTGGAACAAGTAGAAAGCATCCAATAATATCAGCAGGTCATTTGGCACAGAAGAATAAGACAGAGAAGAGAGTTCATTGAACATCAAGGGGAAGCACATATAAGATAGGCCAACAAATGAGTGAGACAGCAAATCTTTCACTTTTTCCTCCTGACATATAGCCTGTTTCTGTGGAAGCTAAATTTGATGAATGCTAGTGTCTATTTTTCTTTAAGGCATTTTATTTCAATAAAAACTCAGTAGCTTTTAATGTCTATATGGCTGACATTTTCAACGTTTCAAAAATAATCCAAATTCTTCCTGGAAAATACTCTTTTTTGTAATTAGATAGAGACTAGCAGTCTCCTCTCTGACCAAGATAATTTGAAAGGAAAGACTGGGATAGGAAAAGAGGTCAGGCCAACTGAAGTCTTCATGGGAGATAACCTTGTACCCTCCCTTGAATATGAGTCATTCATGTAACTCAGTTTTTTTCTAAGAAAAAAAAATGGCCTGACTGCTAAAAGTTTAAAGAAATCTCCTATCTGTCTTAAATGAATTTTTACTGGATATTCCAGAATAGGAAAGATATTAGCATTTCTGAATCTGGAAAACTATCTTCATTTGCATTTGTCACATTTTTGAAAAAAAAGAGAATAAGGCTAGAAAAGTTTGGGAATCCTTTGCCTAAAGGGGGAAAATGACCAAAGTGGGATGAATTCTGGATCAGAGGTGGTATTCAGCAGGTTCTGACCAGTTCTGGAGAACTAGTAGCAGAAATTTTGAGTAGTTCAGAGAACCAGTAAATACCCCCTCTGACTGGCCCGACCCCATCTATTCTCTGTCTCCTGAGTCCCAGCTGATCAGGAACGAATGGGGATTTTGCAGTATCCTTCCCCTGGAGTGGGGAGGGAATTGAGATTTTACGGCCTCTTTCTCCTGCCACGCTCACCAAGCCACACCCACCAAGCCATACCCACAGAACCAGTAGTAAAACAAATTGAATGCCACCACTGTTTTGGATGTATAAAATAAATGGTCAGGGAGATTTTCCCCCCTCCTTCACTCAAAACACTAGAACTAGAGGTCATCCAATAAGACTGACAGGAAAGAAAGAAGAGAGCTCTTCTTCATTTAGTTCATAATTAAGCCATGCAGTTCAAGAGGTGGTGATGGCAGCTAACATGGGCAGTTTTAAAGAGGACTACATAAAATTTGAGACTACTGTGCTATTCCACCATGTAAATTAGATGGGGGAGGCATAGTAGTTTGTGTACAATCAAGTGTTTTCTCAGGTATTCATGGAATAAACCCACAAAGGACACATAGATTCAGACAGTATCCCAAATGGTTAAATGGTTGATAGATCTACAGAGGGTGGTGGAAAGAAAATGAGCAGAAGAGAGTTAAATGTTTTGCTCAAATCCATTATAGGAGATAATGGACTTGAGCAAGACATTTTATAATTTGCTGGAAATAAACATCTTGCTGCTGTTCATCACTGTGTTACGTATTTTGTAAAATAATAATAATCCCCTAAATCTCTGCAAGAGATACAAGATGATTTAATTCTTGAAAAATCAAACCATGAATTTTAGCTCCATTCTAATTTGACAGAGGATTTTTTTTTGGGGGGGGGAGTGGGTGCAGGTTGCATTTTTACACAAAAATAAAATGCAATAGAAGGTGAAGTGTACTGCCAATGGGACAGGCCCTAACTGTGCCTAGAAAACACAGGAAGATGTTTTGATGTACACTTTCATTCTGAGAACTTCAAAATGAAATTCATTTTTCTTCATATACAGTTTTTTTTTAAAAAAAGAGACATTGCAGTCCATTCAAAGGCTCTGAGTGGCTCACAACCAGCTCACATGTACCAGTTTGAAAGATGAAACTACATTAAATGGGAAAGTCTTCTGATAGAATCTTTAATAAATGCCAACAATGCAAAATGAAGAAGAAATTGAACTGAGATCTGTCGGATAGCTTTCGGTGATTAGGTACATGCATTAAAATACCATCTGTAGCACAAAATAAATGAGATAAGTCCACAAACTATAGATATTCAGAGCTAATAATGATGAAGTGGGGAACTTAATTCTTGATTTTCATCCTGTGAAGTTAATAGCAGTACTCTGATTGTCCACCCACTGGACTTTGTATAAATATCCATGATGATGATATACCGACTAGGAGAGGCTGTCATCCAAGAAGAAACCTTCTCTGTTATGCTGAGAATCAATGAAATCATCAGTCTTCTAACATAATTAGGCTATACAAACATATACACATGGCAATTGTAATTTAATTTCTTGGGCTCCTATAATTACATTTATAAAAAGCAGGATTCATTTCTCTTGAGTTGCCTGGGAGGAAGGGGGGAACAGCTCAAGGGCTGTTGTTCAACCTGTGTTCTACAAATATCCCATCTTTTTATGTTTGGCCACATTTAGAAAGTATTATTGAAATGGTCAGTGAAATGTGCACAGACCCGTGGAGGTTTTATCTTGACCTCCAAAGAAATACTTGGAGTCCTTTTGATGGCTGAAGCCAGATCCCTCTTGATAAACCTGAACTAATAAGTCCTGAGCAAGACACACTAACCTTTTTGTCAATCACAGGACTCATAAACAATATCCACTAGTATGTGGCTATCAGCTTTTCCAACCAACCAGAAGGGACAAGAACATAATCTTTGGCTGTTACAATAAGGTGATTATGGGTCAATACACTTCACTAACAGGCAGGGAGAATGAGTCACTTTATTTCTGCTCCAGATTGGCACTTCTTTGTGTGCTGATTTGGAAACTTCCTACACACATGTGCATACACACATATGTGAGACACAGCACAGTCATAAGTATGAAAATGATATGATGCATTTTACTTTTATTTTAAAATAGTCCTAAATGAATGTAATGATAATATTATTCATTAAAATAATGAGTTCATGAGTAATAACCTATGTATCAGGCTAAACAATTTATATTAGCATTGACTAAACTCCAATTACACTAGTATGTCACTCTTTATCTGCTCAGAAACCATGTTATTTGTAGATCTTGACAGATGTTCTCCATCATAGGATTACAATCGTATGACAGACAAAGAGGGATATGGTGGGAATCACTTTCTGTCATCCAGATTGTCTCCTGGTGCCTCAATTTGAATTGTTTCTTCCCAGCTAATTTCCGTTTCTGTTCCTTTGACATTCTTCCTTGCCATATAAAGTATTGGTCTTTCTTTTATGCAGTGATTAAGATAACACTTCACTATAGTAAATATATCTGTAAGGACTGGAAGGTACCTATGGAGACATGAATCCACAGTATTCTAAAAAAGAGAGAGAATTTGTAACACAAATACATACATACATACATACATACATACATACATACATACATACATACATACGTTGTATTTGTACTGATAAATACAAATAAATACAAATATATATATGTGTGTGTGTGTGTGTCTGTGTGTGTGTGTGCGCTCGCGCTCGCGCGCACACACACGCACACACTTGTGTGTATTTTCGTACATTTTCATGGGTGTAGGTATGCTGGTTTTGTTGTATTCGAGTCTTTTCCTGTGTAAGATTGAGATTGACTTGGCAACGTTTCAGCGAGGTCTCACTTGCCATCTTCAGGCTGTTGTTTTTGGCTTAAAGTGCGAACGGAGCTGATGTCTTTCTGTAAATCTTGGTGGGTGGGGATGGAGTGCTGTCTTTGTTTCAGTAAGTTGAATGATTGGTTGTGTGGTTGTAACATGATTGGTAGATTGGTACTGATTGGTGCTGGCTATGTGTGCATTGTTTTTTTGTATTGTAACGGTCTGGGTGGTGGGTGGGGTTAGGCGGGAGGTATCGTCACATAGGTATCGTCACTATATTCTATATACTAAGTACATATATAAACAAATAACAAGATCTTTAAGGTGTATTAATTGTAATGCTTTTAATGCTTTAAAGTTTAAAATTTAAAGATTGGCACTTAAAATATATCAGAACAGTTTGCCTATTCTGCTGAAATTTGTGTTCTGCTAAAAACTGCTTTCTCTTTCAGTACTTTTCAAGTAACCCATCAACATCCCAGAGTACATTTTCCTACATAAATAGATTGCACAGCTGATCACCGCATAAGGTTCTTTTTTAATTTGAGGAGGTTGGGGCGGGTAGATCGTCATAACTGTTTAGAGAAGAGGTTCAATTCTTCTGATATTTTCAAACCAAATAACTGAAATGGATGCTCATACATTCACGCTTGTGCCAAAAATATAACAAGCCTAGGAGACAAGCATGCAGATGGTCTGTACACGATGTTTTGGATTCATTTCAAAGAGGCACCGTTGAGGTGATGTGAATCTACTTGTCAAAGCAAAGAGGTGACATGATTTGTCTTGTGTTGCTTCACAACAGCTCAAAGCCTTGACAACAATTACATAGCCAGAAAAGCCTGAAAGAAATAAGAGAACAAGGCCACAAGCCTTATTTGGCTAGTGCTATTTGCCTCAGCAGCACAAGAATATGAAGCAAAGGTTTCACTTCACTTTTAGAAAACTGAGCATTTTTTCAAGTGTTTTGTTGAGGTGATTACCACAAAATCTTTGCATAGTCCTATAAGACAATAAGATTTGCAAAATTTGTGTACAGATGTGTGTTTTTAAGTGGGGTAATTTTAAATGTATGCATGATAATATCCACTTTTCAGAGGAAATGGAGATTTTTTGGCAGGAAAATAGCTCCTTTAGCAATATGCCCAGCGCCATGAAATTCAGCACACCATCTTCAATTTTTATATCTTGAACAATGTGCAGCTGATTTCTTTTCTACACAATAACTCCAAATGATAAAAATGTCCCAGAGCTCAAAATAAAGCTAAAATGGGGGGGGGGAAATAGCAGGAGGAAATGCAAAATTCTCTCTGCGCTTGCCAACATTTGGGATTTGGTTATTGTTCCACACAGTGGGCAGACTATTCAAGTTACAGTACGTTGGAGTGATAAAACAAGGAAAACACAAAAGTTTCAATATTCATGGAATAATTAAGGCTTCAGATGGGATGAAAGAGCATCCAAGATATACTGCAAAGGCCAGCTGTTTTACTAACATTGATTGCATAGTAATATATTTTCTTTGTCAGTATGGGTATCTGTGAGAAATAATACTATTCTTATCTAATAATACTATTAAATAATACTATGGTTACTATATATATAGAGATAATCAATTTATAGCAGTATTTTATAAGGTTCCAATGTTATTTTTATGCTCGTCTAATACAAAATCTAACAGGGTTTGACATTAAAAAACAAAAATTTTAAGAAAGAATATATGTAACATCAATAGTAAAATAGGTGGAATGTGTTTTATAGAGCATATTAAAAAAAGGCCCAGCTTAATTATGTGAACTATCATGAATTCAAACCTCAGTATATGAGAGAGAGAGAGAGAGAGAGAGAGAGAGAGAGAGAGAGAGAGAGAGAGAGAGAGAGAGAGAGAGAGAGAGAGAAGAATAAAAAAATAATATTTACTTGTACCTCCTCCCATTTCTTGCTTTGTGTTTTGTGTTTTTCTTTCTTTGGCATTATCATTTTAATACACATGAACCTTAATTGATAATATCAATTGCTGCCATCTTTACCAGGAGTCTTCCCTTGGCCTTATCTATACCCCCCCCCCCCCACATATACATTATGATAACAAGGAGGGCCAAATTAGGAAACTCTAGTTTGGTATAGTAAAGTTCAATCAAGATACAAACAATACAATAATTTCAAAGGCTCAGTGGACACTACCTATCTATCATCTACACTAAAATGATCTTCATACATAAGTGATTTGGTGAACCATTACATTCAAACTTTCAAATTCAATCATGTTGGCATCTCAGCAACTTTGCACCTGAAAGGACTGCCTGAAAAGTATCAAGATTTAGTAACCTTTGAAGACAGATTTTAATCAGATGAATTTTGTGAACACTATTGTAAAGGATTGTATTATTTTGTATTGCATTTATGTCTTTACTTTGAAAGTTTAGGATGGTTAAAATCATAGCATAATGAAATACTGTTGCAAAAGTGAAATCATCAATAGAAAATGGTCAGCATATTTTTGTGGGGTATCTTTCTTCACTCAAACTTAAGCTTTCCTAATTCCTTTCCCTGAGATTGCACAATTATTTACTTGTGAAAAAAGCATTTTTTTTAAAAAAAAATGTAAAGTTGAAGAACAAGATAGTATTATTTTAAACATATCTTGGAATTGCATGCCAAAGTTTATACCAGATAACTAATAACAACTTCTAGTTAAGTAACTTTTAGTAAAGAACAATGTCTTCAAATTGAAGTGTGTTTATGTGTATTTTCTCTTTTATTTCTTTACATGTTTGGGGAGAAGAAAACACTAAAAATTATTTTCTTGAGAAAAATTCAACACACCATATTTTCCACTCCTTTTTAAAAAGAAGATTGTTTTGCAAGGTTATTTCTTATAGCTAAAAAAATATGTGATTCAAAACAGCTATTTATTTGAAAAGACTAAGATTTTTTTATCAAGTGGAAAACAAATCAAAGAGAAATGATATTGATAACAGAAAACAAGAAGTATTGTGCTTCTTAAATTCTTCCATTCCTCTCTTCTCAACCCAATCCTAGAAGGCTAAAGAGGTCAGGCTGAGAATAGTATTCCAAAAATTATTTTCAGACACTAGCTGTGCACTTAAGGTCAAATTCTATAACCATGTAATTACAGCTCTCAACTACACTCCAACATATATGACAACCAGCTTAATTCTGGATCATATTTTATACCTTCTCCCCCTAAAATAAAATAAAAAATATCCCAAGAAAAACAATACAAATGACTAATATATAAGTGTATGTTTATACAGATAAAGTTTCTGCTGAAACTTTACTAACACTTTTCAAGTAAAAAAGGAGAGAAAGAAAAATATGGTAAGGCAATCTGCACCCCAGTGGCTTTTAGGGAAAGTGGAAAGATTAAAACTGAAAGTTAAATATCAGGATGTGGGAAACAGACTATTCCAAGATATGTAGGAGAGTAGTTAAATGGAGCTAAACATCCAATTTGGGAGTCACAAGGAAAATAAAAGCAAGCGATAAGAGAGGAAGAGGAAAGGAAGAATTTTTGAAATTAGTAGGCATGAGTACTCATAAGAAAGACATAATGATAAGAAGGCAGAAGGTTTTTTTGAAAGAAATGCCAAAGCAAAGATTGACAATTGAGTTAATGAGATATGAAGGGCTGAAAGTTAATCTATGCTTGCCTTGCCCCTTCTTATTCAAGAGGGAGCCCCCTCACCCTAAACAAGGGCACCGACCTGCAATTAGCAGACACAATGCAAGTGGAGAAGTAATTATATTTCATTGTCACAAGGTGTCAGTCCTTTAAGGTTGTCCAGACTAGGAAATCTCAATGTTATTGAGATACATTGTAGAATCTTGCAAGCTGATGGTGCTTTTCCTTTCCTACCTCTTATGCTACCACGAGTCTGGAAGAAGCTAGTATAAATCTCTCCATAATATTATTTCCTTTTCCAGAGCTCAATAAATACTTCTGCCATTTTTGGTTTGGTATGGCTTCTGCATTAGCTCCTTCAAGCCATATTCTATAGCTTTCTGCATGATGAAACAAAAATAGAATAAAAGCTAAGAAAAGTTATTAGCTGTGCTTTGTTGGAATCACTCTGCATTTTTCTCCATGATGTTCTAGAGGATCTGTCAAGATCCCCAGAGAGTTTAATTAGACTGAATCTAGTCCAAGGCTTAAACTGCTTCCTTAATCCAAATGGCCTCAGTCAGACCATGCATCAGGCAAAATTTCAAGTTTACTCTGAAGCCACACAGAGTCCTTTAGGGCAAACCAATAGGTTCATCATTGATTTGTCCATGACAAAAGCCTAATGGTAATATCCTCCAACTACAGATCCTTACTCCAAAATAAACTATTACCTTTTCAATGAAGGAGGGCATCAAAGTATCAATAAGTGTAGTTGGATTCCAGTGCGATCTTAGAACTCGATGACTAGGCCATTGGATATATTACAGGAACTGGAACATAACACTGGTAAAAGTGATAAGACTATGAACACAAAAAGACAGCCCACTGTCCAATAACTACCATATCATCTCTTTCAATAACATATTGAAATATCAATCCTTATTAACCGTAATATCCTTCCCTCTGGTAAAAAGAACCTATCCCTTCTTTAAACCCATATTTAATCTAACCATCTGTCTTGGAGACACTTCTGTCTAGCACTCAGCATCCAAGTGTCCAAGTCACCCCTTCCTCATTCAATCAACATTCATACTACAGATTCACTCAGGCCCACCTGCTCTCACCTGGGTGATCAGAGGAAAAAACAGCCAATTAAATCCTAAGAAAACTAGGGAAAGTTCTCACCTCATTTTCCATCTTCAACTGGGGTTGGAACAAGCAGAATCTCAAATCCAAACAGCATTCATCAAAGTTCAAACTAGATAAAAATCTTCTATTGAGACCATGAGCAATGAATAGTCACAAAGCCACCCACTGATGTAAATCCAATGGCACTTCAAATGCTTAAATGTCCATATGTCCCAATACATTACTTGGAAGATAAAATAGCCAATGTCCTGTCCAGCACATAAGGCAGCTTTTGTAGGATGGAAGTTGATTCTCCCAAAGAGTACCAACAAACCTCTCTTATGGTTGCTGTCTAATGACATGCAAGGACATGCATTCCTCTCTGTAACACTGAAATGCCTTCATAATGCCAGAAAAAGTAGTTACCAGCAGCCCATTGTCAGTGCTTAGAGGAAAAAACTTCCAAGGCACTCCTATTACAGATACACGATGCCACAGCTGAGCATTCGGCACTTAGATAAAATCTTTAAGCTGCCTAACAACTATTAGTGCTACTGTTCATTACAAGCGACTGACTCCTTTGATGGTTTCACTTTTATTCCAGAAAAATCAGCAACCATTTCCCCTTTAGCTAGGAAGATACTTGTAACATGTGGGAACATCCTATTATTGAAAGTGGAGGAGGACAAACTGGCTTTTCCATTTCCCCCAAATCTCTGCATTAATGCCTATGTATGCCATGGTAAGCACTATCTGTAACTAGTTTTATCTCAAATTCAGCTAGCTTTGTTCTTTTGCCAGGCAAGCTGTCTGCTTAATTGGTCTTTACCACCTTGGGTTCCAATAATTTTACATAGAAAGTACATAAAGCTTTCTTTAGTAACAAGGGAAAAAATAACAGTGAAACAATAAAATGTTTCTGAGTCAAGCATTGAAATTTCAGATTATTGCTGTTTGCTTCCCATAAATAGACATCAAAATATGCAGTGCCATTCTGCAGATGGCAAAAATCAGATGCCAAACATCACAGCTGTGTGTAACTTTGTTATCCAGTTGGGTGGAATGCACCTTCTTGAATAGATGCCAGTTCAATAATGCTACATTATTTTTAAAATATGACTAGCATTCCCTAAAGAGCCAGCTCCCATATGTAATATCCCCCATTTGAAACCAGCCTTTTACTAGATGCAGCTGGAAACTACATTATTTTTCAACAATAAGATCGAGAAGAAAGCACTTTAGCATCACTTGTTCTCTTTTGCCTGTGATTAGATAGCAGCACAATGCAATTGAAATACCAAGGAAATTTGTGACTAAATAAAAACATGTGTGTGCAGCCATAATGAAAGAGATAGTAAGAAGTATAGTCCATCAATGCTAACATGAGAAATCAACCCAAGAGCAGAAGTCTCAATGGGGATGTGTGGAGTTAAGGAAGATAAATTTATTCCAAAAGTTAGAACTGCAACATAATGCCTACATTACTTAGTAAGCTATTTTGAAATCTTCACTATGATTTTACAGATAGAGGAAAGGAATTAAGCTGTAATAAAGGTATGTATTAGTTGCCTCAGGCATCACATAAAATGTAGTGACACAAAACATACTCGCACTGTGGATAGTCACTTTTGCTCTATAAAACATGTCATTGTAGACATTATGGTTTACAGATAGTTACTTCCAATGCAGATTTCAGTACTAGATTTCCTAAAACTAGAGGACAGTGTCAAATTAATGTGTAATCTTTAGGTAATAAAAGCATAACCTAAAACTGAAATGATTCACTTGATTTTACCCATGTATCAGTGGTGGGTACCATTCTGGTACGGTGCTCTGGAGGGCCCACCCATCTGCCCGAGCTCCTTACCTGTCTTTAAACTCTTCGGCGCTTCCGCATATGCACATGGCACGTACAGCATCTCCACGATGCTCCATTGAGCAGCTGGAGCGTCGCAGAGGCTTGCGGAGGCATCGCTGGAGGGTATGCCGCATGTGTGTGCTGCGCACAGGTGCGTGTGTGCTACACGCATTTATGTGGAGGATGCCGGGGCCCGTTGCAATCGTACCGGTTGCAATGGGATATGGAAGCCACCACTGCCATGTATGCTTTGTCTTTTTCACAGGTAGTTTGTGTACAAGGGGTGGACCTCCTGACCAGACACTATAATATTCAAACAGGTCTGTCCCCTAACAACTGTAGTTCTAGAATAGTAAATATTAGCCTGGCTGTTATTACTTGGAAACAAGTTGAATTCACGATCCAGAAAGTTTAGTTTTAAGTAACTGCAGTCTGGTGGCTAAAATGCAATAAATACTTTGTCTTATAGACCTGATATAGACCTGTGCTTAGGTCTATATCTTCTGGAAGGTTGAAGAGTCAGCAGTCTATGCCTTAAAATCATCAAACGTTTCCCTCAGGAATTATAGATGACTTGTAATTAATTAAAGGGCTAAGCACTGTTCAACTGAATTTAGAGGACTCCAGTAATTCTTCGTTTCCTTATATTCAACTATCCTGACTCATAATACTGTAGCAATTAAAGATTTACTATAGTTTTCTTTCCCACTATTTCCAATTGTAAATAGGTCATTACATCAGACAAGAAAATATTTGGAATTTCTAAGTCCCCTCTTTGTTTTGGCCAACCCATCTTAATCTTTCTACATAAACAAAGTGAAGTGATATCAACAACAAAACCATATTTTATTGATACAATATATAATCCAGCAGGAACTGTACTAAGTTCTATGTAATCTTGTAGATGATTTGTTTAATATCAAGCAAACATACATGAGTTACTGTGCTATCTATATTGTTTGGCAGGGGAAAAAATAGAAGTGATTTTCCAGATAATTGGACATATGTATGTGGGTCTTAAACATATTCACTTGAGAAGAAAAATTTCTAACTTAACATGTTTAACTTTTGGACATAAGCTACTTTTAAAGTTCCAATAAACATATTTAATACAAGTGGTGGGTTTTTTTAAAGTGCTTTCTTGAACTGTCATACTGATGAATGATAAAAAACAGAACAGTCCAAAGGTTTGAAGATAGGGGAAGATATTTACGGTCAAGCGACAACTTATTTCTGTAATATCTAACATTTGATATGAATATGTCTGCCTGCTAGATCACCAACTGAACTTAATCTCTGTGTGAGAGAGTGCTGCTTACCGAATCCCACTGTGCTTTCAATTTTTATCAGAATTAAATGAGTTAATTCTAATCTTATTTTGGAAAATGAGTTACAGATAGTTTGGTTATCATGCAAAAGATAACATATTTTATGGACTTTTTTCTTCTTCTCAGCAAATCTAGTAAACTTCTGCTGAGCTTCGTGAAAATAGTATGCAAAAAGTCAGAATATAGTATATGGCTTCTTTAGCTTCCCTTGATTGTGTTTATTTGTCATCGCAGTGACCATTTATAAGCTTAAAATACCCCCCCCTCTTTTTTAAAAAAATACTCTCTCCTTTTCTAAATTGTTCAGCCTGTTAACCATATTAATGAGTAACAGACACTTTCTGGTAAGGTTATCGTTATCTATAATGGATAGGGTTGAAATTTTGCTCTGTTTATTCCATACCCCAGGCCTAGTCTGTTATCTGCAGAATATATTCTGCTTAAAACATACCTGACATTTCACAAATCCCTGTTTGGTATGTTCCCACACATGATTTATTAGACAGGGAAAATATGGATAAGGCAAGTATGCCTTCTTCAACTTTCATTATATGTACTTCATTTTCCTTTGAAATAACCTCTATGTACCTTGTTGTTGAACTGATACAGCCAAGCCAAAGTGATTAACATTACAAATTCACAGAATTTTTGGCATGGCCCAGACATTTTCTTCCCTTCTTTATGCTTGTAATTAATCTGGTGGGAGGTGATCTAGTACATTTTAGAAGATGATTGCCTGATAGACAGAATCAAGACTGAGTGCTCAAGATATGCCAGATATGTGGCCATCTTGTGAAATCATCCCTTTGAAAGGAGGGAGGGAATATTTGGTAGTATTCGAAAGCTAACTTTTAAGGAAAGTGAAGGTTTACTTTGTAATATTAAAAAAAAATCTATTTGTAGGGGAGTGTCACAGATGCAAGAAGTTTCTTTCATTCCAAGGATCTTCAATACCGTAAATATTCCAAGGTCATTTCAACTTTCTTTGCAGTGTATAGGAGGATAAGAACATATAGTATATTTTTAAAATAAAAAATGATATGTTTTATACTTAATTCTCCCAAAGTTTGACTAATATTTTGAGGAACATTTTTTCTTTATTCTCATCTTTTGAAGAATTTTGTGTGGGCTGAACATTTGGCAAGAAAGAATGAAATAATAAAAATCATAATCTATCCATTTGATTTCAGAAATAGAAAAAAATCATTCATAATTTCCAATTCTAGACAGACATTAGTATGATAATCTGACAAACATTCCTTCCACCAGTAGATCTGTCATAGGGAAGCTTCCAAAAAATCAAATGGTAGCATCTTTTCTGATAATTCTTTTTATTGAAAGGAATGTGCCTTTATTTCACAAAAGTTTACATCTTTTAATAAAATATAGTGATTGGAAAAGGTGCTTACAAGTTTCTTGTTATCTGACATAGACTGTAGGACTGATTCCAATAGTCATTATCTTACTGGATCGTACCAAAAGAAGGCTTTTTGCAAGTAATGAACATATATACATGTGTGTATGTGTTTTTTTTTGTGTGTGTGTGTGTGTGTGATGCAGTGGCTCAGTGGCTAAGATACTGAGCTTGTCGAATCAGAAAGGTTGGCAATTCAGCAGTTTGAACCCTTAGTGCCGCATACTGGAGTGGCTCCCATTACGTGTCCCAACTTCTGCCAACCTAGCAGTTTGAAAGCATGCAAAAATGGAAGTAGAAAAATAGGACCCACCTTTGGTGGGAAGGTAACAGCATTCCATGTGCCTTCACCATTTAGTCATAACCACCACATGACCATGTAGACATCTTCAGACAGCACTGGCTCTTTGGTTTTGAAATGGAGATGAGCACTTTTATCTGTTAAGATATATAATACAGCAAAAATTTCCTTAGAAAGTCTCACTTTCTGCCTCTTTGCTTCTGTTTTCCAGTATCTGGATGAAATGTGGGATTGTTGACATGTCATTTTTAAAAGTGTCTGTTAAATTTGCCTTAGTACAGCTTGAGTTTCTATCACCATCCCTATCTTTTTTTGGAGGGGAGGGTTAGGGTTAGGGTTACTTTTCTCTTAGGGTTCCAGTAACTTTACTGGATTGGGACAACAACTTTTAGAAAGCTTATAAACATACCATTTGGCGATCCTTTTCCTCCTTCTGCTTGAGTATAAAGGGTTATCTGAAAGTTCAGTCACCCAATTGCCAGAATGGCTCAGCAACTGCTTCTGGATTACAGAAATGAATGGCATTGGCCTCTTTTAATTCCCTGCTCATCATCAAAGGCTTTTTTTTTCATTGTACTTCTCAAATACTCTTATCCATTTTGTGTGGCTTCGAGTACTGTAATCCATTTTGCAATTGGAGTTCAAATCTTTTGAAGAATGATAGGATGATATTAATGATTCATCCCCAATATTTAAGGAATAGTTCTGTCGCCGATATTACTCAGAAGGTAGTTGCAGACTGAGAAGTATGAGAGGATATTCCAGAGGTTGTATTTCAAGTGTCTAGATGTTACTCAAGAATTCATATGCTTTGGAGATAAATATTGAGGCTGATCTCGATAAGGACATTCAAGGTTGCAGAACATATTAGTTTTATTAATGAAGCTATTCATAGAAAACTATTGCCATGAGAACCATTCTATTCTCAGGATAAAACTGATTTTGAGGCTTTTATACACAAAAGAAATTAATCAACAAGATTTTTTTTATTAAAAATATAACTAAGAAATAATATAAGAAATGTTGGAAATATAATAGAGTATTTAGAACAGCATGGGGACAAAAAAAGTAGCACTGATTTTTATTGATGATGAAAAAGTATTTGACAATTTGAAGTGGATATTTATATTTAAAACCTTGGAAAGCAAGGAGTTTTCAAATGTAAAGACAAGACCTGCTCAAACTTCTCATCTGATCACATTTGGCTTTTGGGAAGAGAAAGACAAAAAGACATAGACCACTATTGTCCAAATGTCTTGTTTCTTTAAGTGGACAATGATTAGATAGTTCACAAGATGGAAGCTTCAAAGGAGATCATATATAAATTAATGTTTATCTTTCTACTCACTTGGTAAGTCCAGAAATTGTCTTCTGACCAGAAATTATCTTCTGACCCTTGCAATTGTTAGATGTTCCCCTTCTTTCTTTAGGGAACACTACCACAAAGGAGTCTTGAGAAAGTTGTCCTTCTTCTTTTAGAGAATACGAGGAATCTTGGAAGTATGCTGCCCTCATCTGTCAATATGTACAAACAAATCCTCAAAGATCCACTTGGATCTAGAGGTTTCTTTTGAGAAAGCAATTATAAAATTGCTACATCAGACAAATTAGGTGAGCTTTAAATATATTGATATTTTGAACTTTTTTAGTTGAACTACAGCTTTGATTGCATAGTTTCAATATTATATATTTTATTTTTTGTATTTTTACAAATTAATTAGAATTACTTGTAAAATCTCAAACAAAGTTGGCTTTGAAAGGTAGCATAGATATTTTAACAATGAAGTGGTCTCTCTGATTTCTACTCTGGGAAAACAAATTACAAGTACTATTTTATTAATATTTTTGAGACATGAGGATACCTTTAAGCCTCAAAGGTAGCAGCATAAGAGGATTTTCTGTTTCCTTGCTGGCATTACTAACAATTTTATCAGTCACCATTTTTTATATCTCCTGCAATGCTCTGAGCCTGAACAGCTTTGGGCATTTTGGAAGGTTGGCAATGAGGGAAAATATTTTAAGAAAATTCTGTGAAGTAGCATCAGTGGTGTGTTGCAGGTGGTACGCCCTGGTACGGGCGTACCTGTGCCTGCTGGGAGCCATTCCAGTACAGTGCTCTGGAGGGCACACCCGCCTGCCCACTCTCCTTACCAGTATTTGAGCTGTTTGGGGCTTCCGTGCACGCGCACAGAGTGTACGGCCCTGTGCAATGATCTGCCGAGTAGCTGGAGTGTCGGGAGCGGTAAGTACAAATGCCTGCTCTATGCGTGTGTGTGCACGTGCTGCACGCATTAATGTGGTAGACACCAGCCCCGTTGATCCATACCGGTTGCACTGGGATCCGGAATGCACCACTGAGTAGCATTTTTGTCTAAACTCCTTACAATCTACCCATACCACAGAAAATGGAATACTTCAAAAAGAAGTGTAATTTGAGAAATTCCAGTTGTGATCTAGACAAAACATACCTCATTATCTTTTCATAAAATCTAGAGGCTGCAAGACTGATTCACATTTCATGTATATCAGTTCTGTCTGCTACTGGCAAATCATTTGTAAATGGCAATTTTGTTAATATATGGATGAATAGTTTATAAACCGAAAGCAATATTACACTGGTAACTTTCTTTTATTCTATCTGTTTAAAGACCAACATAATATTGCATAAGGTTCTGTGGATCATTGTCCATTTCCTCAGAATAAGATAGTTAAGTGTTTGATTAGATACTTACTGATGTTTTTAGAAGCTTAGATGTTTAAATACTTTTATAAAATAAAACAATTAATCCAATCTTTAACATCAATGTCAATGTCATTGATTAGAGTATGAAACAAAATAAGGAATGTGATTTTCTGCAGCGTCACAACAGGAAACCATAGGTTTTGAATAGCTAATTACATCTAGTGCAAAATTTATTCATCTCTGTTTCATTTAAAAATTGAAAAATTATTTGTGTTAGAAATCAAGGAGTATAATATCCCTACAGAAACAGCAATTGCTTCTTCTTGTACACCTCGTTTTTAGTCCTGGATTGAGATACTAAGATTTCAGTTTTGTGTAGACAAAACAGTGGTGTTGCTGTATGGTTTCAGTGCAGCATTAGACTCCAGTTATGTGCAGTGGAAATTATAATATTAGGAAAAATAAAATGAAAGTTTATCTGGTGGGAATCATGTGATAGTCAAAGCAAGTTGGCAAGGAGCAGGGCCTTCTCTGTGATGGGCCCAGCCCTCTGGAATGACCTCCCCCCCCCGACATTAGGATTACTACCGACCTCCGCTCCTTCCGTTCAAAACTCAAGTCCCACCTTTTTCAACTAGCCGGCCTGGCTCAACCATAGCTCCATTTTAATCCTCCTGGCAATCTTTTAAACTTGTAATTTTATATTGGGGTATTTTAATTTTTAATCTTATTATTACTATTTCTATGTACTGTAATGATTGTTGTGTGATTTTTTACCTCCTCCGTGGAATGTTTAATTGTATAATATGTGCTTTTTTATTTTATTTATTGTACGCCGCCCCGAGTCCCTTCGTGGAGAGGGAGCGGCTAACAAATCTAATAAATTCAAATTCAAGTGATTCAGATTTTCATCAAATGGTATTCCTCTGGAGATATGAATGTACACCCTGGAGCTATGGAGAAATCCAGCAGAGTCTTGGGAAGGGTTAAAAAAGACAGGATAGTGAATGTAGGGCTATGATCCAAACCCAGGTCTTAGATCACAATGGAACATCTGTCATTTTGTGTATATTGACAGTACATCCACCACCTCTACAGCTGCTGCTGGTGACAGCATGCAAAATATTAAAAGAATGGTGATAATTTTAAACAAAAAGAAAAAGGGCCAAAACTAATTATATCTGCTATAGAAAAATATGATTCCCCCTAAAACAATCATCTGAGAAATTACAGAGGGAGCATTATCCTTTTTTATTCTCTCCCCAAAGAGTACTAGCAGTACCGTGCATTTCCTTCATTACTTATAAATTATAAAAGACCAACCCTCTCATTAGGAGACCAAGCCTCAACAAATAGTAGCCAACTTAGCAAAAAAACAAATAAGACACTTTGTTAATAATTAGAGCAGTGATATTATTATGGGTATGGAAAATACAGCAACCAAATAGAAAAAGGCTTTATAAATGTATTTCATGAAAATCCATTAGATAATACTTCAAATTTAGCATTTTGTAAGGAAACATGTCTTGGATCCTGAATTCATATCCTTACTCAACTTTTGGGAGTTGAATGTATATCAGCTATGAAGGCCATGTGAATATATAGTGTCACTTGCTTAGATTTCCTGCAGAATACATGAAGGGAATACATGCTTCAATATATGGCAACAGGTCAAATACGACAATTAGTAAACAAAACCTATCAAATCTTTGTGTAGTTTATATTGTACACCCAAGAATTCTACTAAAATATGAAATTTTTGAAAAAAATGTTTTCACACAGATATAAATTTATAGTGAATTGTGTTTTATTGTTGAGGAACAATTCTTAGCAACCTGTTTTATTAGATTCTTTGGAATAAGTTGAGATAGGTGATACTGGCTTAAATATTCTGTATATGTTAGAGCAAAATAAACTTGATGTTAAATGTCCAATGCAGTGGTGGGTTATGACAGGTATGCCCCAGTATGGGTGTACCAGTGCCTGCCGGGAGCACAGGGTACCATTCCAGTACGGTGCTCCGGAGGGCCCACTCGCCCGCCTGTGCTCCTTACCGGTATTCGAGGTTTTCGGGGCTTCCGCACACGGCGCCTGTGTGATGCTCCGCTGAGCAGCTGGAGTGTCATGGAGGCATCACTGGTGACAAGTATGCATGTGCGTGCTGCATGTGTTCATGTGGTGGACACCCGGCCCCATTGCATCATACCAGTTGCAACGGGATCCAGAACCCCACCACTGGTCCAATGGCAATATATTTACATAGTTTCTATTATATAAAGAGAAGCTACAAGAAAGTTTAAAAGTTGCAATAAACAAATACTGGGAGGAAAAGTTTAAACTCTTTCTTTCCTTTCCATGGACCAAATAAAAACTCCTTTTCTGAAGTTATAATTTGACCCAAAGAGCAGTTGATGTGAAATGGAAACTAAGAAAAGTTTCTGAAGAGTTCCTGTTTTTAGAGTGATTCAATCTTTGCCTCCCAATTCCAAATTACATTAAGTTAATATATAATAATTAGATTCATGTGAAGCACTGAATCTAGCTTTAACAATAAGCAACTGAATATATATAACCCTGTCAACTTTACTTATAAGTACTATTGTTATTATAACATGTGATTTGTCTGACAAGTCTAAAATAATTGCAATATTTTGGTCGACTTCTCCTTTTTATTGTTTCTAGTTTTTAACTACTACACCCTTATGTATATTCTATAATGAGAGGAAAAACAAATCTTACTTTTTGTTTACTTTTATCAATGGCACAGCACCAAGACAATCTATTCAAATTATACAATGGTATGATATTTGAGGAAAGTTTAATGAAGTGTTAAACCTATTGCTTCCATCCCAATCCTTTCCACATTGCCTTCTAAATACTAAAAGTTCATTCTAAATCATTGAAGAGTTATGTCACACAGCTCTGTTCATAATTCAAATATTTATAGTAAAAACAAACAAAACAAATAATATTCAGTGAGCTTGTTATGGACTATTCTTAAAATGTTTAATTAATTCCATGTATTCCATTTTTCTCATTAAGCTATTGAAATAATATCTCTATTTTTTCCCTTTTTCATCACTATGATTCAGATCCTAAATAATGAATTAAATCTAAGCAACATAGAATCATATTGTCGAATCTTGTGTTTACTATGATGCGAATCTAATTTAAAGGCTGAGAGTTGACTAATTTTATTCAGACATTTTTAGAGTTTGAGACAGAAATGCTTCCATTAGTACAAACATTGCATCATATATACATAATTATGCTTTTTTATTTTGTAACAATTACAACTCAATTTATCCCAAATTCTTCAAAAATAAAAAAAAATATCCATATTTCTCTATTATAATTTAAGAAAACATTAATATGTTTTACCCTTTACTACCTTACAAGAGCTTGGTTTATAGTGACAGTACTTATAAGTAGATATAGCTATAATGTATATACTAAAGTTCCTTCAATTTATTACGTAAAGTTGCTAGTGTAACCATAGCAAGAATCTCAGTGCTAAATGCAATACACTTTCATCCCTTCTTTCTCAAAACATCATGAACTTCCATTGGTTTGTGAGTTTTATCAGGAAA
Organism: Natrix helvetica; assembly: GCF_964273705.1. Taxonomy (NCBI): domain Eukaryota; kingdom Metazoa; phylum Chordata; class Lepidosauria; order Squamata; family Natricidae; genus Natrix; species Natrix helvetica. The sequence continues at coordinate 51,201,176 of NC_138548.1, forward strand.
ATATGCTATTTCTCTATATGACCTACTATTCACACATAGTTAGACTTTCCTTCCCACTTAGTATGTGTTTGACTTTTAAGAATGATAGGCTTAAGGGAGGGTGGAAAGGGGCTCATTAATTTATTTACAAATTTGTATGTGGCTTCAATCAAAGTTTCTAAATGACTTACAGCTAGTACAATAAAACAACAAAACAACAGTCAATAATTATCAAACCAGCAGAATACTAATCAGTATCCAAGGAAAAATAAGAATAGATAATACAAGTCTTCTGACAACAGCCTGCTGCACAACACATTTTGTCTTTAAAATAATAGTATTCATTCTCCTAAATCTATCAGATGCCCTCATCCACCTTCCTGAAACAAAGCTCCTAGCTACCAGAAAGTTGTCCACTCATCTCTGTGCCAACAAATGTGGTCAAATAATATGTAAGTTAGGCACTGGCATTTCACTGATCTTTTCTAGATTCCTATTCCACCTCAGTATGCTATAGTATGAATTGTTTGTATGGATTGTTATTCTTTTTCCATTTTCTGAGATCATGTCTCTTTTGTTGTGATACATAAATTGATCAGGAATAAATAGAGATGATTAATAAGTATAGCATATTGACAGTCATAAAACTGCCCGACCTTCTTCATTTGTTCCCCTGGTGTAGTGATCAACCTTTGAGTTTATGCATATTTTTCCACTTGCCTCAGATAAAATATTTCATGAATTCTCCCTTCCCAGGCAACTTGGCTTAAACTTATCAGATCTGGGAAGATAGTGACCTGTAATGACTATTCCCTTGGAAATCTTCATCCTTGTTGCATGATGGAACTCTCCTTGCACAAAACAGATGGAAACATCAAGATAAGAGACAAGACAACTGTTTAAGGTCACATTCTCCACTCCTTTGCATAATTCATGCTTAATTGATTCTTAGCCCCACCTAATGACAGATTGTAGTACATTACAAGAATATGAAAAAAAGCTCATTTTAGTTTCTCCCATTAATCCCCATTCTGAATGTCTCCTGTCTCAGGTCTTTTTTTTTTTTTTTTGGCAGTATGCATGCCACAAGACTGATTGCTGCCTTTCAGCACACAAACAGAGTAAAAGTTGCCAGATTTATCCTCCCACTCTTTTGCCAAAGGTTCTCTTGTGTGACACTAAGTTTCAGGTGTCAGTGAGTTTTCATCTCATCTTTAAAGGGAGAGGGTCAAACCCATAGGGTTTCCCAAAGTAACCTTTTGAAAAGCACTCTTTTCCTATACCATTGTTGGGTTATTGCTGTCTGCTTTCATGGTCAGGCAACTCCTTGCACACATCTAATAATATAATCCCTTTTGAAATGTCAGAGAGGAATGCATTAAATCAACTGCCTTTTCGGGCCTTGGCACCTCAAAGCAGGCAGATGAATAATTGGGCCTCAAACGTGAACCTTCTTCAAATCTCCTGAACATTTAGGGAAATTGAAATATCATGGGAAAATGTAATAAACACTCCCAGAGAAAATCTTAACAGCTATTTTGTGGTGGTTTTCCTCTGTTTGTTCAGGTGAAATGAACAGCTGCAGGCAGAGACAGAGAAGAATATAGATTTTGTACCCTTTATATAATCATCTCAGAAAGTGCATAACATAAGCAGGAAACAATACAAGAAAACTTCTGACTTTCTATCTGGCATAGGTATAGAAGAAAAAATATTACATTGGTTAAACAATCATTTGAGAAGAAGTGTTTGTTAAATATTTTCCTAATCCATCTATGCTTTATTTTTCATTGATTTGCTTCTTTGTGAGAAAGTCCTGTTCAACTCAGCGAAACATCCTTGGATTTTTGCAGAACCTTTTGGGATTCAGCTCAGTCTAAGAGGTTCACAGTTTTCCCTTGGAAACTATAATTGAGTCTACCTATGTATTGAAAGCAGTGAGGAGCTGCTGCCGGGTTAGACGAACAAGTAGTTGTGATCACTGACCTGCCTACTCATCCCTACCTTATACTTTCCATTTATAACTAACTTTCTGGCTTGTTCCCCACCCCCAACGCTACCTAGCTGAGTTCCGCATCGCGCCTGCTGAACTCACCAGACCTGCCTGAGTTAGTTGCATATTTGAAACTTCGTTTCATCCCTGAAAAAGCACGTGCAAGCAAAGGCAGATGCACATGTGTGCACGCTCACAACCAGAGAACCAGTTGTTAAGGTAAGTGCAGCCCACCTCTGATTGAGAGATTAAGGAGTTTTCATTAGAACTTCTGACTGGTAGTTGGTGTTCATCAGGGGTGGGTTGCTGCCAGTTTTACTACTGATTTACAACCCGCACTGCACATGCATGCGCTGCTCAATGTAAATTGTTCTTCATGCATGTGCAGAATAATTTACAGTGAATTGCGCACTAGCAGTCAATAAAAACCAGAATGGTGGCAGCCCAGCGGCAGCGAAGGAACCAGTTTGGTGGCATGGCGTGCCTGGGTTGCAACCAGTTCTGAGACCTAGGCCTGAATTCCACTACCAGTTTGGCCAAAGCAGGCTGAACTGGGAGCAACCCACCTCTGGTGTTCATGAATGTGCTCTGCTAGATTTCTACCTGTCTGTCTTGCACAGTTACTGTTATAGCCCTTACACTGTATGTTGTAGATGACGTCTAGTTGTTTCTTCTTCTTCTTCTTCTTCTTCTTCTTCTTCTTCTTCTTCTTCTTCTTCTTCTTCTTCTTCTTCTTCTTCTTCTTCTTCTTCTTCTTCTTCTTCTCCTTCTCCTTCTCCTTCTCCTTCTCCTTCTCCTTCTCCTTCTCCTTCTTCTTCTTCTTCTTGGCTCCTGGACCATACAGTCTACTTAAAATATTGTTGTAATTGCTTTGTGTGCTACTCTGATGCTATGTGGTTGTACTAATCTGTTAGTTGTTTCTGATGTGTTTTTGTAGTTCATAGTTGAAGATGAAGGTGCCTGTGGATATACACACAGCCTACTTCAATTGCTCATATTTTTGATGCCCATATAATCAGTCTCCCTGTATTTAGCTCAAATAAATCAAGTTCTGTACATTTTTCTGGACATATTTCTGAGTATTCTCATGATTGGAAGTTCTACTTGGTCACTGTTCTTGACAACAAGAAATGTGCAAATAAGTAAAGCAGAAGGTTCTTTGTTTGTGTCTTGATTATGTTTATTGCTTGTTTTATTTTGTATTTTCAATCCTATGCTGACCACCCACAAATACAATTCATGGGACCATATAAATAACATTAACCATATACATGTAGAATCTTTCATGCACAAATAGAATTTATGCTGAGGGGATTCTGACAAAGAGAATGAAACCTACGCACATCTTTAGCTTAATTGTTCTCTTAACTTTTGCTGCTATGGTCAGAGGGTTGTCAAAGGAATCAAGAAAATGTAAGCTGTGGTCATCATCAAACTGAGAAATATAAGCTTGAGTTCTGAATGACGGATGCTACAATCACAGGAAAATTGAAAATGAATCTAAAATATACTTGAACTCAATGAAACTTATTTTTGAACTGCCATGTATTTGGTATTGTAGTAAGGATTTAATCAGGTTATATTTATCAAGGAATAGGATGTCATGATTAAATAAGAGAACTAGAACTTTGTGTTTTAACTAAAAAAGACTGATTTATAATGTTTTAAATGAATACTTTCATTAACACTTCTTCATCTGCTCCTTAATGGTACACTTTCAATTAGACATTGTCTATCTAACAGGAAACCAGACCTTACATAAAACTTCTTACAATGCATGTTTTGAAAGAGTGTGTGTTCGTGTATGTGTGTGTGTGTGCAAGCCAGTGGTCGGTTTCAAAATTTTTTAGAACCTCTTCTGTAGATGTGGCCTGCTTTGTGGGAATGGCTTGGCAGCCATGTGACCGGGTGGGAGTGGCTTGGCAGCCATGTGACTGGGTGGGCGTGGCCAACTTTTAAAATGTGGTGAAACTCACTTAACAACGCTCTTGCTTAGCAACCAAAATGTTGGCTCAGAAAGTCTGGCATTTGAAGCACGCAAGTCTTAAAGCTGTCAAATTACAAGACCCTTGCACCCCTAACCCTTTAAAAAAACAGGGGTGTTCAAACTTGACAGCTTTAAGACTTTAAGGTTTAGATAGGACTCTTAAAGGCGGGGGGGCAATTGGTGAGCCAGCCAATCCGTGGGAGGCCGGCGGGGCAAGTGTGGTGCAGATGGGCAGGGAGAGGGAGCTGGAACCGGTTCTAAATGGCACGGTAGATTTGTGGAACCTCTTCTATAGAAGAGGTTAGAACTGGTAGGAACCCACCCCTAGTGTAAACCAAGAGGAATATAATAATAAACAAAAATGAAATCTTTGTGAAGAATTGTTTTAAACAAAATCTGCTGGTTATTTGGCAACTTACCTCAGTTTATTTTAAGGATATGAAAATAAAACATCTCTCTTTGATAAATAACATTTACATTTTTACTAGAAAAATGGTTCAGTTTCAAAGAAAATCCTTCAATTTATTCTCTTCTGTAACTGCTGTGCTATTGTTTCATCTTAGATAATATAAGTTGGCTACTCTATTTAGGTTCCTTAACATTTAAATTCATCTTTAGAAAAAGCCAAGTATTTACTATAGCAAGCCAAAAAAAGCTATATTTATAAAAAGAAAAGAAAACATGGTTACAAAATGGTTTCGTTTGAAATTCACCCTGCCTAGGGGTAAGCTTCATATGAAATACTGCCGGCTTAAAGTTTTATAGATTTCCTTACAAAATATTTAAACAAATGAGAGGTTTTTTTTTTGTAAAAAAAAAAAAGGCAGAGGAAGCATACTGTGTAGTTGGCTTAAAGCCAATAAGAATGAATTATCAAACAAATCAAAGATAACGAAGCAGATCTCATATAATTATAGATAGATGATAGATGATAGATAGATAGATGATAGATAGATAGATAGATAGATAGATAGATAGATAGATAGATAGATAGATAGATGATAGACAGACAGACAGACAGACAAACAGACACAGACAGACAGATAGATGTGTGTGTGAGAGACAGAGAGGGGGCAGGGGGGAGGGAGGGAGGGAAGAATTGAACATTGGGGGGAGAACTAGAACTTTGTGATAGAACATATGTTTTACACATGGAAAAGTCTCAGATTCAATGACTTCCTCTCTATTTTTAAAGGATCAATTACTAGATGGAGGGAATACCTGAAGTAGTGCTGCTAATCAGACTACATGGTTTGATTATTTGAGCAAATAATCTGACCTATTTTCCAGCCCTATTTTCCAAATTATATTTGGTGGGTTTTGCTTGATTGCTTGAAGTTTTGGGTGGTAATGAAAAGACCAGAAGAAATTTGCTTCAGTTATCTGTTTCCATTTGTGGGTAGATTTCCTGTTTGTCTCCAGATTTTTGGTTGTTTTAAAATTAAAGACAAAAATGGTTGCATCATTTAGGATCTGGAGACTGATTTTAATTTATTAAATGCTTTAATAATTTGTCTGTGCACACAGTATATACATACATTGATTACAATAGCATCTCAAACACTTACACAAGGTTCAAAAGCAGCTTCAGATTACCTGGAGAGATTCTGTAATTCTGGAATTTAAAAAAAAAGCCTTTTGTATATTAATTTTGTCTACCTATCTGTTTGTCTGTCCGTTCATCTGTCTATTTATGTGTCAAAGAGAACAGTTAGTTGACTTTTCTTTTAATAGTATTAATTATTCATGGATTGTTTGGAAGAAAATTTTCTCTTTCTCCTCTTCCTCTCCCTCCTTCTCCTCTTCCTCTCTGCAGACTCCATAGTGAAATTCTTTTATACATACACACCCATATACTGTATAATGATAGATAGAAATATTTTATCCCCCAAACAGCTTAGGAATTAAGCAGTCACATTAATGCTGGCACTTTGTCTCATTTAAAATTGAATATAAAATAGCTATGAATATTGAACATTTTTATACACGCACACATACACTATTTTTATACTGAATATAAAATAAGTAACTGTAATGGGATATACTGTGGCTGAGAGTTCACTCTATAACAGCTGTTATGTCATATGGGGTTCATTGGCACGCTCAGATACTGGTTAATTTTAAATATTCTATTTAAATATAGTTGCCTACTTTATTAAGCAAACAGCCTATAAAAAGTATTGCGGCTTTTGTATTACAATAGATAAGATATAAATTAGAGGAAAACATATCGTATTTGTATATTGTATTATTAGAGCTGCAGTGGTTAGAATGCAGTATTGCAGGCTGCTTTTGCTGATCACTGGCTGCCAGCAGTTTAGCAGTACGAATCTCACCAGGTTCAAGGTTGACTCATCTTTCCATCCTTCCAAAGTGGGTAAAATTAGGACCCAAATTGTAGGGGGTAATAGGCTCACTCTGTAAATCACTTAGAGAGGACTGTAAAGCATTGTAAAGTAGTATATACTGAGTTTCCCCGAAAATAAGACAGGGTCTTATTTTCTTTTGACCCCCCCCCCCAATTTTTTTTGCTTGGGCCTTATTATCAGGGGGGGCTTATTGGTTTGGGGTGGCCGGGTGGCTACTCTCTTACGAGCGGGCACCCAAAGAGCCGGGCACACCCTCAAAAGCAAATGGCTGTGTTGAGCTGTCGCAGCAGCAAAACAAAGTTGCCATGAGGTGACTATGCTCATGAGCAATCACCCGGCAACAGCCCTTTCCAGCTGGGCAGAGCACCACTCACCGACCCAGTAATATCCCAAAGGCGCTAAGCTGCGTGGTGCTTTGCCTGGCTGGAAAGAGAGGTTGCGCAACCACTTGTTCTCCCTCCAGCTCGTGTGCCTCCCTGCCTCACCATGCCCAACTCTCCCTGCAGGGCTGGGCCAGGGCGCCGCCATGTTCCAAGCATAACCGGCTTCCAAACTCCGGAGATCCACTGCCGAGTCTTCCGGCAGCGGCCACTCTGGGACTACACTCTATGGTTGTGGACTGGCTGCGGGAAGACTTTCTGTACCAGAGTCTTCCAACAGCCAGCCCACAATCATAGAGCGTAGTCCCAGAGCAGCCACTGCCGGAAAACTCGGCAGCAGATTTCTGGAGTTTGGAAGCCGGTTATGCTTGGAGCATGGCGGTGGCAGCAGCAGGGTGGTGGCAGTGGAGCGGCGGCAGCGGGGTGGCGGTTGGGTGGCGGCACCCTGGCCCAGCCCTGCAGGGAGATTTGGGCATGTTGAGGCAGGGAGGCACGCGAGCTGGAGGCAGAACAAGTGCTCACGCAACCTCTCTTTCCAGCGGGGCAGAGCGCCATGTGGCTTATCGCCTTTGGGATATTACTGGGTTGGTGAGTGGTGCTCTGCCCAGCTGGAAAGGGGCATTTCTGGGTGGCTGCTCATAAGAGCAGCTGCCCAACAACTTCCCATTCCAACTGGGCACAGCGCCACCCACCAACCTAGCAGTATCCCAAAGGTGTCAAGCAATGTGAGCGCCTTTGCCCCCCGTCTTCTGCGTTTTTGCGCCTTCGGGATATCACTAGGTTGGTGAGTGGCGCTCTGCCTGGCTGGAGGGGGGGTTGTCCAGGGGGCTTATTATTGGGGGAGGGTGTATATTTTTGCCCACAGGAAAAAATATGGCATGGTCTTGTTATCAGGACATGTCATAATTTCGGGGAAACATGGTAATTGCTACTATTTTTTTAGTTGTTTAAAAACCAGGTTTTGCTATCAAAGATAGCAATTTTGCAAGATCCCTGTTTTAATTAAATGAGTGGGAAAAAACCCACGTAAAATGTTTCCAAACCTTCAAATCTCCTTGGGGCAAAATTGTATCATCAATCCTTATCATGGTAAGTGTGCTTCTGAAAAGTAACACTTTCAGCAAAAGTAAAAAATAATAATGATATAAATATGTCTAGGAAAATCAAAGCAGTGACATGGGATCTTAAACTAATAGGACCAACTTTACTGAATTTCTGGACGGACCTGTACAGATTTACTACAGGATTAGCCATTTTGAAAAATTCTGGATAAAATGTAAATCTTAAATGGCTTCAATTTATAAATACAGCAATAAGATTAGATCAACTGTTTATTCTCTATTTATTCCACAATCTCATCCTCATCTCATTTTTACCATCTCATCACCTCATGCCTAAGTTGTAACGGTTTGAATATTTGCCCATTTAAAATGGCATTTGTTTTACCTGGGCACTACCAACTGATCTTCATACAACAATAGTAAAAAGTGCCAAAAACAGTTTAGACTGCTAAGTGAATAACAGAAAGGCCATCTGTTAGGTTGCATCTCTATACCATTAAAACTTAAGAACAAGTTGCTCATCTGGTGGCCTAGCTCAGATGTGGGAAGCGATGAGAGTTAGGGGCTTTTTGCCTGCAACTGCTACGAACATCTGTCTCACTTTCCTTATCCTGTTCTCCACCCTTAGATTATTCTGATGTATTCTGAAAAATCGGTGGGAAGAAAAACAACAGATCATACAGGCAAATTTACTTTAAAAACCAGCTACCCTGTTTCCCCGAAAATAAGACCTTCCCAGATAATAAGCCCAGTCCAGATTTTGAGTGCATGCACTAAAATAAGCCCTCCCTGAAAATATTACAACACAGCAGCTGCCATGAGGTGACCATGCTCGCCACCTCCTGCACCTCAAAAATAATAAGAACTCCCAAAAAATACGGCCAAGCATTATTTCGGGAGTCAAAAGAAAATAAGACCCTGTCTTATTTTCGGGGAAACACGGTATCCATTGAGGTATTTCAATGCAAGGAGGTATTGGTTTTTGAATTATTGTTTTCCACAAAAAACAATATTTATGTAAAGCATAAAGCCATTTTCAGAATAGAGATATTTAGACATTAAATACAATGACTTTATCACAAGATATTTTGGGAAGAAAACGGAAAGAAGGAAGAGAGGGAGGGAGGTAGGGAGGGAGGGAAAGAGGAAGGAAGGAGACATTATTTTTATTTGCTACTTCCGTTTTTTTTAAAAAAACCAAGATATAATGACAATACTGTTGCCTTTTGCGCCAACAGATGGCAGTCAGTATTCTCTATGTTCCCTTCCCATTTGGCAAAATGCAGATTACATTGTGTGTAGACTGTGTATGCTTAGAGCAGATGGAAGTGTGTACTCTCTAACAGTACAGCATAAAGAGAGGAAAAAAGAGGTAACATCAGAAAATCATATGAAATATCCAACCACATTTTAAAACAGGAGTGTGACCAAGTAATCATATATATGCTTGGATCCTGCGTGAATGTATTGAAGAGATTTAAGTTACCATTTACCTTTTGAAATCTATGGAACTGGACAGTAAATATGTCATTAATGTGTTTTGAGTTCCACCATGGATAAACTTCAGAAATTTCATATGAACAGTGTTGTACAGATGTTAAAATGTTGGCTAAATCTGGGGAATTTCCTTAACTATAAATACTCACTGGATTGTCACTTCAAACCAGTGTAGGAGTATTATATATATCACCCTGAGCTCAGGCAAGGAAAAATAACATTCACTTGGAAAATAGTATTTAAAGCAATAAGCAATATTAAGGAAATGTAATCAAAACATGAAAAAATAAACATTCAAAAAGTTCTCAGTGGAGAAGTTACTGTCAGTAGAAAATGGCAATCAAGAGAAAAGTAGTGATCACTGAGGAAATATCATTTAAAACTCTATTGAGGGAATGACAAAGAAAAATCCCTAAATTCTAGTGATAGGACAGCTTGTACAGTTCATTTTAGGGAAAGGAACAAGTCTACCATGTGTGCTGTATAAGGCTTTCAGTCACATTGTAATGCTCACCAGCTTTACTTTTTTGGCTTCTCCTCAGGTCATTCCAAAAGATTACTCAGTTGTCTGCTTTTTTCCAAACATTTCATTTTTTTTTCATCAGAAGAGAATATTTGTAGCTCAAGGTTGAACTGTGGGGTCCTTGGTATTCTCCAAGCTTGGTTGCTTTCTTGCAGATGTTTTCATAATAACCAAACTAGGTAATGTCACCAGGGTTAGTAGGGAGTGGGGTTTACTCTCATTTTATACACTAGTGACTTGCCTTGTCAGTATTGATGTCCCTTGATAGTTCCTTAATTGGGCTGTTACCTACTGTTAGCTGGTTATTTCGTTTGTTTGCTTATTTCTTGCTTGTTTCTTGCTCTGAGCTGATGTAAATGAAAAAGGTTAAAACCTGTCAATCTAATGATCTCAGTTTGAATTGTGACTCTCAAAAATTGCTGTTAGTCCTGCAGAATGTCTTCTGATGAAAAGATAAGAGAGAAGGTAAACACTGATTGAGATCCAGTTGCATTAAAAATGATTGCAAATATCTTAATATAACAATAGGGACATATTCTCTAATATACTGAACAAGATCCTGCAGCAGAGAATAATTATCCAGAATACTACTACACAACTTGAGTCAAATGAGGCCATGAAGAGGTTTCCCTCCCATTTTCATCTAGGGTAAAGGGAATTTATCAGATCTGGGCTGGAATTATATGTCCTACTTGTACAGCACTCATAAAAATCAAAATGATCTGAACATGGGATAATCATGCCCTTGAAGTCCATTACATGTATTATGTGACATTCTAATTTAAGAACTATCATGGGTCTGTGATTTGGAACAATGCCAGCTCTGATATCTAGTTGAAATATATCTAGTAGGACAATAGGAATACTGTAACTTTATTCTGTATTTTTGTCTATGTTAATTATCAGCTTCTTTAAGTGTAACTAGAATGTAGAAAGTTCTAATGTCTAATTAGAATCATTTTCATATATATTAGAACATACCCTATTTTTTGGAGTATAAGACACACCTTTTTTCTTCAAAAAGGAGGCTAAAAATCTGGGTGTATCTTATACACTGAATACAGCATATTTTTGCCTCCCAAAGCCCTGCCCCTTGACCAAAATGGCTGTGCATACCCTTATGGAGGCTTTCAGGGAACTCCTGGGGCTTTGGAGGGAAGAAATGAGCAAAAAAACAAGTCGTTTTTTGCCTTCCCAGCCCCCAGCAGCACTCTATAAGCCTCAATAAGGCTATGCATGCAATTTTTTTGACGAAAAATGGGCCTGTTTTCATGAAAAATGGGTCATTTTTTGATCGGTTTTGGCCCACCCCACCCCCCAGGAGCACTCTGCAAGCCCCCCCCCCCCAAGGCTATTCATTCCTTTTTTTGAATAAAAACATTGGGCCTGCTTTTGTGAAAAACAGGCCGTTTGGGGGATGTTTGCAGAGTGCAAACACTTTTTTTTTCCTTTTGGAAAGCTCTTTAACTGATTGATGAGAAATTACATTGATCAAGTGCTGTGCAGAAACACCTACCTATGTACTGTATTTCTCTCTATCTCTATTTCTTTCTCTCTATCTCTTTACCTGCCTACCTACCTAACTATTCTCTCACTCTCTTCCTACCTACTGTATTTCTCTCTCTTTCTCTCCCTCTCTCTCCCTCTATCTACCTACCTACTTTTTAAAAAAAATACCTCTCCAAAAGCCAGTGCGTCTTATACTCGTGTGTCTTATACTCCAAAAATACGGTATATTGCCAGAGATTTTGCTATTTTTGCAAAAGTGGTTCTTAATAAAACTATTGCTTTCTAGTGAAAACTAATAATTTACTTCATAAGTAAGTTAAACGTACTTAAAACTATTAGATTATAGGACTTTTTTAAAAAAACAGGAGTTGTTCACTGCTGAGATCTCTCAGGTCCATCTTTGATACCTTAAATATGATCAATAAATCAGAACAGAGATGGAAGGGGTGTTGGAGGTCTTTTAGTCCATTGCCTTGCTCAAGCAGGAGACCTTATAAAATTTCAGGCAGGTGGCTCTTCAGTCTTTTCCTAAAAACCTCCAGTGATGAAGCACCCACAACTTCTGAAGGCAAGCTTTTCCACTGGTTAATTCCAGGTTAACTTTTGATTCCAGGTTAGCTCTTCTTCTTTTCCATCCATTGTTTGTTGTCTTGCCTTCTGGTGCTTTGGAAAATAAGTCATATCACTGCTATATTCTGTCATTCTTTGTGAAAATGCTGAATGGGAATACTGTTATCCCATTTTTCTTCCTTTCATTTAAGGAGCTCTTTCTGTCTCTGTCTCTGTCTGTCTCTGTCTGTCTCTCTCTCTCTCTCTCTCCCTCTCTCTGTCTCCCAGCTGCTATAGTCATACATTATTTCCTTTCTACTAGAGACAAATGTCATTGGTTCCTGTATGCTTTGATAGGAAAAGTATCAGATTCCTTTGAATATGGAAATGAATCTGCATAAAATGAAACAATTTTTAAATTAATTTAAGCAACTTTAGAGATAGAAAACCCTGTTGAAGTTTGATGATGAAACACAATTTCCTCTTAGTATAGTCAGACATCTTAGATATACCACTTATTCTATTATGTTAAATAGTTTGTGCTGGAATCAGGATGAAACTAGGAGTTTGCATTCTAATCACTAAAATGTGACTCATGTCAAGATTATTTTGCACCCCTTTGAGAATATTGCTTGGTTATTTTTATGATAAGATTATTTATAGAAAAGAAAAATGGCTTACAAGCCACATGATACTATTATCTGCAAACTTTGGATGGCATTATGAGCCTGCCTGTTACTATTTCAGATTCTAGTTAAGTAGTATAAAAGAAGACATAACAGATGTTTATGTGTACGTGGTGTAGTTTTGTGTGCACTTGGATTTTAAGTTGTTGACATTATGCTGTTGGAAATAAATTATTTTAGGCAGATTCTCTTTCAGTCAAACTCACAACACAATTTCCTACTTTTTTGGAGGGAGGAGAGAAAAAACTTGCAAAAATCTGGCTTATTTCTTATGTCTTTTTTTCCTTGAGGACATAATACTTATGTATTAAAATATGTATCAGGAATCTTATGAGGCTAAAAGATAGAAATAAGGAATTAGTTTATATAAATCAGAACTACTGGTCTTTTAGCTCTAATTAGATGTCTACTGACTTTCTTCAGTAGATGCAATAGATGGAATCTTGTGGCTTCAAAGCTTAAGCAACTTGGAAAAAGAGAAGCCACTGAGAGAAATATGTAAACCCTTGGGGGCATTTTTGATATGCAGGGTGTAGGTTTGTTCTTCCTACTTCAAGTTAATGGAAGTGGGAGAATGGATTTTGGCTCAAGAATTTTCTAATATTTAGTTTTCCTGTTATATTATTACCCGGTATATTGCATTATACAATTCATCATGCAGGCAATGGTTTTCCATGAGACATTCTATGAATGCAAAAGTTGGACTTTGAGCAAGACATTTTGGCAATTTTTAAAATTGAGCATGTTTTGCAGATGATTTTGAGAATATCGTGTAAAGCCAAGAAAACAAGCAAATGGGACATAGAAAAAAAACTCAAACCAGAGTTCTAATTCATGATGCAAGTGATATGGCATGGTAATGTTTTAGACACTTTACTTTTTAAATATTTCATATAAAATATATTATCTTATACAATATTAAGTATATGAATGCACAGTTCATTTGATCAATCCTTGATGCTAAGTAAAGTGGAAAGAAAGACAATAACCATCAGCAAGACAGACGGATTCAATTATAGCAGTAATTGGGTACAATTGCTTGACCCTTGAAGGTTAGGAACAGGTCATCCTCTGGGATCACTAAGGGTTGACACCAATTTGACAGCACCTAACCACTTACCATAACTAATCAATGCCCTTCATAAATCAATTATGATTGTATATGTATGTTATTCAGTGGCTGCACAAATCTACACATTTATAAGACAACAACCAAGAGGTACAGCTCCAACTCTTCACTCCCAACATTCTTTTATGATTCATACAAGATATACTTTATCTTGATTCATCAAATAACTTCTCCGGTAAGATGCTTTTTAAAAAAGATAATAACCAATTAAAGTTATATTGCCACTAGTCATTGTTTTCTCTTTCCATTCACCTTTCCTAGCATTAAAGTCTCCTCTAGAGAATTAGATATTTATGTAAGTTTTTCAGAGTAGGATCAGTTGAGTTTGATCATTTGTGCCTCAGTGAGAACTCTGGTTGATGATCCATTTATAAATACTATCCCTGTTAATAAGAATTCACCTTATAAAATTTATTTCCAGAAGAATTTGTTTGCTCTCAGAGCAGGTTCTACTATCTGTAGGCTTTTTCTAGGGGGAAAAATGGGGATCTGCGAGACTAGAGAAGTGCAGATTATGTGAACTCTTATTTTTTCAACATTTGATAAATCCATAACCTATGTAACAGCCAAAGAAAAATCTTAATCAACCCTTTGCTTTGATTTATTCCCTATTCAGAATATAAACACTGGCCAATCTTTACTTTCCCTTTGGGAGTAGTATATATGAACTCTGCATTTCACAGTATTTGGTGGAACATGGCATGGTAGAAAAGAGCATGACTATGGGTTTTATCAAGCTGTCTAATTTCAAAGAAATGATTGATTCTTTGTGGATTTTCCTGTCTTCTCAATTTGATTTATGAATGCTACATATGAATATCTTTAGAATGTATTTATTTTGAACCTGGGCCAATACCTTTGCAGTTTGTAAGTTTTTTTTGATGGGCAAGCAAAATATCATCACATCCATTGTTACTCACATTTTATCCAACTTTACTAATAAATTATTTAGCTTCATTTTTTGACTTGGCATTGGTTATATATTTTGAAGAGCACTTTAATACAATGAAGATTTGACTATCACACTGTCTACCTATTTGGAGCAATTTAGTACTTTTGTAGTTGTGAAACATTATAAACAATTATAACGTGTTCCAATAATATTAGGTATTGGGAGAGTTCAGTGTTCATTCATTGGATGAGCAAACATATTTAATTACAGGTATTAATAATATACAGCTACCAATATTTAGAATATTTAACCTTCCTATATTCATTTAAATGGAACTATTAGTATTAATAGGAGTATGTATGTATGTATGTATGTATGTACGTATGTATGTATGTATGTGTGTTACAACCCCTGGTATGCCAAAATATGGGAGGGAGCTTCCTTTATTAGTCTCCCTTTATTTATTTATCAGCACAAACACAACACATATATATATATATATATATATATATATATATATATATATATATATATATATATATATATATATATATGTGTGTGTGTGTGTGTGTGTGTGTGTGTGTGTGTGTGTGTGTGTGTGTGTGTGTGTGTGTTACAACCCCTGGTATGCGCATCTATCTATCTATCTATCTATCTATCTATCTATCTATCTATCTATCTATGGTTTTGTAGGGAATATATACACATACATACATACATGTTCTGACCCCCCCCTTCCTCCGTTGCCCACACAGTACACACACTCCGGAACAGTACAAGGGAACAAGGTTTATTACACCAACAGACAAGAGGCTTTGTGGCAGCAAGCCACCAAGACAGAACTCACAAAGACAGAACACACAAAAGCAGCAATCCAGCTTGCCAGGATCTCAGACTAGAGTTGCTGTCCAAAGTCCTTTGTTGATTGCTACGCAGAGCCTGTCCAGAGTCAACCCTTTTATAACCTAAAAAGGGCGTCTCCCAACAGCACCTGAGAGCTCTTTACTGCCTATAATTACGCCCACGCTCCTGGCGTTTGTGGGCGCGCCGGAAACGAGCATCCCGAAACGCCCTACTAAGTCCTGAGTCACTATCCTCTCCGCTGCTCCAAGGCAGGGCAACGGGAGTCCTCCTCCTCTCGCTCTCACCGCTGCTCCATGCCTCTGGCGCCACCTGGTGGCCGACCAGACTCTCGGATTCCTGCTCAGCCTCCGAATCCTGTCCAGGATCGCACATCCCTTCTGTAGCTGACTCGCATGGAGTATCACTCTCGGAGTCTGGTGACAGCGGCACTGGCTGGGCCACAACACATACATATATGCATATATACAATAATACAATAGTAGAGTTGGAAGGGACCTTGGAGGTCTTCTAGTCCAACCCCTTGCCTAGGCAGGAAACCCTATGCCGTTTCAGACAAATAGCTATCCAACATCTTCTTAAAGACTTCCAGTGTTGGGGCATTCACAACTTCTGGAGGCAAGCTGTTCCACTGATTAATTGTTCTCACTGTCAGGAAATTTCTCCTCAGTTCTAAGTTGCTTCTCTCCTTGATTAGTTTCCACCCATTGCTTCTTGTTCTACCCTCAGGTGCTTTGGAGAATAGTTTGACTCCCTCTTCTTTGTGGCAACCTCTGAGATATTGGAACAATGCTATCATGTCTCCCCTAGTCCTTCTTTCTCTTAAGCTAAACATACCCAGTTCCTGCAACCGTTCTTCATATGTTTTAGTCTCCAGTCCCCTAATCATCTTTGTTGCTCTTCTCTGCACTCTTTCTAGAGTCTCCACATCTTTTTTACATCGTGGCGACCAGAACTGAATGCAGTATTCCAAGTGTGGCCTTACCAAGGCATTATAAAGTGGTATTCAGGGCCCGACACACGAGGGAGGACACACTCTGGACCTTGTTTTTGTCTCTGGCCAGTGGCTGAGTGATCTGGGAGGAGGGGACTTAACCATCACTCCCCTGTCATGGTCAGATCACTCACTCCTTCGTCTTGACTTCCCTGGTGCTACCTCCCGCTGCGGGGAGGCAGAACCGGAAAGTTCCAGATGGTTCCCCCCCAGGCGCCTGATGGAACCTGATAGGTTCCAGACGGAGCTTGGGCCACCTCCTGTAACCTTGACCCGCCCCCGGGTAGAGGACCTGGTAGTTGCGTGGAATAATGCAACTACCCGGGCCTTGAACCGGATGGCGCCTTTGCGGCCTCTCCGGCGGCAACGATCCACCCTAGCCCCTTGGTTTACCGAGGAGCTAAGGGTGATGAAGTGCCGCAAGAGATGTCTAGAGAGTCGTTGGAGATCCTCTCGCTCCGAATTTGATCGAACACAGGCACGAGCCCATTTAAGGACGTACCTTGTGGCATTGAGAGTGGCCAAACGCCAATATTGTGCCACTCTCATTGCATCCGCGGAGAACCGCCCTGCCGCCCTGTTTCGGGTGTCCCGCTCCCTCTTGTTTCAGAGGCCGCGGGAGGCCCCCCTACAGGGCAGGGCAGAGGAATTTGGTAAATATCTGCAGGATAAAATCGCTCAAATCCGGAGAGATTGGGTTCCTGTCAGTGATCCAATGGAGACGTCCATGGCGAGTCTTGAGGTATCGATCTGGGAGGAGTTTGACTTGGTTGCCATCGAGGATTTGGACAGATTGCGTGGACGACTGCGACCCACCACATGTTTATTGGACCCGTGCCCCTCCTGGCTTGTACTGGCATCCTGGGAGGTTACACGAGACTGGCTCCTGGGCCTAGTGAATGCTTCGCTGAGCGAGGGGTCTCTCCCGGCCGCCTTGAAAGAGGCGGTGGTGAGACCCTTGCTCAAGAAGCCTTCCCTGGACCCTTTGGAGCTTGCCAATTATCGTCCTGTCTCCAACCTTCCCTTTTTGGCGAAGGTTGTAGAGAGTGTAGTGGCCTACCAGTTTCCACGACATCTGGAGGAAAATGATTATCTAGACCCGCGCCAGTCAGGCTTCCGCCCCGGTCACAGCACGGAGACGGCCTTGGTCGCGTTGGTGGATGATCTCTGGAGGGCCAGAGACAGAGGTTGTTCCTCTGTCCTGGTCCTATTAGACCTCTCGGCGGCTTTTGATACCATCGACCATGGTATCCTGCTGTGCCGGCTGGAGGGGTTGGGGGTCCGGGGCACCGTTTTGCGGTGGTTCGGCTCCTACCTTTCTGACCAGACGCAGCGTGTGTTGGCAGGAGAGGAGAGGTCGACCCTACGCCCCCTTACTTGTGGGGTGCCACAGGGGTCGGTCCTCTCGCCACTCCTCTTCAACACATATATGAAGCCGCTGGGTGAGATCATCCGTGGTTTCGGGGTGGGATACCATCTGTACGCTGATGATACTCAGCTGTACTTTTCCACCCCGAACCACCCCAACGAGGCCATCGAAGTGATGTCCCGGTGTGTGGAAGCCGTACGGATCTGGATGGATGACAACCGACTCAAGCTCAACCCCTCCAAGACGGAGTGGCTGTGGGTGCCAGCTCCCCGGTTCAGCCAATTAATTCCATCATTGGCCATTGAGGGCGTTCAACTTGCCCCCGTGGAGCGGGCGCGCAATTTGGGCGTCCTCCTGGATGCCCGGCTGTCCATGGATGACCATGTGACAGCCGTGGCAAGGGGGGTGTTCCACCAGGTTCGCCTGGTGTGTCAATTGCGCCCCCTACTGGACCGGGACGCCTTACGCACAGTCACTCATGCGCTGGTGACGTCTCGCTTGGACTACTGTAACGCTCTCTACATGGGGCTTCCCTTGAAATGCACCCGGAGGCTACAGTTGGTCCAGAACGCAGCCACGCGGGTAATTATGGGGAGTACTAGGTACTCCCATGTGACACCGTTCCTGCGCGAGCTGCATTGGCTTCCTGTGGTCTATCGGGTGCGTTTCAAGGTTTTGATAATAATCTTTAAAGCGCTCCATGGCTCAGGACCTAGTTACTTGCGGGATCGTATTCTGCCCCATACATCCCTGCGACCAATCCGCTCGCACAGAGAGGGCCTCCTCCAGGTGCCGTCCACTAGACAGTGTCGGGGGGCGGCGTCTAGGAGTAGAGCCTTCTCTGTGGCGGGCCCAGCCCTGTGGAATGACCTCCCTCCGGATATTAGGAATACCTCTGACCTCCGCTCCTTTCGTATTAAGCTTAAGACCCACCTTTTCCAAGCAGCTGGCCTGGCCCAACTTTGATCTAACCATATCGCTCCTCATGGGTTTTTACTGGGTATTTTAATTATATTTAATTATCTAGGGGTTTTTAAATACTGTATTTTAATTGTTTTATTTATCAGCCGACCTCTGTTATATGTTTGTTCTGTCCACATATTTATTTCATATGTTTCATTGTACGCCGCCCCGAGTCCTTCGGGAGAGGGTGCGGCTAAGAAATAAATATTTTTATTATTATTATTATTATTATTATTATTATTATTATTATTATTATTATTATTATTATTATTATTATTATTATTATTATTATTATTAACACTTCACGTGATCTTGATTCTATCCCTCTGTTGATGCAGCCTAGAACTGTGTTGGCTTTTTTGGCAGCTGCTGCACACTGCTGGCTCATATTTAAATGGTTGTCCACTAGGACTCCAAGATCCCTTTCACAGTTACTACTCCTGAGCAAGGTATCACCTATGCTGTACCTGTGCATTCCATTTTTGTTGCCTAAATGTAGAACCTTACTCTTTTCACCATTGAATTTCATTTTATTAGATAGTGCCCAATGTTCAAGTTTGTCAAGATCCTTCTGTATCTTAAGCTTATCTTCTGGAGTGTTGGCTATTCCTGCCAGCTTGGTATCATCTGCAAATTTGATGAGTTCCCCATTTATTCCCTCATCCAAATCATTGATGAAGATGTTGAAGAGTACTGGGCCTAAAACAGAGCCTTGGGGTACTCCACTGCATACTTCCCTCCATGTAGATGCAGTTCCATTGAGAACTACACGTTGAGTGCGGTTGGTCAGCCAGTTACGAATCCATCTGGTGGTGATGCTGTCTAACCCACAGTCTTCTAGTAGTAGGTTATGGTCTACCTTATCAAAAGCCTTACTGAAGTCCAAGTAAACTATATCGACGGCATTCCTCTGGTCCACTAATTTTCTCACATTATCAAAGAATGCAATAAGATTAGTCTGGCATGATCTGTTTTTGACAAATCCATGTTGGCTTTTGGCTATTACTTTGTTTGCTTCTAGGTGTTCGCAAATTTGTTGCTTGATTATTTTTTCCAGAATCTTTCCTGGTATTGAGGTTAGGCTGATAGGTCTGTAGTTTCCTGGATCTAATTTTTTCCCTTTTTTGAAGATGGGAACCACATCAGCTCTTTTCCAGTCCTCTGGTAGTTCCCCGGTGTTCCAGGATCTCTGAAAGATATAATTCAGTGGTTCTGAGATCTCGTCTTCTAGTTCCTTCAGAACCCTGGGGTGTAATCCATCCGGTCCTGGTGATTTGAACTCGTCTAGGGTAGACAGGTGCTCACTTACCATTTTCTTCCCTATTTCAATTTGTGTTCCTAATCTGATTTTTGTGGTGCTGCTTTTGATAGGTTGGACTGTTTTATCCCTTTGTGTAAAGACAGATGCAAAACATGAGTTAAATAGTTCTGCTTTCTCCCTGTTGCTTGTCACCTTCTTGCTACTTTCTCCTAGCAATGGACCAATTGTTTCCTTAACTTTTTTCTTGTTTTTAACATGTTGGAAGAAGCTTTTTTGGTTAATTTTTACTTTTGTGGCAAGCCTTTCTTCATTGTGAGCCTTAGCTTTCCTCACTTCATCTTTACAGGCTCGGGCTATTTGCTGATAGACTTAGTTATGTCCCCCTCCTTCCACTTTTTATACTTACTTTTTTTGTCTTTCAGTTTGTCAGATAGTTGTTTATGCAGCCATGCTGGTTTCTTTTGGGAGCTGTTATTTTTCTTCTTCATTGGTATTGTGCTAGACTGGGCTTTTGTAATTTCATTTTTCAAAATTTCCCAAGCTTCTTGAGTTGTTTTCCCCTCGAGGATTCTCATCAATGGAATTTTTCCCAAGCTCTCTCTAAGTTTATTGAAATTAGCTTTCTTAAAGTCCAAGACTCTAGTTTGACTTTGTTCTACTACTTGTGTTTGGATAATGTTGAATTCCAATATTGCATGGTCACTTGCCCCCAGGGTTCCTATGGCTTCAACACCTTCTATCATTTCCTCTCTGTTAGTGAGAATTAAGTCCAATATGGCTGATCCCCTTGTTTCCTTCTCTACTTTTTGGAAAACAAAGTTGTCTGCTAGGTTTGTTAGGAACCTGTTGGATCTTCCACTTGGTGCAGAGTTTGTTTCCCAGTTGATGTCAGGGTAGTTAAAATCTCCCATTACTATTGTGGTGTGCTTCCTACATACCTTAGTTAGCTGACTAGCAAAAAGTTCATCTTCTTCCTCTGCTTGGTTGGGTGGCCTGTAGTATAGACCTATGGCAATGTCATTTCCCCCACAACCTTTAATATTGACCCAAATGCATTCAAGATAGTTCTCGTTATTGTTGTGCTCTATTTCTGTAGAGACGTAGTTATTTCTTATATATAGTACAACTCCACCTCCTCTTTTATTTGGTCTATTTCTTTTAAATAATTTAAATCCTTCTAGCTGTATGTTCCATTTGTCAGTTTCATCCCACCAAGTTTCTGTAATGGCAATAATATCATATCTGCCCTCTTTTACTTGAATTTCTAATTCTCCCTGTTTATTCCTCATACTGGTATATAGACATTTGAGTCCATTTTGATTGACCTTGTGTTTACTGTCTACATAACCTGTGTTATGCCTGACTGCCCCTATTTTCTTGCCACTTGTGTGATTCATGCACATGCTATGGCAATCACTATTACATGCTTGGTTTTGCTTGACAGCAGGAGTGATAATCTTACCCCCACACACATCTATGTTACATGCATTTATAACCCTATGAATTTTAGTTTGCTGGGGACAGAGATGTTCTGTATCTATTAATTCTCTGTCCCCGCTCTTCAGTTTAAATGTTTATCAAGAAAATCTGTGAATTTAATGCCAAGTAACTCAGTCCCTTTCTTGGATGGGTGCAACCCATCTCTTTTGTACAGTTTTTCATTGGACCAGCTACAGGTATCATGACTAATAAAACCAAAGCCTTTCCTTTTACACCACTCCTTTAGCCAAACATTAAACTCTGCTACATGCTGGCCCTTCCCTTTTTGTTCCTTATATACAGGTAAAACCTCTGAAAAGATAAGCCTACAACCTATACTATTAAGTTCATACCCCAAGTTCTGGAAATCATTCTGCACGGAAAGTACATCTTTCTGGGATAGATCATTAGTGCCAAGATGTATAATAGCATCAACGTCACAGTCCTTACTTGCATTCTTGACTATCTTAAGAATACGCCTCTTGTCTCTGCTGGCAGTAGCACCTGGCAGACACCTGACCTCTTTTAAAACCTCCATATCCTCTCCTAAATTAACATCCCTTACGATTGAATCACCAACCAGAAGGTGACTTCTCTTTTTACATACCTTGATCTTCTTCTGTGACTGATGTGTGATACCTGGTTCCCCTTTTCCCCTTTCCGAAGAAAGTTCTTCGTTTTGGACCACAATCCCCTGCTTATTTGAGTCATCATTATCACAACTGCCTTGACCTATCTCTTTAGTGTCCCCATTAAGGTCAGCAAGGGCACTATATCTGTTTTGCTGGGTCACAGCAAAAGCTTTGTGTTTATGGTTCACAGCTCTCAACCTGCCAGATCCCACGGTTGTCCAGACAGCTCTTCTCCTGCAAGATCTTTGTGGTAGGGGGGGGGGCTGATAGTGTGGCATCGCCATAGAGTGGAATGGCTGAAGTAGAGATCTAGTTTCTGCTTGGAGAGCACAGATTACAGATTCTAGATAGGTAATCTGTCTATGTAGACTAGTAATTTGTTTACAAAGGGGACAGTATCCAAATTTGAAAAGAGTACTGCGAAAGACAGGTGCAAAACAGCGATTACATTGAACTAAGCCAGTCATTTTGAAATAAATAAAATCACAATCTCAAACACACTAATCCAGAATGTATTATTGCTATTTTGGTTTATAGATATATGATTCGCCCCCCTTCTCTCCAGCAGCTCCAATCCTAGCTTCAGGAAGGTTCAAATGATATGGAGTTTAAGGCCCCCACCTCAGTGTCTTTGTCTCTTTGACTCACCCCCCCTTCTCTCCAGCAGCTCCAATCCTAGCTTCAGGAAGGTTCAAATGATATGGAGTTTAAGGGCCCCCACCTCAGTGTCTTTGTCTCTGTGACTCACCCCCCTTCTCTCCAGCAGCTCCAATCCTAGTTTCAGGAAGGTTCAAATATATATATACATACATACATTCATAAATTTTCACGGGTTTAGGCATGCTGATCTTGTTGTATTCAGGTCTTTTCCTGTGTAAGATTGAGATTGTCTTGGCAACATTTCAACGAGGTCTCAGCCAAAAACACCAGTCTGAGGATGATGAGTGAGACCTCGCCGAAACTTTGCCAAGAAAATCTCAATCTTATACGGGAAAAGACTCGAATACAACAGGACCATATATGCAATATATGTATATTGCATTTGTGCTCATAAATAAATAAAGGGAGACTAGTATAGATCTATTTCAAGCTATTTAGCTCTCATCAGCTACCCATACCCTTACTGGGAATTGAACATTGAACCTGGCCTGTATTACATATTAGGCAGTTGTATTAGCCACTAAGCCACAGGCTCTCCTCCTTTATCAGCTAAGCCAGGGAAATAGGTATGTATTGTGTCACACCCCTGGTATGCCCAAATATGGGAGGGAGCATACTGCTTCCCTTTTCTGTCTTTCGGCTCATCCTATGAGCCATCCAGGCAGAAAGCAATTTTTTATGTTGCCTTTGTTACATTTGTGTTGCATTTGGGCTGATAAATAAATAAAGAGAGACTAGTATAGATCTATTTTAAGCTATTTAGCTCTCATCAGCTACCCAAATCCTTACTGGGAATTGAACCTGGGCTGTATTACATATTAGGCAGTTGTATTAGCCACTAAGCCACGGGCTCTCCTCCTTTATCTATATTCCCTCCCACATATGGACTAGTTGCTCCCAATTCCAGGAGGTGGTGCTCATCTCCATTTCAAAGCCGAAGAGCCAGCACTGTCCAAAGACGTCTCCGTGGTTATGTGGCCAGCATGACTAAATGCTGAAGCTGCATGGAATGCTGTTACCTTCCCACCAAAGGTAGTTCCTATTTTTCTACTTGCATTTTTACATCCTTTTCAACTGCTAGGTTGATAGAACCAGGGCCCTGGTTCGATTCCCAGTAAGGGTATGGCTAGCTGATGAGACCTAAATAGGTTGAAATAGATCTATACTAGTCTCCCTTTATTTATTTATCAGCACAAATACAACACAAATTATATATATATATATATATATATATATTAGTGTTACAACCCCTGGTATGCCTAAATATGGGAGGAAGGTCACTACTCCCTCTTTCTGTCCTTCGGCTTCATCACAGAAGACAATGCAGGCAGAAGTCCCAGTAAGGGTATGGCTAGCTGATGAGAGCTAATTAGCTCGAAATAGATGTATACTAGTCTCCCTTTATTTATTTATCAGTACAAATATAACATATATATGTTGTATTTGTGCTGATAAAATAAAGGGCACAAATACAACACAAATATAAAAAGGCAACATTAAAAATAAAAATATGGGTTTCTGCCTGGATGGTTTTCTGTGATGAGCCGAAAGGACAGAAAGAGGGAGGAGTGAGCTCCCTCCCATATTAGGTCATACCAGGGGTTGTAACACAAACACACACACACACACACACACACACACACACACACACACACACACACACATATATATATATATATATATATATATATATATATATATATGTTGTATTTGTACTGATAAATAAATAAAGGGAGACTAGTATAGATCTATTTCGATCATATATATAATGTTTTGAATTTAATTAGAATGGAGGTTGCCCTTTATACACAATCATGTCAAGCAGACAGATTGTTTAAACAAATAAAGAAAATTGCTTTCAGAACCAAATCTTGCAATATAAGTGGTATTATAGTTACATTATTTTGAATTGAAATAAACAGACATTACCAGAGGAAGTTATCTGGCACTGTTGTATAATAATTATAAGACTACCTTGACCAAGTAATTACTTGCTTCCTGGTGTGAAAGTAGATCTTAAGTCTGACTAGAGAATTTCATTTTAATGAAGATTTACTTTCATGTAAATATCTCAATAAAATACTAGATTGGTATTTCAGTATATATAGTGTCAATATAAGAATCTTATTAACACATTTTCTAACTCCATCAGTTAAGACTTCTGTTTTCTTCAGCCAAACTGCAAGACTTTTTATGATGCATGAATAGACATGATTCACAGCAATGAGAAAATATGTTGTTAAAAAGAAATGAAGTATGATTTTAAATCAGGACATTTTACACCATTAATGATATCAGCAGCCCTAGTGAGGGTCCACACACCACACTGATAATCTGCTGCATGGGAATCTTAATCAAATTGTTGAAAGAAATGTCCCTTTGGGTTCAGTTTCAAGTGGGAAGAAAGACACTGGAAACATGGAGACTGCTTGGAAAGACAGTTTAATACCTTGGAGCTCCTGGGTGAAACAGGAAGAGATACTGAAAGTCCCTGTGTTTTATGTCCTCTCTGGGCTTTGAACTTACTGGGGCACAAGAAGAATATCCTGATTGGTTGCTGTCAGAGATGATAGCTTTGTAGGTTGCCTGTGTACTAAGGTTGGTTGAAACTGGTGGGTGGTGCAATGAAGGGCAATGAAATGGGGTAGATATTTGTTATGTAGAATACCCTGGCTCAGGCCTTAATGGACCATTGGCAAGGGTGGGGAGGGGGCTATTAAGAGTGATTCTGTTTCCTGTCTAAAACATGTTTCTCCATTTCTCATCCCAGAAAATATAATATTCTGTCTTTTTAATATTTCCTAGGATATTTCATTTTTCTAGTAGAGGGGTGGGTGCTAACTTCCTTCAATAGTTCAGCTCTTTCTTTTAAAATGTTGAATTTATTATTTGCTGCCCATCTCACCTTGAATGGTGAAAATTCTAAAGGAATCCACCCCAATTTGGAAAACGTAGTTCCTTCCCCCACCCTACCAAGTTAGTGCTGCTTCTCTTCTACAACTATTGTTGTCTTTCTATTTTAATTTACAGTCTTCTGCATACTTGGACAGGAATACATCCTACTATACAAAAGAGACAATCAACAAGCCAAAAAGGGAACAAAAGACTAAGTCCACCAGCAATCAGCACTTAGATGAGCACAGATTAACTCCAAGATTAACTTCAGACTAACAATCAAGTAAACAATACCGCAATCAAGTAACTGTTAAATATGCCAACAGTAAACATCCCAACCAAATAATCTCTAAAACCACCCCCTCCAACAATGATAGGGCAAGCCACTAGAATACAGATTGAGAGCAAACCCCAGGAGCACTGATGATGTTATTGAGTTTGGGTAATTAAACATCTGCATGAAAACAACCAAGTTCAGAAAGCACCAAGGACCCCAAATTTCAATTCTGAGCTACAAATACTCTCTTTTATTGGTAATCCATCCTACTGAGACTGAATAAAACCAAATTCTATTTATTCATGTTTAGATTTGCATTGCTTATCTTAGCGATGTCGAACATTTTTGGGCTCGCGTGCCATAAATGGGAGGAGTGCAGTGGGGTCGTACATGGGCGTGCCACACCCATAATGCAATGCGCAACCCCCCCCAGCGCACATGCGCGCATGACATGCATGACCCCCAATTTTTTGTATGCTTTTTTCACCCTCCCCAGGCTCCAGAGGCTTTATAGAAACCTGGAAAGAGCAAAAAGAGCCTACCCTGGAGGCCTTCTAGAGGCTTCAGGAGCTTCCCTGAAGGCTCCGAAGGGCTTAAACCAGCCCTACGAGCAAACTGGAAGAACTTCCGGTTTGCCCATAGGACCATTTCTTTTGCGCTCTGGAGTCTTCAGGGAAGCTTCTGAAGCTTTTGGAAGGCCTTCGGGGGGGGGGGGTGTTTTCACCCTCCCCAGGTTCCCATAAAGCCTCTGGAGCCTGGGGATGGTGAAAAATGGCTTAAAATAGGGTGAACTCAGCTGGCCAGCGGGCACCTCGCATGCCCTGACATATGGTTCTGCGTGCCACCTGTTCTGCTAACTATGGAGATTTAGGTCAACTAGGTTTTTAGTTGATAAAAACTATAATTGGTCACTTTTTAGATATAACTTTGGAAATTATCTTTTCCTCAATAAGAGAGTATATTATTTCAGTTAAACTTTTTCTTTCTTTCTATAGGACATACAGAATTTGAAAAACTCCACTGAGGTACAACACAAGACAGGAAGAATATTATAAGTAGATAGCAATAGCAATAGTACTTAGACTTATATACTGCTTTACAATGCTTTACAGCCCTCTCTAAGTGATTTACAGAGTCAGCATATTTCCCCCAACAATTTGGAACTTCAGCTTACCCACCTCAAAAGGACTGAAGGCTGAGTCAACGTTGAGCCTGGTGAGATTTGAACTGTCAAATTGCAGACAGCTGGCAGTCAGCAGAAATAGCTTGCAGTACTGTTTCATAACAAAATAACAGGAAAAGATGTTATTAACAGTCTCTATCTTGATGCTATGGACCACATTCTACAAATAACACCACTAAGGAAAGTATCTTACTCCCAAAAGGTTCTCTAAGATATCCAGGAAACTTAAGAATTTCTCAGAATTTCATAATAGCAATAGCACTTAGACTTATATACTGCTTCACAATGCTTTACAGCCCCCTCTAAGCAGTTTACAGAGTTAGCAGATTGCCCCCAACAATCTGGATCATCATTTTACCCACCTCAAAAGGATGGAAGGCTGAGTCAAATTTGAGCCAATGAGAACTGCCAAACTGCAAGCCACCAGAAGTCAGCAGAGGTACCCTGCAGTACTTCATTCTAACCTCTGTGCCACCATGGTTCAGGACTGTAAGAACTGTCGTTACTGTGTTGGTAGGACAATACTGGCCTATATGACGGGGTAGACATTTAAAAGGCCCCAGTTCTTGGCCACTTATTCATTGACCAGCAGCTGTGAGACCAGGAGCACTGACAGATTATGGTCTAATACTTAATAGAGAATTGCAACCCTGCCTAAAACCTGGGCCAGAACCAATGTGGACTACCCTGATACTGTTGGCCTCTGAAACTATAGCACTCCATCTTGCAGGTAGTGAGACTGAATCTGCTCTTTCTAGATCCTAATAGCCTCCAGGCACTGGGACAGGACTTTAAGCAGAGCTGTACAGATGGGTATTATCAGTATACTGAATATATCTCATTCTGTGTTGCTGGATAGCCTCTCTCAGTGTCTTCATATGGATATTAAATAGTAAAGAGTGTTGATCCCTAAAGAACTTCACAATGAAGATCTTCCTGACTTTATTGCTTCTCACAACTTCTGAAATAGTTCTAGAGGGAGGGTAACTACCATAACATTGTTCCTTGAAGTCCCATTTCCTGGGAATGGTCCTGAAAGGTATCATAATCAGTTGTCTTAAAGACAACTAGGAGATCAAGAAGGATAAGGAGAGTCTTACTTATACTCTCCAACTCCTATTACAATTTTCACTACAAAAGTAAAGTTGAAAACTGATCAATAGTTCTTCAAAGTAGGTGTGTCAGGCCATGGTTGCTTGAGCAGAGGTGTGCCTTTAATATCACATGTGCAGGAAAGATTAGTATTTGTTTTATTTTGTGGATTGTTTTTATTTTTTCATTATATCTTTTTGTTTGAGATGTGGCTTTATAATATGAATGAGGTTGCTGAATAAATGAATATAAAATAAGCATGATCTGCCACTGTGGGAAACAGAGTGTTAAACAAGATAAACCATTAGTCTGTGATCCTGCATGTTCTTAGCTAGGAGAAAATCTCATGAGATAAATGGGACTTATTTTCAAGCAAATCAAACACTCAACTGTTAGTCAGTTAATAGTTTCTTAATTTCTTCAAAAGAAACATTGTAAAATGTAGTATCTGGTCCTTTACAGAACAACAGCTAAGCATAATGAACATTCTTGGTATCAAAGCTGAACTGCATAATACCAGTGGAATCCATTACTTTGTAAGCAAATCAGTCCCATTTGTTTTCTCTCCTACTGATGTATTTTTAATGCAAATGCCCTGTGAGATAACAGACATTAAGTGATGGAGAGAATTAGATGCCACATTTGGTTTATGGAGCAAAAAACTGTGTGGGCAACCAATCAGAAATGGACCAACATGCAAAGCAGGGGGTAACAAATGGGGCTCAGAAGTGCCTAATACAAATATGCATTCTCATCACTTTGGTTGTTTGCTTTGATCACTGTCCCCTCCCAGTGAGCCTGAAAGAAATTAGAAAATGCTTGTGAACCAAGAACCCAAGCATCATGCTGAAATGATGAAATAATATTATTACAGCAAAATGAGAACAAAAACACAAATAAAAACCTATTAGAAAAGCGACTGAATGAAACTGGGAAGAAAAAGCAAAGCTCTTCATGTAGCAGATGATAAGGAATCAAAACTAAGCAGGACAGCTGGATTATATTTTAAAAAGTAGGAGGGAAGGAAGGGAAGAAAAGAGGGAAAGTAGCTGTGAAGAATGAAGTTGGGGATTTCTGCCTGTGCTTGGGAAAAGCAGCTGCAGCCAGGCACAAATGTGTCCGGCCCCTATTTCTTTAATTTAATAGAATAGAATAGAATAGAATAGAATAGAATAGAATGGAATGGAATGGAATGGAATGGAATGGAATGGAATGGAATAGAATAGAATAGAATAGAATAGAATAGAATAGAATAGAATAGAATAGAATAGAATAGAATCTGGAAGGAGGTCTTCTGGTCCAGCTCCCTACACCAATTCGGTCAAGTGGCTTCTCATCTCTTCTTAAAAATCTCCAGTGATGAAGCACCCACAACCTCTGTAGGCAAGGTGTTCCACTGGTTAATTGTCCTCATTGTAGGAAGTTTTTTCCTTAATTCCAGGTTGCTTCTCTCCTTGATTAATTTCCATCCATTGTTTCTTGTCTTGCCTTCTGGTGCTTTGGAAAATAAGTTGATCCTCTCTTCTTTGTAGCAGTCCTTAAAATACTGCTATCATCCTTTCATATATTCTTTTACTCACAAGCAGTTACACCCTGGCATTTTTAAAGGACATTCTGACCTCCAGAGAAAGCTTCACCCTTGTGAAGCCCTTAGCCTACAAAAATAGATTTTAGGATAGAATGGGGAGGAAGTGTTGGAGGAGAGTGATAGGAAATGGCACATAGAAAGGGAATCTAAGATGACCTCTGAAGATTAGCAACTATTACAAGCAGACAAGCAGACTTTTATTCAATTGACAGAACCACAGCATATCCTGATGGGAACACTGCCTGGAAATTTGCTTGAAGCAAAATAGTTACTAGAAAAAGGAAGAAGCCAAAACAGTACCTCATTCCTACTATCTAAGAATGTTTGGAAGAAGACAAAAGTTTTATGTCATTTTAAAGAGTTTGATATTTTTTTAAATGAGTAGTAAAAGAATAAATATTAAAGAAATGAATATTAAAGAAATATTGATGTGGAAACATCAATTTGAAAAGTTCTACATGGATAGAATTGACCCAGAGCAGGATGGAGAAGGTATGTGTTGCAATAAAACATTGTGTACAGTTTTACTACTCTGGGGTGTGTCCAATGGAAGGGAGGAAAGGAAGAAGGAATCCACAGGAAATCAAAAATGAAGCAAATAATAAAATAAAGTGTATTGCAGGGCAGAGAAAATGAAACTCAAGGATATGTTGTTTCTCCCATATTTATTTTTCTTTCATTTCCTTCCCAGGGGTAAAACAAAACATACTGAAATGCTAACATGGATTTTACTTTGTTATAATGGTTTCATGTGCTTGAGGTTATATAGATTTTAAATAGTTAATTCAAGATACTACTACTAATAATGCAATAGAGTGAAAAGGCTCTAGTATCATAACACAGGTCAGCATCAATTTATAAACTATTTCTCTGACTCTAAAATCATAGAATATCATAGTGCTTCTTTATTTTAGAGTATTTAGCCAGTAGGCTTTTTTTTTTTTTTTTGCTTTTTAAAAAAAGAAGTGCTTCTCAGATACGTGAAATTTAAAATAAAATCATGCTGAGCTGCAAGGCAAATATTAGCAAAAATATTTTCAAACAGCTTAAAACTAGTACCAATTTCATTGTCCTTGGATGCATTTAAACTGTATCCGAACAACAGTGTGCCTTGAATTCATTGAGTAGAAGATGGGTTATTTGCTGAAATCAGGGTTGAAATGCTACCGGTTTGGGCCCGTTTGCTAGAACCAGTAGTAAAAAAATGCTTTAAAAAGTTAAAAAAAAGTTCTGATGATCAGCTATGCGACAATCAGCTATGCTGCACAAACATAGGAACTTTTTTAAAAAATTCAGTTTGTTTTTACTACCTATTCACCTGAACCGGTAGTAAAAAAAAATGCTAAAAAAAGTTTTAAAAAGTTCCAAAATCAGCTGTGCGACAATCAGCTGTGCCTGATTGTCTGTGAGGTCCCTGTTTGTTGCAGGGACCATTTTGTGTAAACTCCAGCTCCTTTTACATTGTATGTGAGTCAGTTGTGCAGCTTTTGTGTTATTTTTGTGTAAAATGTGATAGTTGATTTTTGAACTCTCTGTGACTGTGAGGTTCCTGCTTGTTGCAGGTGACATTTTTTTATGAAGTCCAGCTGCTTTTACAGTGTATGTGAGTTAGTTGTGCAGCCACACCCACCCAATCACATGTCCACCAAGCCATGTCCATCTGGTCACATGCCCACCAAGCCATGCCCACAGAACCAACAGAGAAAATTTTTGAATTTCACCATTGGCTGAAATGCCTCTTTCAGCTATGATTCTATTAAATCTTTTCCTGATTTATGCATGGCAATAAGTTGGCTATTGGTGATTGAAGTAGTCATGCACTTCCAGTTTTGAAAAAGAAATATACAAATATTAGATGAACTAGATCCAAAATTATGTTACATCAGGACAAATATAGACTTTTATGACAAATGCCAAGAGTTTGCATGTGTCTTGGTATGTATCAGATAAGCCAGGAGGGGCTTTGGTGTTTCTTCCTTATCACAGTATTTTGTGGAGCAGATCAAGTTGATCCAAACCAGCACTTGACTGTGGGAGTTTCTTTAAATGTCTGTTCTGGGCAAGCTTCCTGCGGCTTTTTTGCCAAGTCCATGAGAATCACAGTCCCTTACAACAAGATGAAAAGAGATAGATTGTATGAGAAAAAAGCTTCAAACTAGTTCCACAAGATTCTGAAAATTGCAACTACATTCCAAAGTACCTTAATAGAGCTGAGTTGAGAAATGTTATCTTGTGAATATTGAATTGTTCATTGGAAAGGGCAGGAGTAAGGCTGAACCAAGAATTTCTTTATAAGATTTATGAGGCCACTCAACTCAAACAGGGTGACTCTGGGTAGCATACAACATAAGCAAATAATACATCTAAAAAGGAAGAAAAAATGATGAGATGAAGGATGTCATGAATACATTCCCCTTGAAGCACATTATCTGGCTTTGAATCCAAAGAATAGCACATCCCTAATTTAATTGAAATACACCGGTGATATATCAATCTGATTTACCATAGAATTCTGTGGGGAAAAAACTCTGGAAACATTATGATAAAGCAAAGCAAATTATGTAGGAAAACAAGTTTAGTGACAGACTCCTATCCAGATCTCATCACCACTAATTTCTTCGTTAGAAAAGTTTCCTCTGTGCTTCAGTGGGAAAGACATATTTTTTATGGGAACATCAACTTATTTTCATTGCCATTTTTTACATTGAAATGTTGCTTTCTTGTTCCAATGAATTGTTCAATCCTTTCAAAACCAGCAGAATTGTTCTGTGTGTAAGTAGACATGTGCTTAGTCCTACAAATGAAAAATAATACATACTTAGTATGATATTTGATATGAATTTTGGCAGCAAGCCCAGTCTTGCCCAATCTTGAAATGAATAGGAGCTTAATGCAGAAAAACAGAGATAGAAAAAGGAATTTCATATTCAGTTGCTAAGAAATACATCTTTCTTCAATAAAGTACAGTATATCAATATCCTATAATTTTTAGCTATCAAGCAAATGTGACTGAAGTTCCATGCTTTTGAGCCATTGTAAGGTGGGGATTCTGTTGTCACTCAATGGCCAATCAAGGGCTTTAAAAAAAAAAAGATTCAGAAATATTAGGCTTCAATCAGGGTAAAATGTCAAAAAAAGATCTTGAATAAACATTAGGAAATTATCAGGATATACTTGTTGATATAACAATCTGTGTCTTTTCAGCTTGCCAGAAATGGCTGCAGATGTACCCAATGGACCCGTCTGACAGCTGCAGAACCTTCCTAGGACTCTGGTCTATCCCAAGATTCAGACTGTGAGCTTTTGCAACTTCGTTATACTTTTTCTTAAGGGATAACAAATATAAATAATAATTCCTGGAGATGGCTTGCTGATATATTTTATAAATAATGGTCACAATTTCAGATAGTTGAAGTTCTGCCAGGGATATTTTTAGAAAGACACAATCTCTGGCAGGCAACATCTGGTGATGATCTTCTCAATAACTTGGGAATTCAGATAGTTGAGTCTTTACTAACATTATTTTATGTTAAATGTTGTTTGTAGTATGCAGTTACTATCGTGTCTATGGAGATTCCTAGTTATCCTGGTCATGTTTGTTCCAAAGATGCTTTCTTTCAAAAGACAACTGGCTATTCTTGTTTTGCTTGGAGACATTTGCTTCTCATCCAAGAAGCTTCTTCAATTCTGATTGAATGATGAAAAATTGAAGAATTTTGACCAGATAACTGCAATAAATCTTTCCATTCTCCATCATTCAGTCAGAACTGAAGAAGTTTCTTGGATGAGAAGCAAAAGGTCTTTGAACAAAACAAGAAAGTCCAATTGCATTTTGAAAGAAAGCACCTTTGGGACAGTTATTGTTTCCTTCCTTAACTGGTATAGAAATGAACTCCTGTCTTTTTTATCTTAACCATTACAAGAAGGAATAAAGATGAAAGTCTCAAAAGGAAGAATAATATCAATACAAATCTTGTCAACATACACTGCCTCAGCTGGCTGAGGAAACCTTTCTGTCCCAGATTATATCAGCTATGTGCAAAAAGGGCAAAGAGGCTCACACCATATCAAGAGCACTTAGACTTATATACTGCTTCACAATGCTTTACAGCCCTCTCTAAGCGGTTTACAGAGTCAGTATATTGCCCCCAACAATCTGGGTCCTCATTTTACCCACTTCTGAAGAATGGAAGGCTGAGTCAACCATTATTTCCTTACCATCCATTTATAGGAATAGTTCAACATAGTTCATTTGTATTTGACTGATACAAAACCACCGAATGAATCAATGTACTCTGCACATTGATGAATGTTTCTCAATAGAGTAAAAGTATGTCTACACTCTGAAGCTCCAAGACATTCCTAGGGTCTTTGGTTCAGTCCAACAAAGTGCTTTTAAAAGTTACCAAGTGATAATAATGGAACAAAATGGGACCCATAAACGTATGGGTCAGATTATTTATTAACTTGTTACATTAACTTATTAAACTATTTGTTAGAATAAGAATTATATCTCATTATAGTCCTTTGCGTTTTTGCACCAACCACAGCACTGAAATTCAATTGCGGCTCTTTTTGCCGAAAATGGACCATGTTTATCCAAAGGGACTAGAATGAAGTTTGCTGCCTTCATATTGTTCTGTTTTTTAACTCGAAAGAAGATTTAAGACGCTCCTGTAACCTGTTCAAATTCTTGCTCCAAACTGCCTCAAAAAACTTGGCCAGCCTACATTTTCCATCAATAAACTGACTTGCTCCAGACAAAGGTTTGGATCAGTTATCCTTTGCAATGTCCATTTCACCCACTTGTATGATTCAGTTACAAAGAAAAAAAATACATAAAAAATAATATGCAAAGTGACTATTTTATGAAAAAAAATGTGCAAAACTATTTTGAGGAGGGAAGGGTAGGAGAGGGCAGAGGAGGGGAGAAGGGAGGAACACAGATGCACTAGATTTCAGACTGATACCTGTAGTCTAAATACAAGCTAAGGAAAAAAGACTCATTAATTCATTCATACTCAGAAATATCATACTTTATTTAAAATATTTTTAATGGGGTCTGGAAAATCACCCCCTGTATGTCAGCAATCCTTTTCAATGTCTCAGCAACTTCCTGATTCTATTATCCTATCCAGTCTCCTTCCAGAAAATACTATGACAATGAGGTTAAAGCATCGTTCCTCATACCATGCCTGCGGTAGAAATGCATTTGTATTGAAATTATTTCTTTTTCTTAACAAATAATGTGTCACAGCAATACTTAGGCAAAAACTCTGCCCACTCGAATCCTTAAAAGCATAGAAATTACTAGTTAAGAAAACCTTCAGGCCTCTGTGAAACACATTGATTCATTCTTCAAACATCTCTTCAGTAATGACATTCTAAAAAAAAGTGTGCATTAAGATGAAGACATTTTGTTACATAGTGAGTAAATTTATAGTTAGTGTAAGGCTGTTATGTCTTCATGGGGGCGGCTATTAAGAAAATCATACAGAAGGAAAAAATGTAGTGCATGTTTTTTCAGAAACTTGTGTGACTTTTGGCACTAAAAATAACAGGCTTATTTAGGGAACCTGTTGTTATTGCATTGTCTAACCTATATTTGCTTGGCTTTGTGCCACCTTGTCTTTAAAACATAGACCTAGCAATGTATTTTTTTGTTCCTGATAGATTAGGCATGCTTATTATGTAGAGGTTTGGCTTTAAATAGATTGAACTACCTCCATTTATGTGCCACATTGCCATTTCTAATGATCATCAAAAGAAAATCTCTCTCTCTCTCTCTCTCTCTCTCTCTCTCTCTCTCTCTCTCTCTCTCTCTCTCTCTCTCTCTCTCTCTCTCTCTCTCTCTCTCTCTGTGTGTGTGTGTTTCTCCAGTTTCATACTGAACAAATATTTCTGTAATCACTTCTCCAAATGTGCAGCAAAACATAAGCTTAAGAATCCTTAAAAAGAAATCTAATGTCTAAATAGGGGAAGGATCTTGGCAAGGATTTGGGATAAGAAGTGAGCAGCAGCTGAAGGAAGCAAAAGTAATTGCAACTTCAGTATTTTCTGCTTTGAAGTTTTCTTACTGAAGCAAACAATGCAGATCATGGAAGTAGATCAAAATGGACAAGTGAACCAAACAAAATAATATTACTTAGTAATTGGTGACAATTATACTAGAATCAAATTTTTCTCATGAGGTTTCTCTCTTTCTTTCTTTCTTTTTTGAGAAAATAATTCTCAGAATTTTATTGTGGTAGAGGACTTGGTCAAAGTTTTATTTGTATTCAACATTCAAAATCACAATTCACATTTGAAATAGCTTGTTCATTGCCCATATTAAAAGACCAGCTGTCCACTATATTCTTTGTACTGATGAAACTTCTGTGGTGTGAGTCACAAAACAGATGTAAGAGCCATTAGGTATGTTCATTAACATGTTTTGCTGGATGAGGACACCTAAATTCTAATCTTCTCTAAACTATGGAAGTTCCCTGGTATCTTCAGGTCAGTCATTCTTTTTCAACCCAAGCTACCCAATAGATTTATTGCAGTGGAGAAATGTGAAAGAAAAGCAATTAATCTAATTATTAACATATGTGCATAAAATACTCTCTTCTTTATATATCTATACTCTTTAAGGGGATAAAATACCCTTATCATTATCATCTTCTTTTAACAATCCCATAATCTCTTGTGAGGTGGAGTCTGAATGGAGCTAGCAGACTCTTTTAATGGTTGGATGCCCTTCCTGTTGCCAATGCGGAATTTCGTTCAGCAGATATACTGTATTCTCAACATGCTCATCCCTAGGATTGAACTCACAGCCTCCTGATTGTGAGGTGAGAGCTCCACCTCCATGACCCCTATTTCCTTAAATTAACATAGTTATTTTATTCATCAAATTGAACTGAATTGAAACTTTATTTGACCAAGTGTTATAAGACACACAAGAAATTGTCTTCAATGCAAAATTTCTCAGTGTATAGGCAAAGCAAGAAAATTATGATGATCATGATATCAATAAGAGAACAGAGTAAAGAAAATCTAAGAAGGATAAATAATAATACCACATCCATATTACATGGGTAAATTACATATGGACATTAGACAGAACTGTGAGAATTAGGTGTTTAGCAGAGTGATGGCATGAGGGGGAAAAAACTGTCCCTGGGTCTAGTTATTTTGGCATGAAATGTCATATAGCAATAGCACAATACCACTTCACAGTGATTTACAAGTCATCCCTAAGTGGTTTACAGAGTCAGCATATTGCCTCTAAAAATCTAGGTCCTTATTTTACCGACCTCGAAGGAATGGAAGGCTGAGTCAACTTATAGCATCCCAAGGGGAGGATTGGAAACAGTTTATGTCCAGAATGTATATTTATATTTAATATTTAATTTAACTTAATACTTAGCATTAAGTTAAGAGAGAGAGTCTAAGAGAGTCTTAGTACTCTCTGACCATTGATACAACAATAAAATTAAAAACAAAAATATTCAGAATTACTATTTATTAGCAATCATTCATATACCAGCATTTCCCTGCAGAAGGAACAATGTAACTTCTCAAGTCTTAAGGGTTTGATGTTTTTAATGGAAATATTCTAAAAACATAGTCTAAAAAAAAAGAACTTTATGCACAAGAGTTTCATAGGCTGAGTATGGATGTAAGGAATTCTGTGCAATACCTTAACTGTTTGTAGCATTCTTCTGGACAGAGAAGACTGATGTTGTTCCTGGAATCTGTTGGAGCCACTGTCCTGGCTTAGGAGTCACCATCACTGATACTACTATGGCCTTTACTTTACACATTCTTTCAAGTTCATTCTTCAGGTCTTGGTACTTCTCCAGTTTCTCATACATGTTTTTTTTCCCCCTAAGGTTGCTATCACTTGGGACTGCTACATCTTTCACCACTGCTGTCTTCTGGTCCTTGTTAACTATCACTAGGTCTGGTTGATTGGCCAGTCCCTGACTGTCTATCTGACTGAATCTGGAAGTCTCATGGGATTTTAGCTCTTATAAACATATATGTTTATACGCTATACATGAAAAGATACTTTATGATGCTGAAATAAGCATAATTGCACTGTTGGGATAATAATACACAGTACTCCAGTCACGGTATCACCCACATTTCTAAAGTCAGTATATTATATAACACCAAATTAATAAAAAAGGAATTGCTCTGATTTCCATCTTGGAGTAATGGGACTTTAAACATGATAATCAAGTATTGGCATGTTGCCTGTTCTTCTCTTTGCTTTCCAAAGGGAAGCAGTGGCTGTTTATAATGGGACATTCCTATCACATTAACTCAAACATTTTGCTAATAGGCTATGGGTCAGTGGCTCTAGACTAAAACTGCCAGCTTTAAATGTAGACACTGTCAATTAAAACAAACTTCTATACTAGAGGAGGGGGCTTGGAAGCTACCAAATAGCAACAACTTTCCCTTTTAAATAAGTCAGAAGTTAGATATTGTACAGAGTAACTTATGTTGCACAATTATACTTTGTTCCCAGAGGCTGATCCTACTTAGGATAATTTTTAGGCATATTGCCTAGAAGGATAATAGCCAATGATTATCTGCATGGTTTTTGTACAGCAACATTCATTTCTGCTATCTGTCCAGGACATTATATAGATTTTGTTTTTAACTTGCAATATATTTTAGGCTATAAACCATCTGATCTATTACATATTGTGCTGATTATGAATGAACCCAATCAATAGACACTGTACATTTGAACAGCCAGAAGAATTTGTCTACCACAACTCTGGAATTTTATAAAACTTGGAGTAAGTTAGTTCATAGCATGGGGTATTGTTAGTTCCAATAGTGTCAATAATAATGGCATAAATAGCACTGTAAAATTGTATATGCTAGGGGAAATCCCATACCAAAAAACAAACAAACAATTCTAGAGCGTTTTTTTTTCCCCAAGAGATTTAAAGGATATTGTGATGATTATCACAACCTTGAGGGAAAAAATTAAATATCGCATACATAAATTCATGATATGACTAGATATAGCTTGATCTATATCTTCCATAATTACCTTGAAAGAAATTTCCTTTTGTTTTGTGTGGATTATTGTAGCAATCTATCTCTTATCCTGAAAATTTTCTTGTTATTTATTATGCTTTGCTAATACATTAGAGCATATGGAGATAAAAAGGTTCTGTGATGCTGTGCTTTCAGAATTCAATAATAAGAATACATCAAAATCAGGCTTTGTATGGCATTACTATATTCGTTGTTTTATACTGAATAATACCAACTTTTGCATTGATATTAATAAATGTTATAGAATAATGGTGAGCAACAAACAAAATTGAGATGGTAAATCTGACTACTCATTATGGAAAGAAGATGAATAATTCATCAAGGGAGCTGCCCTTTTCAATGACAGTCGGGTGTCTAGGATCAGACTTAGTTCCTCCTTTATTCTCCTGGTTTTGTGAAGAGACACCTGCAGATCTTCTATATTCGAAGACTTCCAAAGAAATGCAAAATTTATTCAATAACTTCTTTTGACTCATGATGCACCTCTACCTACCACTGTTGAGCAATATGACTTAATCGGTAATTGAAACTGATGGAACAGTCAAGTGTAAACAAATGATAGATTCTTTGAAGGATGCTTTACATTGGTTAGGTGGAAATCTGTTTTATTATGTTGACAAGGGTGACCTTTAAAATAATGTGTTTACTATAAAAGAGGAAGAATGAAACTGGATTTATTGGCAGCAAAGATGCTTGCTAGCAACTTTTCTGATTGCAATCAGAACAACCCAACAAATTGAAACAATTTACCTGTGATCAATATAACACTGCAATAAAATGCTAATTACAGACAAGAATGTATTCAGGGTATGTGGTATTGTCTATGTAATCTGTGCAGAACCGTAGCACTCAGGAATATGTTAGCACATATGGATAAGCAGATGGTACCAGAATTATTCTTTAAAAAAAATGCTGACGAAATACAAGGTGGCTGAATACAATCAAAGGAGTGAATTAGTGGGTAGCTGAATACCTGCATGATTAAGGGAAGAAATTGTGGGATAAAAGGGCTCATATTTAAAGTATTGCATTGTTGTTGTTAGTTGCGAAGTTGTGTCTGACCCATTGCCACCCCATGAACAACGTTCCTCCAGGCCTTCCTATCCTCTACTATCCTCTGGATCCCATTTAATCTCATGCCTAGTGCTTCAGTGACTCCATCCAGCCACCTCATTCTCTGTCGTCTCCTTCTTGTTTTGTCCTCAGTCTTTCCCAGCATTAGGCTCTTCTCCAATGAGTCCTTCCTTCTCATTAGTTTCAGTTCAGTTTCAGTTTATTAAATTTATAAACCGCCCCCTCTCCCCGGGTGGCCAAAGTATTTGAGATTCATCTTTAGGATCTGGCCTTCTAAAGAGCAGTCAGAGTTGATCTCCTCTAGGACTGACAGGTTTGATTGCTTGCAGTCCAAGGGACTCACAGGAGTCTTCTCCAGCACCATAGTTCAAAGGCCTCAATTCTTTGATGCTCAGCCTTTCTTATGGTCCAACTTTCACAGCCATAAATTGCAACTGGGAAAAACCTAGCCTTGACTATATGCACTTTTGTTGGCAGGGTGATACCTCTGCTTTCTAGTATGCTCTCTAGATTTGTCATTGTATTGTATACATCAGTTATGCATTTAACTAGACTGAGCTTGGCATTATCTGATTTATATTGAGAAAAAAAATGTTAAAAGCTTATACAGAATGGTGGAATATGTGGGATTCAAGTAGAATGGCCGAAGTCAATGTTCCACAGTGTTCATAATGGTTGTGGCAGGCATTATGAGCATTAATTATCAGTTTCACTGCCATGAAAATAAAGGAATACCACAAGGTATGCTACTTCATAAATTAAGACTGCACAAAGCTTCCAGGGACCACTTGGTTTTAGCAATATATTTTGGTTCATCCACCTGTCTTCTCTCATGTCTAAAGAAGTTAATAAACTTGCCATTTTACCTCACATCTGGAAATTTGTCTGGCTATATTTGTGAGCAATTGTTGATTGCATGGACCACACTTTTTATGTATGATTGGGGCTACAGGAAATGGTGGTGTTCATGAAAATGAACACAAACCAAGAGATTTTAAGGATGGTATGGAGGGCATGCAAAGCATTTTTCAGAATTTAGACTAAAATGTAAGCCACCTCTAAATAAAGAAAACAGAAAACTTTAAAGAGAAAAAACTTCTTAAGTCAGCATCAATTTAAAATGCCTAACCTGAATAGGGCATGACTGCTGGGTTGTTGTTGTTGTTTTTTTCAGATCCCAATTCTCAAATGTGATCAGTACCAAACTACAGAAATCAGTAAGTCACAAGATAGGCAGAAATGTTGGCTGGTTGTGCAAAATGATTCTTTTTTCTTGTCAAGTTTGGGAAAAGAATCCTTGAAACAACAGATGAAACTGCAAAGAAATGCAAGATTCACACAGATTGTGGTGCCTGGATGAGAATGCACTGAAAATGTCCATTTACTTTTGTTTACATGTAGTGTTTCTTAATTTTTATTTTAAAAGTTTTCAATAGAATAATAACAATACAAATGAGCTGAAGGGGGGAAATGAATAACGAATTAGTAAGAAAGTGAGAAATAAATAAAAAAGAAATAGAAAAGAATGAAAAGAATGAAAAAGTAATAAAGAAGTGGTTTCCAATCTTCTTAGCTGCGTTAATAAGTACATTTATATTTTATTCTCTTTCTAAAGGTACATCATAATTTCAATCTTTCTATAATCTATAAATTTCCAGTCAGCAAATTAAAAAAAAAATACTATTTTTTCCAGCAAAAAGTCCACAAGGGGTTTGCCGTCAGTAAAACATGTAACCATTGGTTTTTCTCTAAGAAAACAAGTTAAATTAGCCATCCCTACTTTTTCCATCATCCTCACCAACCACTCCTCCATTGTCAAAAATGAACTTTTGCACATAGTTGGTTGATCAAACCTGCAGCAGCACTACTAGAAATCAAACTGAATTAACCATCAGATTGCAAGAACACAAGTGAGTGGTCAGATGAGGAGACCCGAACTCATTGGTAGTTTTACATTGCAGTGAACAAAGACACACATTAAATTTTGCATCTACTAAGATTGTTGGACAAGCAGGCCCAAAAACAGCCAGGGAAGTGACTGAAGCCTGGGAAACAGGCTCCTAGTCAGTCAACAGGAGTGCTTCTTTATCACCAACCTATCAAGTATTAAAAGGCAAGGACTTGTCAGCACAAGCAAATGAGAGCTAGGGACTTAAAAGCCACACACCCCAATCAACATCTAAAAAGCTACATATAACAGATGCTATAAACACCACACACAGAAGAGCTCACATTCTCCTAGAGAGGTTCCCTGAAGATGGGCTCTAGCACAACTCAGAAAGCTGGGAATTCAAAACCTCTGGTCCTGCTATCAACCCAGATTGGCTCCTAAATGCATTTAGTTTGCATTGTATCTAGATCAGGGGTGTCCAAACTTGAGAACTTTAAGACTTGTGGACTTCAACTCCCAGAATTCCCCAGGCTGGCTGGGGAATTCTGGGAGTTGAAGTCCACAAGCCTTAAAGTTCCCAAGTTTGGACACCCCTGATCTAGATACACCCCCTTTCCTAATAAGTGGGTCAAGATACCAATTTGAATTTAGAATCCTCATCCCTATGTCCAAAAAACAGGGAGGGGGGGCAGTTAATCCAAAATACAAATGTTCATTTTAGTTGTCAAGGTTCAGAGTAATGAACCCTACCAACCCAGCAACTTTTCTAAGTTGACATTCGTATTTTCTTTCACCCTAAATAACATGTATTGAAGCCACATAATTTTAAGATTTTTTCAACCATTTCTCCTTATCACAGACAGCAATGATATCACATACATACAGTATCCCACACAATATCTCACATTTAATTGATATCACACTTAATAGAATATCACACAATACAATATCACAATCCAATTTTAAAGGGTACAGAGTTCTCTCATCTCTAAAAGAAAATAAAAATAAAAATCCCTTCAGTCCCACTTTTCTAACAACAGCATAAGCAGAATCCCTTCCCTGACACCATTGCTGTTTTATAGATGTTATTACTAACAAGGCATGTAGACTAACCATGTAGAAAACCACATCTTCTTGGCTAGCACAATTGTTCACATAGATGTTTGAGATTGGTTGATTGCTAAACTTGTGTGGAAAAGACTTTGGCCTTATGGCTAAAGCTTGCTAAGTGGGAGTTGTAACGGCTTAGACTAGAAAATATTTGTGTATAAACATTAATAGGTACATTCTGAGCTAATAGCTAAGTAAATAATGATTAAGGGTATGTTAATTTGAAAGGAGAGGACAAAATGCTTAAGATTTAAACCTTGGGCTGACATTTAAAGATTCATGCACAGATACCCACATAGCTTGGTTTCTGTGTTTTGCAGAAAGTTGATTTTTAAAATATTTATCTCTTGTTAAGAGGAAAATATCTAAGAATATGCCAACAATTGGAGAGGATGTAAATATCTTTTTATTAAAACTAGAAAGTTACAGTGAGTTTATAGAGAAATGTGATTTGTGACTCAAAGAGCATCCATGGATGTAACAACGATTACAATTTGAGGTGGACAGATGTCAGGAGGGAATAATCTTGGCACATATATGGGAAAGATAGCAATTAAAATGTGGCTAGATGAGTGTCTTTTACATTAAACAAGCAAGCAAAGACTGACATATATAGGATTAATACAAGAGCTAGGTATGTGCAAGTGCAAAGGAGCTGGAACAGTATTTTTCCCTCTACATTGTGTACTATAAGACAACTAATTCACAGCTTCTACATCTTGAAGGGTGTGCTGATACTGTAGATAGCAAGAAGATGATCTTGACATGTATGTACAAGTCATTGCCTATGCAAAAGGCTTTGAAGCATTTTAAAGTCTAAAACTCTGACTTCATCTGGGTATGCTGATTATGTATTAATGCTTTAAATGAAAGCTGCTGCTTTCATTTCTTATATATGTGTGCATTTCTTATACATGTTGGTCAACACCTCTTGATCAACTTAAGGCTATTTCATTTCATTATCTCATTCATTAATTCATTTATGTTGCAGCTCTCATGATAAAGACTAAGGTACAAAGTTTCTTCCTATAGCAGTTGCTTCCTATATTAATATTTTATGGCTTTTCATACAATTGTGCTTAACTTCTTATTGAATCATAAATATCAGACCATATCGATCAAAAGAATTTTCCTAAACCCAGCTAATGAAGTTGGAAAAAAGATAATTATTTCACAATTGCGGTAAATTTGATGGCTACAATGTTTAAATTCCTATAGTTACAGTCAGCCAAAAGGAGAATATCTGCATCCTTACTATCAGAGACTGCCCATACTTGCATGCCTGGGAATGTCCACATTTAGCTCAGTATCAATTCTTTCCTCTCTGTTTCACACTTGTGTTGACAAATTCCATGGAATAGGTAAGTAGAAAAAGGGGAGAAATGTTGCTAGTAAATTGATAGCCTTGTTCTTTCTTAATATTCCATATAAAATATGTGGCTGGTATTTATAGAGCAAAAACATGAGGACAGAGTATCCTAAAATTAAACTCCTGAATTATTTAGCTTGAAGTTGGCTAACACAACATCCACACCCCCATGACTTTTTAACTGGCTGCCTATAGTATAATATTTTTTTCAACATGCAGTCACTCTTTGATGTACACAGAGGAAGTCAGTATAGAAGATAGTATAATCATAG
This sequence comes from Natrix helvetica, assembly GCF_964273705.1. Lineage (NCBI taxonomy): Eukaryota > Metazoa > Chordata > Lepidosauria > Squamata > Natricidae > Natrix > Natrix helvetica. The sequence goes on from NC_138548.1 coordinate 51,245,766, forward strand.
TATTATTTAATATTTTTGATAAATATAATGAACATACAGTGTCATGGTGAACAGTAGAAAGCATTTCAAGTGGATAAATACACACACACACACACACACACACACAGACACACACATATACACTGCCTAACCAACACATAATTCATCCATAAGATGGATACAAACAGATAGAAGGAGCACCCATGGGATCACCCCTCTCACCCGTCACCGCAAACCTATACATGGAACATTTTGAAACTAACACCTTAGATAAATCTGAACACAAAGTCAAACTCTGGCTTAGATATGTTGATGACACTTTTGTGATTTGGCTACACGGGAAAGAAAAACTGGACAACTTCCTCACACATCTCAACAGCCTACACCCCAAAATACAATTCACAATGGAAATAGAAGCAAACAACCAACTTCCCTTTCTGGATGTTCTAATCTACAAAAAAAAAACAAAAAAACAACAACCAATGGCTCCCTAGGACACACCATCTACCAGAAAAAAACATACCCCAACCACTATTTAAACGCACAATCCCATCACCACCCTGCACAGATCAACTCTGTAGCCCAGAATAAAATGCCTAGCCAAAAAAGACCACCTGGAAACTGATTTACACACTCTTAGAAATCTATTTATCTCCAACGGATTCTAAAGAAAAACAATTACCAACCTAATCCTAAGGGAGACTCCCCAAAAAAACCAAGACACAGAACAGGACAACGGCATCACCCTCCTCCCTTACGTCAAAGGCACCACAGATAAAATCAGCAAAATTCTCCACAAACACAATATCAAGACAGCCTTTAATACTGACCAAAAAATAGCCAACATCTTAAGAAATCCCAAAAACAAAATCCAGCTAGAAAACCAAGGAGTCTACGAAATACCATGCAAAATCTGCCCTGCAACATACATAGGACAAACAAACAGAAGAATAAATGCATGCATCACAGAACACAAGAATGCTGTAAGAAAAAAAGAAAAAACTTTCTCCCTTTTCCAGCACCTTAAAGCTACAGGACATGAAATTAATTTTGAAGGAACCAGGTTAATCTCCAAAACTGAACACTTCAACAAGAGAATAATTATGGAAGCTATCGAAATGGAGAAATACCCCCACAACATGAATAAACGTGACAATACCTCCCGCCTACCAAACATCTGGAAAACCACCCTAGTCAACAAACGAGCCCCACCCACTACCCAGGTCGTTACAACACAAAACAACAATGTACACACGGCCAGCACCAATCAGCACTAATCTACCAATCATGATACAACCACACAACCAATCACTCCACTTACTGAAACAAAGACAGCACTGTATCCCCCCCCCCCCCAAGATTTATAGAAAGACGGCAGCTCTGATCACACTTTAAAGCCAAAACACCAGCCTGAGGATGGCGATATATGCAGGTTTTTTTCAAGGTGGTGCTGATTTTGCTGTTAATAATATCATGGTAGAGATTTTTAACAATCCTGGACAAAATGTTAACAAAGAATAGGTTCTGACAGAACTCTTCCCTAATGAGAACCACCATGTCTTTTCATGTTTTTTTTTTTAAATAATCTCATAACTAAATGTAAATTCCAGATAATTTGGAGAATCAAAAATGGTAGAGACATGAGTTGGATCGAGTCTTGATGAGTTTTACAATCACTCAAAAAATGGAGGATAGGGTTATGTAATTGTGTGGCCTTCCAAAAGAATGTAATACCCATTTACATGCCCTTCCAAGAGATTTCTGATAAGACATGGAAGTTAATTCTATTATTTCAAAATTCAGCTGTGGATTTATGTTAGTCTCATTACATAGACTTGACTCTGAAGTCTACAGGAAGACTAAAATAACTGCTATAGAAATTGGTGCATTAATAGAATCTTACAAGTCTGATTGTGCTGCAAATACTCCTTCTTGTTATAATTCAGTGAATTAGAGGGGTATGTTTCTGAGATACTTCTGAATTTTATCAAGATGTTTTGGATTTTAAAATGCTAAAACCCTTTTTTGATGTCCACATTTAGCTCAGTATCAATTCTTTCCTCTCTGTTTCACACTTGTGTTGACAAATTCCATGGAATAGGTAAGTAGAAAAAGGGGAGAAATGTTGCTAGTAAATTGATAGCCTTGTTCTTTCTTAATATTCCATATAAAATATGTGGCTGGTATTTATAGAGCAAAAACATGAGGACAGAGTATCCTAAAATTAAACTCCTGAATTATTTAGCTTGAAGTTGGCTAACACAACATCCACACCCCCATGACTTTTTAACTGGCTGCCTATAGTATAATATTTTTTTCAACATGCAGTCACTCTTTGATGTACACAGAGGAAGTCAGTATAGAAGATAGTATAATCATAGTATTATTTAATATTTTTGATAAATATAATGAACATACAGTGTCATGGTGAACAGTAGAAAGCATTTCAAGTGGATAAATATATACACACACACACACACACAGACACACACACACAGACACACACATATACACTGCCTAACCAACACATAATTCATCCATAAGATGGATACAAACAGATAGAAGGAGCACCCATGGGATCACCCCTCTCACCCGTCACCGCAAACCTATACATGGAACATTTTGAAACTAACACCTTAGATAAATCTGAACACAAAGTCAAACTCTGGCTTAGATATGTTGATGACACTTTTGTGATTTGGCTACACGGGAAAGAAAAACTGGACAACTTCCTCACACATCTCAACAGCCTACACCCCAAAATACAATTCACAATGGAAATAGAAGCAAACAACCAACTTCCCTTTCTGGATGTTCTAATCTACAAAAAAAAAACAAAAAAACAACAACCAATGGCTCCCTAGGACACACCATCTACCAGAAAAAAACATACCCCAACCACTATTTAAACGCACAATCCCATCACCACCCTGCACAGATCAACTCTGTAGCCAAGAATAAAATGCCTAGCCAAAAAAGACCACCTGGAAACTGATTTACACACTCTTAGAAATCTATTTATCTCCAACGGATTCTAAAGAAAAACAATTACCAACCTAATCCTAAGGGAGACTCCCCAAAAAAACCAAGACACAGAACAGGACAACGGCATCACCCTCCTCCCTTACGTCAAAGGCACCACAGATAAAATCAGCAAAATTCTCCACAAACACAATATCAAGACAGCCTTTAATACTGACCAAAAAATAGCCAACATCTTAAGAAATCCCAAAGACAAAATCCAGCTAGAAAACCAAGGAGTCTACGAAATACCATGCAAAATCTGCCCTGCAACATACATAGGACAAACAAACAGAAGAATAAATGCATGCATCACAGAACACAAGAATGCTGTAAGAAAAAAAGAAAAAACTTTCTCCCTTTTCCAGCACCTTAAAGCTACAGGACATGAAATTAATTTTGAAGGAACCAGGTTAATCTCCAAAACTGAACACTTCAACAAGAGAATAATTATGGAAGCTATCGAAATGGAGAAATACCCCCACAACATGAATAAACGTGACAATACCTCCCGCCTACCAAACATCTGGAAAACCACCCTAGTCAACAAACGAGCCCCACCCACTACCCAGGTCGTTACAACACAAAACAACAATGTACACACGGCCAGCACCAATCAGCACTAATCTACCAATCATGATACAACCACACAACCAATCACTCCACTTACTGAAACAAAGACAGCACTGTATCCCCCCCCCCCCCAAGATTTATAGAAAGACGGCAGCTCTGATCACACTTTAAAGCCAAAACACCAGCCTGAGGATGGCGATATATGCAGGTTTTTTTCAAGGTGGTGCTGATTTTGCTGTTAATAATATCATGGTAGAGATTTTTAACAATCCTGGACAAAATGTTAACAAAGAATAGGTTCTGACAGAACTCTTCCCTAATGAGAACCACCATGTCTTTTCATGTTTTTTTTAAAAATAATCTCATAACTAAATGTAAATTCCAGATAATTTGGAGAATCAAAAATGGTAGAGACATGAGTTGGATCGAGTCTTGATGAGTTTTACAATCACTCAAAAAATGGAGGATAGGGTTATGTAATTGTGTGGCCTTCCAAAAGAATGTAATACCCATTTACATGCCCTTCCAAGAGATTTCTGATAAGACATGGAAGTTAATTCTATTATTTCAAAATTCAGCTGTGGATTTATGTTAGTCTCATTACATAGACTTGACTCTGAAGTCTACAGGAAGACTAAAATAACTGCTATAGAAATTGGTGCATTAATAGAATCTTACAAGTCTGATTGTGCTGCAAATACTCCTTCTTGTTATAATTCAGTGAATTAGAGGGGTATGTTTCTGAGATACTTCTGAATTTTATCTAGATGTTTTGGATTTTAAAATGCTAAAACCCTTTTTTGATAAGCAACATTTCTGGCAAATGTGTATATTCTGAATATTTAAGGTTCTGAAGTAAGCTTTTTGAAGAGTTTCTGAAAGAGCAACTTTTTGAGTACATTAGTACAAATAAGTTTAGATGCCTTATCAGATTGACATTAAACCAAGAAACTATGTTGTGTATGTAAAGGTGGAAGATTTATATTGGCTAAAATAGTGTTTTGCAACTTTAATATGTGTAAATTACATATATCTAATGATATATTTCATAAACCTCAATGCCGATAGGTTTTGATCCTGAAACATAAAGTACATTTCCCTTAAAATAAATAGGTTATTTGTGAAACATTATATATTTAGAGAAATAAAAATCAAATTAAGAATGGGGAAAATTGAAAGATAAAGCTTGGAAGATAACTTTTGAAATCCCAGTGTTAGAAAATGTGGTGAAATTAATATGCCTTTACACAAAGGGTTTTTTTCCCCCCTAAAGCTGAAAGTTTATGCTAATCTTAAATCTGTCCTTTCATAAATGCCGCTGAATATTCTGCATTGAATTTTCTTTCAACCTAGCTTTTCATAAGAATTGAAAGATACCACCTGAAAGGTACTAAATGTTCTTTACCTTAAAAGCACCACGGTAATGAAGCAAGCAGAGAAAATTGATTATTACAATGACTGTTAATGCAATTTATTAATTTCCTTTATCTGGATCACTAATTCAAACCCAGCACAACATGGTGAAGATTACAGATTGCTACTACCCAAATCAGTTCATTTGTATCTGTTAATGTCTGTTCGTGATTTCCTTCTAGCCTGTTCTATTTTCACTCATTATGAAAATAGACCTGGGAATCTCAAGCCAAAGCTGAAACTGGAAGAATAGACTGTAAGAGCCAGAATTCCAATCGTCCCAGATGCTTCTCATTGATGGAATTAACATTAAGGAATCCAAGGTTACTAAAATATTTATTTGTAGCTTAATGTGAGAACACCGAACATGGGTGATTAGAAAATATATCCATATCAAGAAATTAATGCTGAATGAATGTTAACAGCTGCATCCGGTCAACATTAAGGCACTGGGAATTAAACAATGTAAAAAAGCAAAAGCCTGGTGGTGTAAATCATCAAATAGTAGCTGCAGAGAAAGAAAGGGGGAGCATTGAGAACTAGAGATGTGATTTTACAGATTTGTGGTTTATACACTGTCTTATGGACAAATATCTGAGTCTTTGGTTTATTTCTTCATTAAAACACTTATGCTCTACCTTTGTTACTTTTAAACTTACTATCCTGTTTGAAAAACATACATACATACTTACTTAAAAGGTAAAGGTTCCCCTCGCAGATATGTGCTAGTCGTTCCCGACTCTAGGGGGCAGTGCTCATCTCTGTTTCAAAGCCGAAGAGCCAGCACTGTCGAAAGACATGTCCGTGGTCATGTGGCTGGCATGACTAAACACCAAAGGCGTACAGAATGCTGTTACCTTCCCACCAAAGGAGGTCCCTATTTTTTCTACTTGCATGTTTACATGCTAGGTTGGCAGAAGCTGGGACAAGTAACGGGAGCTCACTCTGTTACGTGGTGCGAGGGATTTGAACCGCAAAACTGCTGACATTTCTGATCGACAAGCTTAGCCATTGAGCCACTGCCTCCCTTATAAACACATACTTACATACATACATATATTCAAACTGAACTAAGTTCTATTACACCATAAACACCACTAATAAAATGATGTAAAAGAGATCTCTAGTGAAAATGAAGAAAGTATCTCAAAACATTATTAAAAATGATAAAATGAATCTTTCAGGATCAGTTTTATCATGAAAAAGAATGGTTAATTGTAAGAACTATCTTCCATTTATGAAAAAAAGTGGTTCAAAGAGCACTTAAAGATCAGGGCTTAATGAATTCCCTCATGAGTGCTAGACTATGGGCTTATTCAGTTTTCATGATTCTTGATATTAACTTCCCTTCCCACCCACCCCGATAATAAACCTAATTTATAAGACTCACTGTATTGTACTCTGCTCTGAAGTGCTTGACAGATTGGGGTGTAGGGGAGGAGGGCTAGAAGAATATATTTTTTTAAATCCATGGTGGAGTGTCTCAGATGCTTCAATAAGATCTATAGAACCTGCAGCTATAGTTGACGTTGCTAGAGATGCTTTATAATGTCTTTAATTTTAAATTTTAAAACTATAGCTAGTTTTAAACCAAATGGGAGGCATTGTTAGCCTTTTGTTTCCACTGTGGATGATAATTTCAAGGAAATGCTCAAGAATTCTCCAGCAAGTTTTGGACTAACTGTGATCCCTAAAATAAGCTATAGAGTGTCCTTGGCTATATGGGTAGCTCAAAACAAGATTAAGATATTAGAATAGGACTTCAATAGCATTGCAATGTTTGTTTATCAGAAAACTATTGTCAGTCTCATGGAAACAAGAATACAAGTGGTTCCCAGCTCTATTATAGATAAGATAGAGCAGCACAGAAGGCCACGAATTGTTCTGAAATATACAAACATATTGCATAAATTTTGTTACATATTTTTATGTAGATTTCCTTTTATAAAATGGAAACAAGTGTGGGAAAACTTCATTCAACATTAAATAAAGTATTTTGATCTGAACAAGGCATTCATGGTGTTCTTTGCCCTTTCAAATAAATGAGCCTGGGCTAACAACAACAAAAAGTAAAGGATTTCATTTGAGGACATTATAGAAGTGTCGCCAAAGAGAACAAAGTAGCAATTAATGTGGAATTGTCCTTGTAGAAGGATAGATAGACTAGATAGATAGACTAGATAGACTAGATAGATAGATAGATAGATAGATAGATAGATAGATAGATAGATAGATAGATAGATAGATAGATAGACAGACAGACAGACAGACAGACAGATAGACAGACATACATGGGATTCTACCAGGTTGGGCGAACCAGTAAATCTGACGATCAGCTGAGAGTGAACTGGTTCACCCCGACGATCAGATGGGCCCACTGCCCCTCCATGCTGTTTTCCTACCTGCATCTTCTCAGCTGATTCACGTGGCAGAGCAGATTGCCACATGAACCATCTGGGTTACTCCTCTGAAGAAACCCGGAAGTGAAGATTTCTTCAAACTGTGCATGCGTATAAGCATGCATGATCACCAAACTGGTTGTTAAACCAGGAGGATCCCACCACTGTAGATGATAGATACAGACATAGATCAGTGGTGGGTTCAAAAATTTTTGGAACCTGCTTTGTGGGAGTGGCTTGAAGGCCATGGGACAGGATAGGAGTGGCTTGCCAGCCATGTGACCGGGTGGGAGTGGCTTGCCAGCCATGTGACCGAGTGGGAGTGGGATGTTAGAAGATCCCAAATGAAGTTAGAAAGGCTGGGTCCAAACTGAGCTGGCTTAACTGGGATAGGGGGAATAGGGGTTAGAGCTTCACCAAGGACCCTGCTCTCCTTTCCCCTCCTGAGATCGCAGCCTTTCCCCAAAAAAGCAGAGGGCATCAGTATCCCCCCCCCCAGTTTTTCTCGCTTAGCCATTGGGGGAGGGCAAAGGGAGAGAGAGAGACGGATTGAGGGGTGCAAAGAGATGGGGGCGTCCCATTTTGAGAAGCCTCCCTTCACAAAAGATCGCTGAGAGGAGGAAAGGGAGGATTCTCCACCCCACTCAGCGCTGTTTTCGATGGGAGGCTTTTCCCCCCTCTAAGAGCTGTTTCCCTTCACAAAAGATCACTGAAAGGAGGAAAGGGAGGATTCCCCACCCCACTCAACACTGTTTTCAATGGGAGGCTTCCCCCCCCCTCTCAGAATTGTTTCCAAAAGATTGCTGAGAGGAGGAAAGGGAGGATTCCCTACCCCACTCAGTGCTGTTTTCGATGGGAGGCTTTTCCCCCTCTAAGAGCTGTTTCCCTTCGCAAAAGATCGCAGAGAGGAGGAAAGGGAGGATTCCCCATCCCACTCAGCGCTGTTTTCGATGGATAGGCATGCGGCTTGGTTTAGCAATGGAGCAGCTTCTGGACGGGTGGGGGCAAGCGAGCGAGTGAGTGACAGGGGCAGTACAGGAACTTACTTCCGGGTTCATTGACCAACCGGTTCACCCAAACCGGTCGGATCGGCAGAAACCCACCACTGATATAGATGATATAGATACACAAATATTGATATATATCAAACTCCTTGCAATTGCAGCTGCACAGTTGACTTATCAGGATTTGTTACTACCTTATTCTGACATATCTGTTCAACTTCTCAATCAAGCCTAAAATCAGTAAAAATACTTGAGTTCAGTGTGATTTTTTTTCCCCTTATTACATAGAAATATCTGTATATTTGACTTGGCAACAATATTTAAATATTTGCTGGGGGAGGGGAATATTTTCCATATTCTCAGACTAGCTTACAGTCCTAAATTGCCTGATGTTCTCCATCCAAGTACTAATGAACCACACCCTGCTTAGCTGTCTGAGATTGCTAAAATTTCTAGATCTTACTACCTTCTGAAGCCTGTACAGTATATTAAATGGAATATATATATGCATGCGCATGCGCACGCGCACACATACACACACACACGATGTTTAGAGTCTTTAAGTTTTCCATGAACATTCTTCTCCATGTACAGAATTTCAAGGGCATCCTCTTGGTCATTTGGCATTGGAGAGGGCAACTCATTTCCATCTTGGAGATTTGATTGTTCTCCACATGAAATATATGACTTGCAAGTTGGGGTCTTCTTTGTACCACACTGTTATGAAGTTTGCAAGAGAAACTTTTTGGATCACTTCTTCATTAGTAATATGGTCAAGATGTAGAATATTTAATATTCGGTGAAGGCGTGTTTGTTGGAAGACATCAATTCTTGCTAATACTTGCTGATGTCTTCCAAGGCATATTCCAGGTATTGGAATCTGGAGATTTCCATTGTCAATATTTATTCTCTACAGATGTTCACAAATGTTTCCCTTAAATGTGTGTGTTTCTATGTGTGTATGTGTGTGGTGAGGAGTGTTTTTATTTTTACCATAGAAATGACAGACATACTATTGTGTAGGTGGGGCAGATAGAAAAAAATAAGATATTGCAGAAGTCAAAATGAGTAGCTCTTCTTATATTGTCTACACTGAAGATCCTGAGGTTTGGGTCTTTTGAGCTTCTGGTGCTCTGCTCTTAAACCAGAGTCTCCTCAAATCTTTATAAGTGGCAAATATGAGTGCTTCTGGGTTGTAATACTACTGGGTCTCTCATAACTAAACAGTTTCAACTTTCTGACAGATAAACAAGAGATGAAGAACCTTGAAATTTACTTAGAATTTCATAGAATCTACTGTTGGGCAGTTTCCTAACAACTCTTGCCTTCTTTAAGTCATCTCCTTCACATTGATTATTGTACTTTACTATGGTTTAAACAATTACTTCACAATGTTCACTCTTTCTCTTTGTTACCAGAACATTCCTTTGCACAAAAAATAACCCCTCTTTCCTCCCCTCTCAAAGCATCTAGGACTTGAAATATGACTCATTGTTTCTCTGTCATAATTGATTCTTTCCAGACAGGGCCATTTCTTATCATATTCCTCACAACTTTTACACGTGTTTAGAACATTATTCAGAGTACTTTGAAAATGCCTACTGCTTGTCAGATGGCACAGCCTCCCTACCTCCACCAGAGTAGCATTTTAAAGGGCTTTAAAAAATATCCTTTATAAATAACTCAATTTTATTTATGCAGAACTTTCTAGCTTTGTATATATACCAGCTGCTGTTCCTGTGAATAGAGCTACTGGGTAATTAGAAGTGTTAAAAAGGGGGGGGGGGTAGTAAGTCAGACAAAAAAAGATCTTTAAAAAAAGAAAGAAAAATCTCACATGATTCATGCAAGGGAAGAATATCTCAAGTACAAATGGAAACCCAGAATTTATAATTATGTTATTAATAGCACTGATTATTAAATGATCCCCAAGTCTTGGACTGATTATTTGGAGAATAATAATTTTTCTTTTTTGATTAGGTTTAAAACAGCATATCCCTGGATATTTTAAAAGCACCATTTCTATGCTTCTTTGCATTGCTTCACATTCAGGCAGCTTTTTAAAGATTATATTCACTGAATATTTTCAAGAGGTTTATTGACGTTACATTTGATGGTGGCTGCATAGCATTCAAAAAGTTTACAATACTAATAGGAACACTACTAACAACATCCCAGTGCATATCATTCAATTCTTATATAGTAATGAAAATATCAATCCTAGAGGGAATAATACTATTAGTTCAATGTCTCTACAGTGCATTATGAGAACTCTTCTTATAAATCCTTCCTTAGGGCTAGGGAATCTTGATCTTCTACTGATATAACTGCTAAGCAAACAAAGGAAAAAAAGGTTATTTATGGCCTATTCTGCTTCCTGGCATGCATTCTGGCTAGATGGAAATGCTTTCATGGGAGACAGAAAATTATGGTCAAATAATTCAACACTCTCAGCCATAAATAGATTAGGAAACAAAGTATAATTAACTGGGTTCATATACAATACCAAGACAAACATGCAGAAGATGATTCACATAGCATACTAAATTAAATATGAATTATATTGATATATGTGTAACTCTTATCCAAAATTCAGTAACTAGGGCCTAAAGGAAAGCCATGGTCAGAACTAAAAAGTAAGAGGGAAATAAAGATCTCTGAGGAAGCAGGATACCAGAAAGTTCAGAAAAAAACTCCTTGGACTTTGGTGTTGCAAGACTGATACATTTCTGGCTCATTTCAGGTATTAAACATTCATTTCAGGTATTAAAAAACACAACAAAGAATACTTTCAGAAAGCTCAAACTGGCCAAAGAGCTGCTGATTCAGTTCTATAGAAGAATTATTGATTATGTCATCTGCACCTTTATAACTGTCTGGTTTGGCTCAAACAAGACAGACACAGACTTCAACAGATAATTGGAATTGCAGGGGGAAAAAATTGCTACCAACCTGCCTTCCATTGAGCACCTGTATAATGCAAGAGCCAGAAAGAGGGTTGTGAAAATTTCTACAGACCCCTCATATCATGGACATAAATTGTTTCAACTTCTACCCTCAAAATGACTATAGGGCAGTTTTTTTCCTGAATGCCATCACTCTGCTGAACAATTAATTCCCACAACACTGTCAAATTATTTACTATGACTGTATTACTATTATTCTTCTCATCCTTCTTATTACCTACTACAGTATATCTCCTCCCACTTATGACTATAATCATGTTGCTTGTATATTTATGATTTACATTATTTTGTTTGTTTCCTAGTATGATTTGATTTCTTATTAGTAACCTATGACTATCACTAAGTGTTCTATCTTATTCTTGATGAATGTATTTCTTTTTATGTACACTGAAAGCATATGCACCAAAGACAAATTCCTTGTGTGCAATCACACTTGGTCAATAAAGAATTCTATTCTATTCTGTTCTAATATGTAAGCATACTAAACTGCAATGTTATACCATGTATCTCCTGAACTGAGTTTAAGACTCAATTGTAGGAAATCTGAGAATTCTTGGAAGTTTTACTGACAAAGATAGAAAGGAAAATCCTTTGACTTATGAAAACTTTACGTTTGGACTCTTTTGTACTTTTCTATAATGTGGTTGATCAGTTTGTTCAGTTATTACAATGTTTCAGCTAGAACTGAATATCCCAAAGGTGCTTTTTAAAGAGGCCACTGGATTTTCTGGTAGAATATTGTATCTCTTGAAAAAGCATCTTTGGGACAACCATGACCTGGATGACTAAGAATCTCCATAGGCATCTAGAACTGAATAATGACTCAAATCTCCTCCATCAGACAGAAGATCCTCCCACCCTGAAGGTTTGCCTGGCTGAAGTCTGATTTGACATTTTTGGGGGGAAGATTTGGGCTTCCCTGGCTAGCTTTCTTGATGAATTTCATCTAAACATCTAGAATGCAGAAACTGATGGTATAATATTCTATTTTCTACCCATTGTGATTCTTGACTGAAATCAAACGGATGCCAGAATCTCAAAATTGGATTCCAAACCAAGGAAGATGCTTTAGAAAGTATATGAATGTCTTCTCGGCAAAAATGAATGGAACTTACAGAAGTTCTGATAACGTAAAAATGCCTCTACATCAGGTAAATATAGAAGTTATATTTTCAAATTTATAGGAAAGCAATGTGTATAACAAGGACTTCCATCTACATTCCTAAAGGAATTTCTCAAGTACTAACAGATTATAGATTTGTTGCACTAAAACATAAGTGTCCCTGCGATTCATTGCAGACAGTTAATGCAGTAAATGTTTATGCAGGGCTTTTTAAGGGTCTAGTTTCCTTAATAAAACTCCTTTCCTTTACCCTCCCAATGTGGCAGTAACTAACTTAAAAATATGTGGACTTCAACTCTCACAGTTCCACAATCAGCAAACAGTTTTAGGCTCAGGTAATTCGCTGCAACCCTTATTTGTGTTAACTAAGATATTATAAAGACTAGTAAGTGCATCTGAGAAGGATGGTATCTTTCAGATCTAAATCCAGTTAATTTGTTTTCACTAAATTACCACAATTAAAATTGTTTTTATGTCTGCTAGGAGCCTTTGTGTTTTCTATAAAAAAAATCAAACAGAAAATGGATGATTTTGTAAATGTTGCAATAAATTAAATACTGAGGAAGCCCTTAAGAGAGTGATGGAAAATGGGACCTTATCCAAATGTTCTGCTTGGCCATAATGAACTAAAGCTTCAAACCTTTAAGTCAGATTATAGACCAAATTTCTTGGCTAGACTTGAAAAAGTGATTCAATAATAAAACTGACATTCAGCCTCCTCCCCCGTCCCTAACTTCTCCTTCCCCCTCCCCATTTTATCCAAACAAAATCTTTGGTCTTGGCCTGAAGCTGAACTAAGTAATCCTGCACAGAACAGCTATCTGTTGCTGACTTGGGCTTCTATCTATGTACAAAGCTTAAACATTCATGTCATATGTTTTATGAGGAAATTGTGTTTGACATTTAGCAACAATAAATGACTAAGTGATACCTATGAAGCAAAATGCTCATTAAAGAGAGAAAATGGAATAAGGCTGCTATCACTCTTATTTCTCTCGGAAGAAATTTCATCAAATTCATTGAAACTTCCTTTTGAAACTCTGTATTACAAGTCCATTATAGTATATTGTTATAAACTCTAACCCTAACCTTAAAGTTTCTAGGTTCTATCATATCTCAAGACTTAAAATAGACACCTAACATCAAAAATGTCATCAAAAAAGCACAACAAAAATTGTTTCTGCACCAACTCAAAAAGTTCAAACTGTCCAAAGAGCTGCTGATTCTGTTTTACAGAGGGATTATTGAGTCTGTCATCTGCACTTCTATAACTGTTTGGTTTGGCTCTGCAACCAAACAGGACATACACAGATTTCAGGGGATAATTAGAACTGCAGAAAAAACAATTACTACCAACCTGCCTTCCATTGATGATCTGTATACTGCATGAGCCAAAAAGAGGGCTGTGAAAATATCTACAGACCCCTCACATCCTGGACATAAATTGTTTAAACTTCTACCTCAAAATGATGATATAGGGCACTGCAGAAAAACTAGAAACGAGGACGGTTTTTTTGTGTAATGGAGTGAGTTCCTGTTACTTGTCCCAGTTTCTGCCAACCTAGCAGTTTGAAAGCATGTAAAATGCAAGTAGAAAAATAGGAACCAACTTTGGTGGGAAGGTAAAAGCATTCTGTGAGCCTTCAGCATTTAGTCATGCTGGCCACATGACCACAGAAATGGAGATGAGCACCGCCCTTAGAGTCGGAAATGACTAGCATAGGGAAGGGAACCTTTACCTTTACTTTTATACATAGTCATGTGGCCAGCATGACTTCTATGAAGTGCACAGAACACTGTTACTTTCCCACCATAATGGTATTTATTAATCTACTTGCATTTGCATGCTTTCTAAATGGTAGGTGGGCAGGAGCTAAGGCAAGCAATGACAGCTGACTCCATCATGTATTGCTTGGGTTTTGAACCCGGGTTATCAGCTTTCCAGCTGACAAGTGCAACATCTTTAACAGCTGAGACATCATGCACCAGACAATACAATACAATATAAATTCAAAAAAAGACAAATCAAATTATAATTTTTAAATTTCCTGGGCTTAAATGTATGGATTGTTTCCTCCCTGATCTAAACATCATAATAGATTCTAAGACTCACATAATTCATAATGGAATGCTTCATTATTACCTTATGTCATTAAGAAGCAAAATGAAAACAAAATATTAAAAGGTCATAAATTCTTCTGAAGTCAATCTCCAAATTTCACACACAATTGATCTTGGCATTTCAAATAAGACATTTCATTTGCACCCATTGCTGTAAAATAAACATATTTTCTAGAAATACAAAGGGGTTTTAAGCTCATTTCTTTTCTACTCATACAGAATATCATAAGCTTGCATGCTCTCTATTGCTTTCACAGCTGTGCCCTGAATCATGGTTGAATATTTTAGGTGCCTTTATAATAGCATCTACCCAAAATAAAATAAGTGTGAAGAAGAAATAGAAGAAATATAGATATATGCAGTTCACATAGTCAAAGTTGCAATGTATGTGTTTATTGATTTCTAGTAACAGAATGAACGAATGTCTTTAGACATATTGATGAAATGTTTGACTTCCTTTAATAAAATACCACATACACATCTATGAAATATTTTATTTAATACTTTGAGATAAATACTCCCATTTCATAATTATTGCTCTGATTTTGGCCTTTCTTTTTGAAAGAAAGAAAGATTTATGGAAATAAGATGCATTATGATATTTCTGCATTGGGTTATGCTATATTGAAATGTTAAAATAAGTTGAGAAACAACACTAATATTACCTGGTTAGCTGCTGAAAGAAGATCACACAGACTACTACAAACAACAGCATGAGAAAGTAGCAACAATGGTGCATTGAAGGATCTGCAACAAATAAAATTTACTTGTAAGCAAGAAATAACCATAACATGAAAAAGTAATAGAAAATGAAGAACTTAAAGTCTTCTGGCACTTTGGAATTCAAATACAGTATATAGGGACCTGTCACATATCACCAGGTGCCTGTATATTTCACCAAACAATTTTCAATAGGAAAGACAAAAAAAGCTTGGAGAATGGATGTGACAGTACCTAGAGATAGCAGAATAGAATAAAAGGAGCTGGGTAAGTTAACAATATACAAAGACCTGAAAATAGAAGTATAACTGTTATTATTAGTAGGTTCCTTGAGTGCAATCCCAAAACAAGTTTGAACACTATTGACATTGACAAATTTACCTTCAGTCAATTGCAAAGTAAAGTTTTTCTAGGAACAGCTTGCATCCTGTGATGATGCCTCCTACCCCCTAGAACCAGGATGGTGAACCTATGGCATGCGTGCCACAGATGGCACGCAGAGCCATTTGTCAGGGCACACGAGGGGTTGCCCTGTCAGTTGGTCAGTGTGCATGCGGCCACTGGCCAGCTGAGTTAAGCCTTTTTTAAAGCCATTTTTCACCCTTTCCAGGTTCCAGAGGCTTTATAGGAGCCTGGGGAGGGCGAAAACAGCCTCCCCCCCCCGGAGGCCCTCCAGAGGCTTCAGGAGCTTCCCTGAAGCTTCCAGAGCACAAAAAAAAGGCCCTATGGACAAACCAGGAGTTTGGGAATGGACTTCCGGTTTGCTCATAGCGTTGTTTTTAGTCCTCCAGAGCCTTCAGGGAAGCCTCTTGAAGGTCCCTGAAGGCTCCGGAGGGCTTCAACCGGCCCTACAAGCAAACTGGAAGTCCATTCCCAAACTTCCGGTTTACCCATAGGGATGTTTTTTTGCACTCCGGAAGCTTCAGGAGCTTCCAGAGGGCCTCTGGGGGAGGCGGGGGAAGCTGTTTTTGCCCTCCCAACGCTCCTATAAAGACTCTGAAGCCTGGGGAGGGCGAAAAAAGCATGCAAAAAATGGGGGCAGCACCTGTCATGTGCACATGCCCACTGGGGGGATCACATATTGCACTATGGGTGTGGCACGCCACACATGACCCCCCTGCGCTCCCCCCTCTTATGGCACGCGAGCCAAAAAAGGTTCGCCATCGCTGCCCTAGAACATCAGCATCTGCCTATCTATCTTGGGAAGGACTTAATGGGTGCATAAAAATGCTAAATCCAGTCTTAAAATGTGGCTGACCATGTTATGAACCTTTATACATATGTGCTTGTGTGTGTATATAATATTCTGAACCATCACACAACATTCTTTCATCTCCATAGAACACATAAGTGATTTGCTGTATTTTTCAGACTATAAGACACACTCCTCCACCCCCCACTCCTGAAGTGGTTGGAAATGTCTGTGTGTCTTATAGAGCGAATATTGTAGTGTGGGGGAGGGGGGTGGTATGGTGCTGATAGCTGTTCTAGGCAGTAGGGATCGCCGCCACCGCTGCCTAAAGCCACCTATCGCTGCTGCTGCCTGTTCACCCCCACCCATTTGCCACTGATTGCTGCAATCAGCAGAGATTGGGTGGTGGCAAATGGGCAGCAGCAGTGGTGAATGAGCGGCGGCAAATAGGTGGTAAATGGGCAGTAGCAAATGGGCTGTGGTGGCAGTGAATGGACTGTGGTGGCAGCAAAACAACCATGGTGAATGAGCTGTGGCAAATGGGCTGCAGCGAACAGGCCATAGCAAATGGATGAATGCTGGAAGGAAAAGGCAGATTTTTTTCTTGTTTTCCTCCTCTATAAAGCTAATGTGCATTGTATAGTCCAGAGCGTCTTATTGTCTGAAAAATATGATATGTCCTGAAAGTATAGTCTGAGATAAATGTGTTTTTAAAATACAAAGAATAAACCAAAAATCATGTCCCATATGTCAATCTGGTCATTATGTTTTATTAATATTTTCCACAAAATAATCATAGCAATATTCAAATGTAATGTATCAAATGGGAATAAAATGCTTAGAAGAAAATGGCAACAAATTTAAACATTTAATGATATTTATATAGTAAGTTCTCTATGGACTTCTTTGGTATTCATAAACACATGGGACTAGACTAACTGCATTTCCTGAGGAATATTCAGTGCCTATTTTAGGGGAACAAGGATTCTCCCTACTTTAGGGGATCTAACTAAAACTTATGTAATTTGAAAGATCTGAATTGTTGCATGATGCTGCATCAACAATTCTTTCTTTCAATTCAGAAAAAACAACTGGATCTATATTTACAAGTGTTTGCCATGTCAATCCCTTATTCAGTATTAGTACGTGTTTGGACCATTTGTTTTTTCTCTTAAGGAAAACTTATTTTATAATTGCATACTAAGAATACCTTCGTTCTATTTTATAAATCTTTCTTTGTTCTACTGGGTCAACTGATTTTCCTCACCAAACTAAATGATACAGTATTTAAGCTGCTTTTTTAGATCTGTTGTTTACTTACTTTGGTTTCCTGAATACTCATTTACAATGGACCCCCTATAGCTGAAAAAAAAACCTGTTATTTCTCATTAATCTATCCTACAAATTCATAAATTATTTACGTTAATACTGAGTTAGTAATGGTTTTTCATTACTGTTAAAAGACTTTTGCTCACTTTATTGAGTGCGGTTCTTAGGAT
Organism: Natrix helvetica; assembly: GCF_964273705.1. Taxonomy (NCBI): domain Eukaryota; kingdom Metazoa; phylum Chordata; class Lepidosauria; order Squamata; family Natricidae; genus Natrix; species Natrix helvetica. Next base: position 51,263,776 of record NC_138548.1, read on the forward strand.
TTATTTAACTTTTTTCCTTTCCCCTGAAACTTCAGACCGAGAGGATTTGTGACAGATAAGATAAGAAAGGCATTTAATGACAGTCTCATCAGACAAAATTAATTTACCCCCCAAAAAGCCCTTGTCCAAAGTTGTAGTAATTTGGTTTGCTCCTACTGAATAAGAAAGAGAACAATGGCATGGCAGAAAACATTTTAGTGTCCATTCATTTTATATTATATACTATATTATTTCTTCATTGATAAGTGTGTGAATATAAAATGAAAAATTTGTGAGTGAGAAAGGCTGTACATTTTGAACAAAAAACTACTGATGCTCCATTGTTTCTTTGGTTCCTTAGTTCTTCCTCTAGCTCACCCAGAAAACTCAAGTTTTTTGAGCAGAGGTAGGTTGTAGTTCATCTGGAATGAGGTATATAGGAGGCTGAGATGGTCCAGGCATCAAATCAGGAGCATAGTGATTGTAGCTGGATCAGTGGTGGGTTTCAAATTTTTGGAACCTCTTCTGTAGGTGTGGCCTGGTTTGTGGGAGTGGCTTGCCACCCATGTGACTGGGTGGAAGGGGCATGCTGCCCATGTGACCAGGTGGAGTGGCCAAGATGATGTCACTGAATTCTTTGCCCCAATGGATAGACTACAATAAGATTAAAATAAGTGCACAAAACAATAAAAGAGCTACTTACAAGAGGAAGATGACTGTTTTTGCCATTCTTCAGTATAACTGTCACCAGTGAATGGCCTGCACAAAGAAGAGACACAGAAATGAACTCTTCCATTGCATGCACTGCATTAGGATGAAACAAGGACATAAAACAATAAAGACAGGTACTTACAGAGAGAAGATTACTGCCTTTCTGGGTCTTCTGCACACCTTACCACCTTGCTCCAATAACCTGCACAAAAAAGAGAAACTTTTTTCTCTTTTTTCTCAGAAAGGAGAACTTTAATTGCATGCACTGCTTTAGGATGAAACAAGCACACAAAATAATAGAAAAGGAAGGAAGGTTACTGTCCTTTTGTGTGTTGAAGTCACCCACTGACCACCTTGCTCCAATGAATGGCCTGCAAAAAGAGATACAGAAAGGAAGACTTTAATTGCTTGCAATACTATATTAAGGATGAAACAAGCACACAAAGCAATAAAACAGCTACTTGCATAGGAAAGATGACTGTCCTAGTGGTCATACTCTGTTGCCACTTCATCCTGTTAAATAATACTAACTGCAGAAGAAATAAAACAATATTGGACTCAATTGTGGTTGTAAGCTGAGGACTACACTGCAGGTAACAGAAGGGACCTCTGTTTTCACCCAACAATGTACAGTCTTTTCAGGAAGGATGCCACCCAACAAACAGGAAAGATATAATCTTTCATCCAAGAAGTTAGATCAAGAATGAATGTCATAGGTAGATTCACAGAGCAATACAGATTTCTTTTTCTGAAATTTAGTTCTCAGTTCAAAAAATCAGGAATATATGAATTAGGTTTAGTACTTAGGTCGGTCCAAGTAGCTATTCAAGAGTTAGTGGTTAGAAGCAATGGTAAAGCAAGATATGGATTAAAAACCAGAAATATTTTGTTGGCTATTTGAAAGGGAATATAATACATATTTAATTTTACACATGTTAGCAGCTGCTGGAATTGTGTTTGCACAACAGTGGAAAAACAGAGATATGAAAATGAATAAATATTAGAATGTGCAGGAATAAATAAATTGACATATAAAATCAAGAAGGCTTTGAATACTTTTTCACGTGGGATTCGTTTTAACAATTGCTAACTAACAGAAACAGAAATTAGAAATCTAAAAGTATGAAAGAAAACACCAATTATGTAAGGAAAGGTCACTAAAATGTATAAGGAAATATTATTAGTACTTGATCATTATTAATGTGTAGATACCTGCAGGACATTACACACCCACAAACTATGACAGTGCCAGGAAAACACCCAAAAAATAACAATTTCCCCCCAAAAGACTGCAGATGAAACTAGTTTTTTCCCCTAACCCTAAGGACAGGAAAGACAAAGCCACTGGAATAAAAACCATTAAGGCATTGTGGGAAATTATAAAGGACAGTACCAGGAAGCTCACAGAACCAGCAGCCACCTCACAATTACCTAAACAACCAGGTATCACACAGAAACACACAAAATCTTGCAAAGCTGCCTTGAGACACATAAACCATGCACCAACCTGCACACTTAAAAGCAACATATTGCATCACAAATAAACCATTTGCAAAAAGGAATAACATTTCTTGTAATAAACATATTCTGTAAACAATAAATAAATAAAAATTCCCTAAAATAATTTTAAAAAATATATTCTATAAATAATAAAAGTCCTTAAAACCATTAAAAATATTCTATACACAATAAATTACAAAAAACCATGTAAAGATATTATATCCACAATACTTTTAAATGTATTGAGTATAGAATATTTTTACATGGTTTGTTCTAATTTATTGTTGATAGAATATTTTTTTAAATAGTCTAACACAATTTAAAAAAAAGATTCCACACACAATAATTTTAAATGAAACTGTTTCAAAGTATTCCACACACAATAATTTTAAATGAAACCATTAAAAATATTCCATACACAATAAATTACATTAAAACCATTTTAAAATATTCTATACACAATACATTTAAAAGTATTGAGTATAGAATTTTTAAAAATGGTTTATTTTAATTTATTTTTGATAGAATCTTTTTTAAAATAGCCTAAGACAATTTTAAAAAAGAATCTACACACAATAAATTGAAATAAACCATTTTTAAAAATTCTATACTAAATACTTTTAAATAAAACGATTTTAAAAAATACTATACACAATAAATAAAATAGTCTTTTAAAAGAACTTTAAAAGCATAAAAGAAAAAAAAAAAAACGGGTCACTTACCAGGAGGCAGAATCAGCAGCTCTCCGATGTGATGGATGTAGCAGGGAGCAGGCAGGCGACGTGGTAGCAGGTAAGCTGGACTGAATGGACAAGGGACAACCGGTCAGCTAGGCCCGCCGCCTGGCAGGCTTAGCCAGCCAGGCAAGGTTGGAGACAGGGGAGGGGGCACAGGGGGTAGCAAGAAACCCCCTTTGGACTACGGGCGTACACCAGCTCGTAGCTTTTGTGAGGCAAGCTAGCTAGAATAGGATATAAGGATTCAGTGTTATTGGAGGATTTTGGAAATAGTAAATGAAATGCCAGTGTGTGGTTATGTATTAAATCTTGGTATATTTTATGATCAAAGACGTTTAAACAATTATATTCAAATGAAAACGGAGGTATGATGATGGTAACATGTATAAATATCTGAGTTGAAATACTTGAGTTAATATGAATTATGTTTGTTGACTGTGGAAGAAATGCAAGAAAGCCTTTTTGTAACCAACTGATACACTTTCTATAGTATGCAAAGAAGGATGGGTTGTGTTTGTTTTGAAAATTTAAAAAAAAATAAAAAAAAGACCAACGTCCTCCAGATGTTTGCCTGCCATGTGAAAATGGTCCTCCAGCTCTTTAATGCAATCAGATTTAAACCTTGCGAATTTAATAGAAAGAATATCTTAATGATATGTTTAATTCAAATGTTTGAGTGCCTATGCTGTGCAGGGAAAATTCACAATCTCACAACAAGGACAACTGTGATAAAGTATTTAAAGTGCTGAAGTGGGTCCCGGGGTGGGCTGCTCAAGGTTTGCCCCGGTTTGGGAGAACCCTTAGCTAATGTTATGGTCGTTTCAGAGAATCTCCAAATCCCACCCCTGGGTGGCCCCTCACACTCTGCCCCACTCCTCACACCCTGCTCCTCCCCTCACACCCACCCATCCCAGGAGTCTCCACACGGTCCATTTTAGATGCAAGGTAAGTGCAGTGTGCAAGTGGAGGCTTGGGGAGGGGGAAAAATGGACCTCTTTGAAGTTCCAAAAGGCTGGAAACGGGCCCATTCCTAGCCTTCTGAGAGTCTCCGGGGCCAGGGGGAGGCAGATTTCACGCTCCCAGAGGCTCAAGGAAAGCCTCTGGAGCTTGGGGAAGGTGAAAATGGTTCCCCCTGGCCATGGTACAGGAGGCAAACTAGGCCACACCCACCATGGCCATGCCCACCCAACAACCAGGCAGAAAACCCATTGCTGAAATTTTTGAAGCCCATCTCTGAGTGGGTCTAGGGACATTTGGAATGAAATCTATTCTTACAATGGAACTACCCTGGATGGCTTTGACCCAGTCATTATTTCTCAATCCCACTTGCCACACTAAATTGCTGTGGTGAGATAATTGAAGAAGGCAACAGTCTCTTGAGCCCTAGAGAAAAGGCAGTATATACTGTATATCTAAGATGGATAGTGAAAAGACAGAGAGTGCAATTTCTGAAAAAGGACTATATACATAATGTCATATAAACAGTTTATTTCTATTTCTTTAGTTTGACTTGTTGTCTGCTGGCTAAATTAGGAATTTAGCTTCAGTTATGTCGTTCTTTTTTCTATCCTTCGATGTGATTATTCTTTGACAGTCTTTCCCTAAATACAGACAGGGTCCTGTCACTTATTACTTCAAAACACAAAAGATAAAAATATCAACCCTGGGTTCGGTGATAATGAAAACATAAAACAGATGGCCTACTGTCTCATTTAAATCAAAAGGGAAGAGAAGGCAAAAATATCACCCCTAATGGGATGAAAAACAAGCTCTCTCCTGGGGGTAAATAAAAAAAATAGAAAACAAAATGAGAGAATAAAGACTTTAAGCTTATGTTTAATGGGTTTACAATATTCTGGTATTCTTTGATACTATATAATAATTAGCCTGAACCATGTATCTCTGCTTCTCCTTGAGCACAGGTGGTCCTTGTTTAATGACCATTCTTTCAGCAACTGTTCAAACTTACGACTAAAACTTGCTGAGCAACTGGTAGTTATGACTGATCCTAGGACCAGTTCCTGAAATGACATGATCATGATTTCCAATGTTCCCTGGTGATTTCCCACAAGCCAAGTCAATGGGGAAGCTGACTAGAAATTGGAAGTCAGAATCACATCATATGAGGTCTTCACTTAATAATCCACATGGTCTTTGCTTAATAATGGCAACAGGGACTGCTTGAATTGCCATGGCTAAATGGTGCAGGCATGTGACATTGCACTTTACAACCACATCATTAAACAATGGAAATTCCAATATTATTCTATCATTAGCAAAGAACTATCTTTAGTTGTCCTGAGCTGGATTGTTGCAGCAAGTCTCATTAGATACAGAATCTTAATTCACTTCACTTTTGGTATCTGGTTTCAGCCACTCAGACCTGGTATGTCAAAGTGGCTTCAACATGATGATTACTTTGAATGGGTACTTTAATTAAAGCTGTTTTGAACTAAAACACTTTGAAGCTCCACACAGGTCTGCAGAACAATAAAACAGTCTCAAAGGGTTGTTACCAGGTTAATAAGTATCCATTAAAATGACAGTTGTCAATAAAGTTTATTGAACTGTGTTGCTCTTAATATCATAAATAGTTGGTTATTGGGTGAAGACTGAACTTCCTTGTGAAAACAAATAGGTGTTGTTCATTTAGGTCACCTAAGCAGTAACCACTAGGCTTATATGCTCTATGCTGGATATGGTTTGTGAATATTTACAATCAGATTTGTAAATTATGGATTATGGTTTAGAATTATTTGTGAATCTGATAAAGCAAGCTTCTTCCTCAAACCATTATTAAGCAAACTATGGTTACATCTAAAACATACCTTCTATCCTATTCTTTTCCTTTTGGTGGTCACTTTTCAAACAATAGTATAGCTTTCTGTGTCTCTGTCTGGTCCCTTCCCATAAATCCAAATTTCTTACACAGACAGGATGACAAAAAAACCAGACACAGACAAAATGTTTCACCTCAAAGTATACAGTGTCAAATTAATGCATTGTTCCAAAAGAAGCTACAGTCTTTAGTTGCTGTAGTCTATGGTATTCTTTGATAGTCATTCTTTTCTTATCTTTTTTTTTTTTTACTGCAGAATGGTATCAAATTGTGGTAGGTATATGTTTACTGCTAAAAAGAGGAGCTTATAGGGGAGGCGCTGCTGGGTAACAAGTCAAAAATTATTGGCATATAATTGGAAGAGCCATCTTTCGTTAACAAATAGATTTCAGCACATTAAAACATCATTAAATTTAATAGTGAAATGAAGGTCTGTATTGTACTACTAGACTTACAGAAGTGCCAAATTCAGATTGAAGAAATGAATCTCCTTATGTTTGAATTATACACCTGCATATGGATGTGTTCAAAAGAAATTTCTTGCAAAGAAAAAACTACACTAGGGTCTTAGAGATATAAAACAAATCCACCCAAGGATTTTTATCAGAATGTCTAAATTAGACATTACTGTGGCATGGGCAGAAAACTGAATATAATCTTTCTCTTCTGCCTTTCTTTAGTCAAAAATGCATATATTCCTCTATTTATTTGTGAAGGTGAGGGCAAAAATATTTTATTCTTCTCAAAACTATGTGTAGAAAAGTGGGGATGCCTGTAGTTTTTATATATATATAAATATATACGCGCATTTGTGTTATTTATCAGCAGATAATCAGATTTATTTATCAGCACAAATACAACACACACACACACATATATACATACATACATACATACATACATACATACATACATACATACATATATAACAGGAAGTTAGAGTTCTAAGAAAACAAGTTTATATCATGGAAATATATGTTTAAAAGCCCACAGAGAGAAATTTGCATTAAAAAGTATGTTGGGGAGATTTATGTTAAAAACAATATATAGTTGGTAAGGTTGAATTTTGAAAAAAAGTTGTGAATGATAAATGGTTCCAGAATTTTTTTAATGGATCATTAAAAAGCACTTTTAAAACATACACTGGAATACTATTTTCTTAATGCACTTTTTTAAAAGACCAGATTTATTTTCAACTGCACATCCCTAACATAATTAAAGCTTTTTGAAAACAGGTAAATTTTGTGTGGAATAGTTTGCAGTATTTGTCACTAAGGTTTACTTTTATCATTCATTCATTCATTCAGTTCTATAGCCACCCAGAGTCAACCAAGTGACTCTGGCTGGGTTAAATTCTTATTTTATACAATTGAATAGAATTGTAGGTGATTAATATATATAGATAATATTATCAGATAATGCAAATTATTGGACAAAAGTCAGTGATAACCTGCAATTTTGAAAGTCGGGTTTCAGAAAGTTATAAAGATAGCAGGCAGGATCTTTAGCTTAACTAATTTTCTTTTCAGGATTTCTTTTCCTTTAGTTACCTTAAGTTGAAAAATATTGTTGTGCCATGAAATTAAATCTAAATGGATAAATGGTCTCATGGGAAAAAGTATGATTTGAACAATGTTGGAGAAACAACATTTTGAACTGATGTTTTTGATTGGAATGTAATAGTTGTAGTCTTAACAACTGTTTCCACAGCTACTGCTTCTGCTTAAAGTCTATCCTATTCAGTTTTCATTTCTCCTGTCTTCTGTTATCCCGAAGTTTCAAAGTTCATGAATATCAGGAGGACATGCCTGCTTCCATGAAGAATTCATGAAACAGTTCACTCAATCACTTGCTTTACTTTTTCAAAATACTGAATTTTACATCAAGACAACAATGTTGGCAAGTGGCCAAGAGGGAAATGTGACCTGCCTTATGTGATTCTCCTCATGTCAGAGCCCACATAACTTTTTTAGTGAATGAAATCAATACAATAAGAGAGTCCCAGAAACAGAGACAGTTTCATGTAGAATTTAAGGTGCTGGCCTAGAAACCAGGAAATCATGAGTTCTAGTTCTTCCTCAGTCATAAAATCTGATTGAGTATGTTTGGACAGTCACTAACTTTCAACTCAACCCATCTCACAGGTAGTTCTTGGGGAAATCAGAGATGAAAGCATTACATGTGTTCACTGCTTCAAACTTAAGATCTCTCTCTCTCTCTTTCTCTGTGTGTATGTGTGTGTGTGTGAGAGAGAGAGACAGAAAGAGGGGGAGAGAGGGAGAGAGAATGGGAAAAGAGGGCGAGAGGGAGAGGGGAAGAGAGAGAGATATTTTCCTGTGTTAGCTCCATCAGTTCATCTAATTTAAGGTTAAAACATATTCTGAAAATTTATTTGAAAATATAAGATTTTTATTTAAGATTTGGGAATTATTTGGGAATTTTGAAGAAAAAATATTTCTTCCTTGAAAATGAGAGTGAAGAATTTCAAACTAAAATAGTTTCTAGTGATATAAGAAATTGGCTACTATTGCTTCGGTCATCTTATCCCACTATTTTCTTCTTCTACTAATAAAAACTGACAATATAGTTTATTTCTGATAAATTGAGCAGAAAAACATCTGAGTTGAGAATACTGTCCCACTTCTTGTCATACCCCCAGAGATGACAGAGACTGAAGCTCAGCAAGACTTGAAAAAGAATTATAGTGATTTATCGTCAATCATCCCACTTTGGAAGCAGCCCTGAGCAATCCCTTTGGGGGCTCCCTGCTTGTGAAGACAATTTGTACCACACTGATATTGATTTTACCATTATCTCTTTGGAGGTCAAAAGCTGTACAAAATGAAAAATTATGGCTGGAGAAATTGTGGGAATGAAGAATTGCTGGCAGGAGGATTGATTTATTCATTTTATCCTAATTTGGATGATTTTCAGAATTTTGGGTATCATAATTAGATTAAGCAAACCAATAATTTTCAAGTGTTGATGATTCTTTGTATCTTTTGCAGCAATGTATTCATAACTGGAGAATTTGAATTAGGACATTATTATTTGTGATGAGGAAGAAATATAGGTCCTTCAGAAGTGAGATAATAATAATAATAATAATAATAATAATAATAATAATAATAATAATAATAATAATAATAACAACAACAACAACTCCGCCATTGCCGGTCCCAAGCCCGGATGAGAAAGGAGGAGGGTTGGGGTCAGGTTGGCAACCTGGCCCCATAAAAAAACTCGCCAACCCATACAACATGGTGAAAGAAACGAATAAAAATTCTATACCGCATCGGTCGTCGCGCGGGTTAACAAGGGCCGCGGTGGATGTTGAAGTCCCTGGGCATCCGTCGACAAGTGGGCTACAAGTGGACCAGCCAACAAAACAACAGAAATATAGTGCAGATGAAAATCGTGCCATAATGGCCTGTTATTACAACTCAGAGCCAAAAAAAAGAGGCTATTTAAAGCGAATGTATGATTTATGGAAACAACAATATCCAGATTCAAATGTTAGTGGACAACAACTAGCAGATCAAAGGCGATTTATTATACGAAATAAAGTGTTTAGCGAAGTTGAACTTGAGGCAATTCAGGCAAATTGCAAAAAAACAACAACAACATCACAAGAGGAAATAAGTGATACTCATGACACAACTAAAAAAATCATAGGAGAACTCTCAGAGGAAGCTGCCGGAGAGGAAATAAAAACACTACCACCAGAACTAGTTACCATTGAACCAACTGATGAACCAACTCAAAAACAAAATGAACTGAAGGACAAGATCATGGAGCATTTTCTGGCTAGGGAGGAAAGGCAACGTTTACCATCATTAAAAACTGTCCCTAAGAAAATTTTGGGTCCTATCATGAAAATGGTTAATGCAGTGCTTTCAGCAATTGAATCGGGATCCATCTTGGAAACAAATCAGTTAATGTACAGTGCAGCTGTAATAGTCACTAATGAACTAGGCATTAAAATCAAAGTACCTAATCACACAATGGAAAAAGCATCAAAGCCAAAGTGGAAAATCCGATTAGAACAAAAAGTCAAAAAATTAAGGGCAGATGCTAGCAACTTAAAGAACATGCATGAGCAACGGCTTAAAAACAGAAAAATCATAGATCAGCTAATCAGAAGATATAGATTGGATACAAGAAACATCAATGAAGCTGTAGAGATTGTAAAACAGCAAATAACAGCAACAGCTAAAAAAATTGAAAGATATGAGGCACGAATCATCCAGTACAAACAAAACCAACAATTTCGATCAGACCAACGGCGTTTTTATCAAAGTCTTAATGTGAATGGTGGCACCAAAAGTCAAAAACCAGAAAAGCAGGCCACAGCTGAATTCTGGAAAGAATTGTGGGGAAATGCAAAGGACTACAATAAGGAAGCAAAGTGGATACATGACTTTGAGGAAAGCATTGGTAACAAACAAATGCAAGTATTAGAAATAACAACTGAGATGGTCAAAAATCGAGTAAAAAAAGTAAAGAATTGGACATCACCTGGAAATGATCAATTACATGGTTTCTGGCTCAAATATCTGACCAGTTTACATGCAATGTTGGCCAGGCAACTGAATGAAATTTTACAAAATGGTCAAATTGATGAATGGTTGACAACTGGAAAAACATACTTGATTCAGAAAGATGCAACTAAAGGAACAATACCTGAAAACTACAGACCAATAATATGCTTGCCAACAACCTTTAAATTACTCACAGGCATTATTGCAGATAACATTATGGATTATTTGGAAACAAACAACATCTTGCCAGTAGAGCAAAAAGGCAACAAAAGAAGGAGTAGGGGCACAAAAGATCAGCTCCTAATTGATAAAATGATATTAGAAAATTGTAAGAAAAGAAAAACGAACTTGAATATGGTCTGGATTGATTATAAAAAAGCATTTGACTCATTGCCACATAGTTGGATCATAAAATGCTTAGAAACAACTGGCATTAGTAAAATTATTACATCCTTCACTGAAAAGGCGATGAAACAATGGAGAACTGAGTTGGCAGTAGGGAATGAGAACTATGGAATGGTTAATATCAAGCGAGGAATTTTCCAGGGTGATTCACTTTCACCTCTTCTCTTCATCATTGCGATGATCCCACTATCAGTAATCTTAAAAAAAATGAAATTAGGCTACCAAACAGCCAAAGAAGCTGAAAAAATTTCACATTTATTATATATGGATGATTTGAAACTCTATGGAAAGTCAGAAATAGAAATCCAATCACTGACAAACACTGTCCGAGTATTCAGCACCGATATTTCAATGCAGTTTGGCATGGAAAAATGTGCCACTGTATCCATAAAAAGGGGCAAAATCACTACATGTGAGGGAATTGAAATGCCCAATGGCCAACTAATTAAATGCAACAAAAATGAAGCCTACAAATACTTAGGCATTTTGCAGTTGGATAACATCAAACATGGACAAGTAAAAAATATTGTCAGGAGAGAGTACACCAACAGAGTTAGGAAAATTTTGAAATCTAAATTAAATGGTGGAAATACAATCAAGGCCATAAATACCTGGGCAATACCAGTTATAAGATACACAGCTGGTATAGTTAACTGGACACAAGCTGATTTGGACATTTTGGACCGAAAAACAAGGAAACTAATGACAATGCACTACAGTTTACATCCACGTGGTGACACTGATATACCTGCCCCGAAAATCAGGTGGCAGAGGATTATTACAAGTGAAGCAAATAGTTGAAGAAGAAAAACATGCACTAGCTGATTATTTAAAAGAAAGTCAAGAACATCTATTAATCAAAGTAAAGAACAAAAATCTACTGAAGGCCCAACAGACAAAACAAGAATACAGAAAAGATGTGATAAAATCAAGAATGGAGAGTTGGCAGAACAAAGCCTTACATGGTCAATTTCTGGAAAAAATAAAAGATAAAGTGGACAGTGAAAAAACTTGTTATGGTTAACAACAGGTACATTAAAGAAAGAAACAGAGTCACTAATCCTGGCTGCTCAAGAACAAGCTATCCGAACAAATGCCATTAAGGCCAAAATCGAAAAATCCTCTGATGATGCCAAATGCAGACTTTGCAAAGAAGTTGATGAAACTGTTGACCACATACTCAGCTGCTGTAAAAAAATCGCGCAGACTGATTATAAATTGCGGCACAATTCAGTAGCACAAATGATCCACTGGAATTTGTGCAAAAATTATAATATTAAAACAACAACAAACTGGTGGGAACATAAGCCTGAAAAAGTCACCGAAAATCAGATGGTCAAGATCCTGTGGGATTTTCATATACAAACAGACAAAGTACTAGCGCATAACACACCAGACATCACACTGGTTGAGAAAAAGAAGGTTACAATCATAGACATCGCAATACCAGGTGATAGCAGAGTTGAGGAGAAGGAACATGAAAAAGTCACGAAATACCAGGACTTAAAAATTGAAATCCAACGATTATGGCACAAACCAGCAGTGGTAATTCCAGTGGTAATCGGCACACTGGGTGCTATTCCAAAAGCACTGGAATTACATTTAAAACAGTTAAAACTTGACAAAATCACCATCAGTCAAATACAAAAAGCTGCACTGCTTGGATCTGCACGTATATTACGAAAATATGTTATGACGTCCTAGGCCCCTGGGTGGGGCCCGACTAGTAATCAATGCCAAATCTGGCGAATCAACTGGCCGCTGTGATACAATCGTATAATAATAATAATAATAATAATAATAATAATAATAATAATAATAATAATAATAATAATAATAATAATAATAATAATAATAATAATAATAATAATAATAATAATAATAATAATAATTTATTAAATTTCTAGACCACCCCCTCTCCCCGGAGGGACTCAGGGCGGTGTACAGGAATAAATTTAAAACATACAAATAATCATACACATAAATAAAAATCAGATTAAACAACTCCTGTACAATTTATAAAAATTAAAAAACAGACCTTAAAACCAATCTTAAAAAATTTAGAAATAGGAAATTTAGAAATACTTGTGATGGAGAATAGTTGTGGTGGGTATTGTCTGAAGTATTAGAGTTTAGTCATTGGGTGTTATTGCAACATTTGAGAATGCAACTTTAAAGTTTTTGTTGATATTTCTTGCCCCCCCCCCCCAGTTATTACCTTATTGCCTTATACGTGATAAATAATATATTGTTGGCTTTTCCATAGGTTCATACAGTTTTTGATTTAGTCAGTGATAGGATAAGTTTACTTTCTGTTTTAAGGACTTATTCCATTTTGTAGAATTAAACTAAATTTTCCAAAGTTCTGATACCAACAGAGCTCAGACTTCTATTGTATTCTTGAGGCATATTGACTTCATAGTTGAGTTTTCCTGAGTTCTCAGTCAAACCAGGACTACAATGGGAATGGACATTTTTAGAAAGCCATTTTTTTCCTCTCCTCCAGAAGAGAAACATCTCAATAGATTAATCAAGAAAACTGTACTGACATTTTAAGGAACTATCAATAGTAACTTGGGAAGACAATCTTGAGATCATCGATTTGTGTTATGCAAAATTATTTGATTTGGAAACAGATTAAAAACTTTAAAGACATTCCAGGCTTAGATTATGCCAGATAGTTCTCAAAAAAGCATGATTAAAACAAAGTATGACTCAGGCTTTCCTTATCCCAAAACATGTTCCTGAAAAAAGCTTGTCAAAAGCTACTCTGAAGGAAAACAGAATCTTCTGTCATTTCTTCAGGTGGATACTTTTCCAGAATTTTTCCCATAGCCTTATAGTACACAGGATCCAAGTAAAGAGAGCCAGATGTGAATAGGGGACAACGGCACAAGGATGATACACAAATAAAGTTGCATTTATATTTTCATTGTAGATAACTGAAGTAAAAGGAGGAAGGTGGCTGACAAAAGAAGTAGGAAGAAGCAAACTAGTGTCCTAAGATGTTATGCAAAAGTTAAAATGTTGTTTTCTGATCTTTGTTACCCTAATTGGTAATTTTAATTACTAAAGTACCTGGTTTCCTAGAACAATATGTGCATATGTAATCTACTCTTCAACAAGCAAGATCCATTTTATATTTGTGATTCAATTAGATTTGAACGCTTGAATCCACTGAATCTCTAAGGCATCTGATTTGATAGGGCTGTACAAATAGAATTTGAATTGAAAATTTCAGCTTTACAGACAACATGATTCAATTAGAGTTGTAACACTCTGCTGCTAATGACCACAATAAAGTTTATTTGAAAAGAGTTGTAATACAAGATTCAAGGGTAAATGGATTTTATTCAAGATTTTTTAGCCAATGCCATCTGTAGATTACAATGAGATGCATTAAAAAGTGTACAATTGCTTGTCTGGGGAATATGGAATTAAAATAAAAGTCCTGTCTTTCAAGGGCATGCCAAATTTTAACTGAATAACGTTGAGGTCTTATTGCAATATATTTTGGAATCCTCTCATTTGCACTTAAAAAATTGCAGATGACATAGAACAATGATACAAATCACAGGCCCCAAGAAGCAGGCAAGTTTTGGCCAAAATTGGTCAATTAAGGCCACTGGTTAAGGCCAGTGACATCAACTATCACATGATATAATTAATCTCATTTGGTAGAGCTCTTAAAACAGACTAAATGGCCATCTGTCACAGGCAATTTTTTGTGATGCCGCATTAAACAAATTTTTTGTGATGCCACATTAAACAGGTTGGAATTGATGATGTTTATGATCCCTTACAAATATATGATTCAATGCTTAAAAATTAATCTCATTAACATTTTATTTTCTAAAATACCAATCTTACTGTGACAGTAAATATTCTTTAATTAGCCCTTGATGGGAAAGTGCTTTGTATTCTCAAGTCCCTGGATGTTTTGCAATTTGTTGAAAGGTATAATGCATTCTCTTCATGTCTTCTCTTTGGAAGTATCCCTTTATTACTAGTCTCTGTCTACTTAGTAGGATACATTGAACTCCTCTGAGGACAACTTTGAAGAATCATAACTGATTAGCTGTGGTAGCACATTGGTTAGAATAGAATAGAACAGAACAGAACAGAACCGAATTATTTATTAGCCAAGTGTGATTGGACACACAAGGAATTTGTCTGGGTGGATATGCTCTCAGTGTACATAAAATATACATTCATCAAGAATCATAAGGTACAATACTATCTAATAGTTATAGGGTACAAATAAGCGATTAAATCATATTAGGAAACAATCAATATAAATTGAAGGATACAAGCAACAAAGTTACAGTCATAGAGTCATAAGAGGACATGGTTGGTAGGAATGATGAGAAGATTAAGTAGTGCAGACTTAGTAAATAGTTTGACAGTGTTGACATAATTATTTGTTTAGCAGAGTGATGGCATTCGGGGAAAAAAACTGTTATTGTGTCTAGTTGTTTTGGTGTGTAGTGCTCTATAGTATTGTTTTGAGTCCCTTCGGGGAGAGGGGGCGGTCTAGAAATACTGAAAAATAAATAAATAAATGAGGGTAATAGTTAAAACAGTTTATGTCCAGGATGTGAAGGGTCTGTAAATATTTTCATAGTCCTCTTTTTGACTTGTGTAGTATACAGATCCTCAATGGAAGGCAGGTTGGTAGTAATTGTTTCTTCTGAAGTTCTAATTATCCTCTGAAGTTTGTGTCTGTCTTGTTTGGTTGCAGAACCAAACTATCAGGCTTGGAAGCCATTGGTGGATAGGGCCTCAATCCTGCCACCATGGAGGATGTGATTTGGAACCCCGACACAAACCAGACAGTTACAGAGGTGCAGATGACAGACCCAATAATTCCTCTGTAGAACAGTATCAGCAGCTACTTGGAGGGTTTGAGCTTTCTGAATTGGCGCAGAAAGAGCATTCTTTGTTGTGCTTTTTTGATGATGTTTTTGATGTTAGGTGTCCATTTTAGGTCTTCAGATATGATAGAGCCTAGAATTTTGAAGGTCTCTACTGTTAATACTGTGTTGTCTAGTATTGTAAGAGGTGATTGTATGGGAGGGTTTCTCCTAAAGTCTACCACCATTTCTACAGCTTTGAATGTGTTCAGTTCCATATTGTTCCGGTCGTACCACGAGGCTAGTTGTTCAACCTCCCGTCCGTATGTGGCTTTGAGAAAAATCCATCTGGTTCAGTTCTAAGCTGGGAGAAAGGCACTGGAAACATGGAGGCTGATTGGAATAATGTTTATTGATGAAGCAGAACCACATATGACTCTGGACAGTTGGCAAAATGGAGTTGAAAGTGGGTTTTTTTAATACCTTCTTTGGGCTTTGTATTTAAGCTTCCTGTGCCTGTGCAAGACCATGTCCTTTAATATTCTATTGGCTGTTGTCAGATTCCTATCAGGGTCATGTAGGGATTATGTAGGGATCATGGCTGGCAGTATAGGAAAAAAGGAAATTCAAATCCAAGGTGCTTGTCTGAGCTAATTTTGTCAACCTTTTGTTTGTTGCTTATCTGAGTTTCTGTCTTGACCCAGTTTTTTCTGAATGGATTACCAAATCTGCATTTCTAAAAACTGGCCTCCTCAGTTTCTGGTTGGGGACAAGGAAACTGGGACTGGTTTCTGAATATGCTGGCTCAATCTTTCTTAATGGGCATAAAATATCTGCTGGGGGCTATTAAGAAAGACTGAGTCAATTTCTGTCTTTAAGAGCATATTTCTCTTTTAGGGAAATATAATATTCTGCCTTTTTAATATTTCCCAAAATTTTTCCTTCTTCTGGGGGGTAGGTGCTAACTTTCTATGCTATGAAGTATAAGTGCTATTGCTATTAGTCATTTTGAAATGCTCTGCAGCTTCTGAGAACTGGGCTGGTAGAATTTCACAAGGATTGGCATAGTTGTTGGCAAGTTTGGTTCCTCCAGGAAAGGACTCTGACATCAGTGGCAGACCATATTTGTAGCAAGTTTGTGGCTTTCTTAAAAATAGTCTGTGTTAGATAGCAGGGGCAACTGAAGCAGGTCGGCATACCTAAATACAATGCCATAGGAGTTTCCCATGGGGAAAATGGCATTCATAGCTTTTCAGTGATTTCCTCCTTTGAAGTAAGCTGAGGATCTGCTTTGACAAGTGATCCAACTAAAACTTCATGAAGTAGGAGCATTCCTTTCAATTTACAAAGGACTATGATTTTGTGCCTTCAAGCCTATTCAAAAGCTTGGACCTTTGTTCAATGGAGGATTCCATTAATATCAAAATGCCTTTGAATCAAACCTTTGAAGCTTTGCACAGGTCTAACATTTGTCTAATAATGAAACAAGACTTCATTCACTATCGGACTTGTATTTAATTTCTACAGCCTCCTAGAAATACTTTTTTTTCCTGTACTGCGATTGCCTTTTTTTCACTGCTGAATGTTACAGGTACATTATTTGTTTGCAAATGTAAAAAGTAGCATAAAATGTGCAAATTAAATCCACATCCTCCCATCTATCATGGTTTTAGACCTTGTTGTGAGGTACCTCAACAACCATATTTTGAACTATCAATATGGCACAGAACTCTGGACGTTAAAAGAATGTTGAATTAAACTGAGCCATCTGCATTATACTTTTTAGGCTGTGTTATAGAAAGTCCATGAAGAGATCTTAAATCAAAGTCCCATGGCTTATGAATACTTAAGCATCTTAAATAACAATAAATAAGTGAAGATAGTTACCTTTTATTATTTCCATGCCCATTCTGTTGTCTGGAACTTATTTATCACAATTATTATCACAATTGTCTACTGCAACTCAAGACCATATTCTGAAAGTATAAATAATATGTATTACAAGCAATTTAATGCTCATATATTTTATATCATTGTCACAACCACTACCACCATTCTTATACTCCCCTTTTTTTAAAAAACTAGTATTTTAGTGAAAATATTGAAAACATTTTACAGTTATTGATGTGTAATTTTCATCCTCCTTCCAAGGGACATGCAGCAGACATGACCAAGATTAGTTTCAGAAACAAACAACTTGAAAGAGCATCTAGGAAAGTAATCAAAAGCAGGAAACTGTGGAAATCTAGAACTATGGAGATCTAGACTGTTGGTAATTTTAGTTAAAAGGGATCAATTACCTGGCAATTTTATAGCTGTGAATCATTTGGCCATTTAAAAAAAACTATTTTAAGAGGCAAATGAGAGGTTTTGTAAACAAAAACTTCATAAGCTTCAGCCTTGTGGACTACATTTTCAAGGGAGAGCCTTACATGAAAGAAGAGGGAAGGATATGGAAGAAATGCCTGAGGGAAGACAAATACTGATTGCTTATCCTTCATTCAGCCTAAGTCCTTGAGAATGAAAATCTATTTTGAAATTTGTGGGCAAATAGCTATTCCAAAAACCCAATCTCCTATTTTTGTTTTTCCTATTTACTGGAAATGAACAGGAAAAGGAAATATTGTTGTAAATGTAATCAAGTACTGCAGGGAATCCTACAGACCATCTTGCCTCAATATGGACTAAGATCTTCAATCTTCTATTATACAGTCCCTTCGGGGAGAGGGGGCGGTCTAAAAATTTAATAAAATAATAAATAAAATAACAGGAGAAATGTATTTGGACTCAGAATTCATGTGAACTTTAAACAATATCTGAGCTTCTGTCCAAAGCTTGTTCAAGAAGCAGAGGGTTTTTTGGATCTTCTGTCATCTTCCCATAGAATCAGAACAAAATAAAAACATAATGTATGAAATCAGATGAAACCACGTGCCCTAATATTAAACTTCTCTTATGCCAGTATCTCTTTCATTCATAGTAGATAGTTCTGACTTTCTCCACTGCCAAAGCAAACATTTTCTTCAAACTAATCCTATATGTCTCAAGGTTCGTGTTCATGTTAATTCTATGCTCTCCAGACACTCTCCTGTGCTCTATGCTCTCAGATTGTGTCCTTAGACAATTTGTGAGAAAACAAAATAGAGTACTGTGGAAAATAAAATTACAAACAACATGGAGTACCCCACATCTAAACTGTTCCATAAAGTGTTCCATAATCTAAATGTAAACACATTCCTGTGGAGTGTATGCTCATATTTATATGAGTGATTCAAGTGATGCGTTTCCAGGGTCATATACATGAGATGGGTAGCTCCATACATTTGATAAATTAATTGAATAAATAAACGAGAGAGCAGATTGGATAGAAGAAATAACAGCTGATTCTCTAAGGAAAGTACAGCAGACACTGAGAGATTAAATCACATTAACATGGAATTCAAAACTTGAGGTAGCCTGAATTAAAGTCTTTGAAATTCTTCAAGTTCACTCATCTTCCCTTAATGTCAGATCATGTATCTTTTCTAATACTCATTAATTGGTGAGGTTTTTCTCTTATAGAATTTCCCTTCTTTATCCGGTCTCTTCTTTTTCAATCTGATGTAGCTGAATTAGAAAGGCTATCTTCCTCATCCATTCTTCTGGAATGCAATTTTTAAAAAATACTAATGTCTACATGAATTAAGGATGGTCAGGTTAATTTTGAAAGGTTCCAAACCTTTCTTCTGCTCTATTTTAAGAATTGAACTAAATTTCTCTGACTTTCTAGAGCAGACCCAGATGAAAAAGGATTCATGTATTGTACTGCAAGATCTGGAGATATATAGTAGGTAAACAGTATTTAAAAGTTTCCTTAAACATATTGCATAATAGCATGGATTGCAAAGTGCTATGCTCCACAACAGCAACATTTGTGATTTGCTTTGAACTGACTTAATCCTACAATTATCCAGGTTAATGTGACTGATGATCAGATTTCTCTCATTCCCAGAAAGAATTGCCTGACTCCAAGAAATGGTAAATCTACTCTCCTGGGAATTTGTTTAAGATGATTTATTGTATTTTAATTTTATTTCGTTTCAGTACAATTCTGTCATTAGAAGTTTTCGTAATTGAAAGAAAGAAAATGAATAATTAAAATATAATGCAAAAGAGAAAGAAAAGAAGGAGACAACAAAGTGACAATATAGAAACAAGAAAGGAAACTTGTTAAGATGCAGTGAGAATACTTTTTTTTGTCAGGAACACTTTTTCCACAGAACACAATTATCAGCTGTACTTTGGCACTTCGTTTTTATTCTGCACTAGGGAAGGGAATAGAAAGGAAGGGGAAGGGGAGGGGAGGGGGAGAGGAGGGGCATGAAAGGTTAGGGTTAGGGTTAGGAAAGGGAAGTAAGGCAAAGGGAAGGGAAGAGAAGGAAAAGGAAGAATTTGTCAGAGAAGTGGTAAAAATGTACTTTCTGAGAAACATATACAACATTACCATATCATTTTTGAACTGAAAATATAATTCATAAAGCATTGTGTGTTGAACTTGATACGACTTCATCCCTACTTTTATTGGCAGAAGTGGATTTTCAGTAAGTGGAATGATTGGTTGTGTGGTTGTATCATGATTGGTAGATTGGTGCTGATTGGTGCTGGCTGTGTGTGCATTGTTGTTTTGTATTGTAACAGCCTGGGTGGTGCGTGGTGTTCGTTTGTTGACTAGGGCTGGTTTCCAGATGTTTGGTAGGCGGGAGGTATCACCATGTTTATTCATGTTGTGGGGGTGTTTCTCTATTTCGATGGCTTCCATAATTATTCTCTTGTTGAGTTGTTCTGTTTTGGAGATTACAACAAAACCAGCATACCTACACCCGTGAAAATCTATGAAAACAAATATCTTACCTCTACGGGGAGGAAACCTTCCTGCTTACCAGATTCTATGAGAAGCTTGAATTCCGAAGATCCACCATCCTATGTGACCTAACATTCCTACGCAACTGCCGAGACAAAAGCCTGATCCCCACATGCTTCCAACTAAAATTCCATTCACAAACCTCAGCTACCGAAAGGATCCTGAAAAGAACTGAATTAGCCCTAATCAGAAACGAACTCCACAGGAAAAGATTCCTACTAGACAAACCAACCAGGACCTGCTCACTCTTCACCTCAAACTCAGCAACAAAATCCAGCCAGCACTCTGGGACAAATCCAAACAATTAGCCCTCTGGACAGCAGAAACAGAAACCTCCTGAGACAGAGAAACACTCCAACAAACTCTACAGATTAGAAAAATGACAGAAGCCTAACCCCCTCCTCAGCAACTCATGAAACAAACAGTACACAACATATCAGACAGAACCCTCACCACAGCTGAAACCAATGTCCTTTCCAAAGGATTCAACTTTGCAGTCGCCCCTAAATGCATCCCCACTGAAGACATCATATGTGGAGTTGAAGCTACATTCATCAAAATCAACCCAGATGAAGCCAATAAAATCAGACTTGCAGTCAGCAACGTCCTTTGCTCCAGTAATCCACCCAGAAGCAACTTACAGCAACAAGAAGAAATAGCACTCACCAACCTGAGAAAAGACAACAACATAATCATTCTCCCAGCAGACAAAGGAAATGCCACAGTGGTGATGAACACATCTGACTACCAAGCCAAACTATCCAACCTACTCCAAGACCCTGCTTACAAACCTATAAACACAGACCCCACCACCTACCTGGAGAAAACCACCAAATCCAAAATAAAAGCCTCTGCCATCAGTGAAGAGATCCAGCAAAGAATCATCCCCAGAGAGAAATATTCCAGATGCCCCAAGCTCTATGGCCTCCCCAAGATACACAAAGAAGGGATACCACTCAGACCCATAGTCAGCTCCATAGGCTCACCTCTACAGAATCTTGCCAAATTCCTCACCAAACAACTCCAACCTTACGCAGAATCCATCACCTCACACATACAAAACTCACTCCACTTTGTAGAAACAATAAAGAAACAAAACCTACAACCCAGTGACCGACTCGTGAGTTTCAATGTCATATCCCTCTTCACCCAAGTGCCTATAAAAGAAGACTTGACAGCTATCCAGAACAAACACAATCCCCCTAAACACATCCTGGATCTGACCAACCACTGCCTAACCAACACATATTTCATCCATAATGGACAAAGATACAAACAGATAGAAGGAGCACCCATGGGATCACCCCTCTCACCTGTCATTGCAAACTTATACACGGAACATTTTGAAACCAATGCCTTAGACAAATCTGAACACAAACCCAAACTCTGGCTTAGATATGTTGATGACACTTTCGTGATTTGGCCACATGGGAAAAAAACTGGACAACTTCCTCACACATCTCAACAGCCTACACCCCAAAATACAATTCACCATGGAAATAGAAGCAAACAACCAACTTCCCTTTCTGGATGTCCTAATCTACAAAAAACCCAATGGCTCCCTAGGACACACCATCTACCAGAAAAAAACACACACCAACCGCTACTTAAATGCACAATCCCATCACCACCCTGCACAGATCAACTCTGTAGCCAAGACCCTCATCTCCAGAACCAAACGCCTAGCCGACAAAGACCACATGAAAACTGAATTACACAAACTCACAAATGTATTAATTTCCAATGGATTCCAAAGAAAAACAATCACCAACCTAAAAGGAGACTCCCCCCAAAAACCAAGACACAGAACAGGACAATGGCATCATCCTCCTCCCTTACAGCAAAGGCACCACAGATAAAATCAGCAAAATTCTCCATAAGCACAATATCAAGACAGCCTTCACCACTGACCAAAAAATAGCCAACATCTTAAGAAACCCCAAAGACAAAATCCAGCTAGAAAACCAAGGAGTCTACGAAATACCATGCAAAATCTGACCGGCAACATATATAGGAAAAACAAACAGGAGAATGAATGGACGCATCACAGAACACAAGAACGCAGTAAGAAAAAAAGAAAAAACTTCCTCCCTTTTCCAGCACCTTAAAGCTACAAGACATGAAATCAATTTTGAAGGAGCCAGGTTAATCTCCAAAACAGAACAACTCAACAAGAGAATAATTATGGAAACCATCGAAATAGAGAAACACCCCCACAACATGAATAAACTTGATGATACCTCCCGCCTACCAAACATCTGGAAACCAGCCCTAGTCAACAAACGAACACCACCCACCACCCAGGCCGTTACAATACAAAACAACAATGCACACACAGCCAGCACCAATCAGCACCAATCTACCAATCATGATACAATCACACAACCAATCATTCCACTTACTGAAACAAAGCCAGCACCCCATCCCCTCCCACCAAGATTTACAGAAAGATGGCAGCTCTGTTCGCATTTTAAGCCAAAGACAGCAGCCTGAAGATGGCAAGTGAGATCTTGCCAAAATGTTGCCAAGACAATCTCAATCTTACACAGGAAAAGACCCGAATATAACAAAACCAGCATCTATCTATCTATCT
Organism: Natrix helvetica; assembly: GCF_964273705.1. NCBI lineage: Eukaryota > Metazoa > Chordata > Lepidosauria > Squamata > Natricidae > Natrix > Natrix helvetica. The sequence goes on from NC_138548.1 coordinate 51,286,834, forward strand.
ATCTATCTATCTATCTATCTATCTATCTATCTATCATCTATCTATCTATCTATCTATCTATCTATCTATCTATCTATCTATCTATCATCATCTATCTATCTCTGTATATGTATATGTATATGTATATGTATATGTATATGTATATGTATATGCATATTTATATGTATATGTATATGTATATGTATATGTGTGTATATATATATTGCAATAAATTGTTAATAGTTCTTTAAAAAATGATGAGTCATCTTAGCTATTTTTTTAACAAATTGCTCAGGAAGCAAGAGCAGAGTATGAACAACTAAAATATCAGATTAAACTTTTATTTATTTTAACATTTTACCTTTCCTTTTTTCACTTATTTATTTTTTAAATTTTATTTATTATTTTATTATTTTATTTATTTCATCAAGCATGTATTAGATAACATATATAAGTATAAACATGATTTTTAATACATGAAATGGATACGAATAAAAAGGAACATTAGGACAGGGACAGTGGGCATGTTGGGGCACTTATGCATGCTCCTTACCGACCTCTTAGGAATGGGGTGAGGTCCACAGTAGATAGTCTAAGGTTAAAGTTGTGGGGTTTGGGGGAAGAAACCATAGAGTCAGGTACTGCATTCCAGGCATTGACCACTCTGTTGCTCAAGTCGTATTTTCTGCAATCAAGTTTGGAGAGGTTTACCTTAACGTTGTGTCTATTGTGTGTTTGTGTATTGTTGTGGTTGAAGCTGAAGTAATCCCGATGGCAGCTTAGTTCTAAATTGTCTAAGCCCAAAATTTCAAGTCTGGTGACATAAGATATTCTGTTGCAAGCAGAGGAGCAAAAGACTCTCCTGGTGAAATGTCACTGGACTTGCTCAATTGTATTAATGTCCAATATGCAGTGCAGGTTCCAGACAGATGAGCTGTATTTGAGAATTGGTCTAGCAAATGTTTTGTATGCTCTGGTTAGTAGTACAATATTACCAGAGAAAAAGCTACACAAGATTCGGTTAACAACTCTTAATTTTTTTGGCAAAGTTATTACAGTGGGCTCTGGCGCTTAGATGATTAGATATGAGTACTCCAAGGTCCTTGACAGAATGAGAGTCATCTACAAGGTTGTGTCCACCCAGCTTGTATTTTGTGTTCTTATATTTTTTGCCAATGTGTAAGACAGGGCATTTGTTGGTTGAGATTTGAAGCTGCCAATTGTTTGACCATTCTGACACACAGTCAAGGTCTTTTTGAAGGGTAGCAGCATTGTTGGTGGTGTTAAATAATTTTGCATCATTACTTATTTGAGACAGCATATAAACAAACAAATAAATATAAAGTAATGTACAGAAATAACGAAGAAAAATGGCTATAATAACAACAGAATAACTTGAAGAACAGCAGCAATAAGGACCTTTATAAATCAACAGAGTCAAAATATATAAGCCAATAACAGAAAGATCACAATTCTTTAAAAGTTAAATAACACTCTAAGTAGAAAGGTCAATACAATAGCAAAACTCCAATAAGAAGACAGTTTGTTAATTTTGCACTGCAACTCTCAACAGAAAAAACTGCCTGTATGTATTGCCTGCCAAATGTATTAGTAAAAAGAATGAAAAAGCAGATTCAGTGTTAGTATTCACTGTATAAAAAATGTTAACATTGGGGAAAGGTTTGTAGAAAGTTAATTTATTTTATGTTATTGTTACTTCAGAATGCCTGTTTCTGATATATTCAAGGCATTGTGTGGCCTTAATGCAGTAGTAAATAGCATACCATTCCCTCCACAATCAAAGCTGACACCAGCCAGAGCATAGAACAACTCAAAGAAGAAAAGCAAGGTGTTACGTCCTTGGGGCTATGGCGCCCATTGAAAGTCATGGCTGGCTCCTGATTGGCTAAGACGCAAGCAGCCAGCCGGTGGGAGAATGCAGCTGTTCTATTGGTTCACCATCTGACAGCTCCACTATAAAAGAGCTGTCAGAGGTCAAATGTTGCTGCTTGCCGGTTCGTGGTTTGCCTTGCATTTTACCTTGTTAAACTGTTAATAAAGGTTGTTGTTAGCTTCAACCTGCCTTGCCTCAGTTCCTGCCTGCCTCATTCTCCCTACAGAACACTGGCAATGAAGGTGGGATCAGGACTGAGGTAAAGAAGAAGCGAAGTCACTAATAAGAGCTGCCTCAAGTCATAGGAGACGATACATCGCTCCAAGCTATGTCTCTGTTCTTCTAAGGATGGCTAGTCTACCGGCATTCACTGCATTCAGCCTGGCCACTGAAACATGGGATGCCTACCTCGAGGGTTTTGAGGGTTTCCTGGAGGCAACCTACTTAACCAGTTTGTCCAGTGGCCGCAAAAGATGATATTTCTTCAGCACATGTAGCCATGAGATGTTTGGAATGGCTAGGGCTCTAGCCGCCCCTCAATCCATCCATTCGATGCCTTGGGAGACTCTTTTGGAGAAACTTAAAAACCATTACGCTCCAACTCCCTCGCGCATAGCCAGACATTATGCATTTAGGCAGAGAACCCAGAAAGAAGGGGAATCTGTGAGCGACTACATGGCTTCCCTCAGAACAGTGGCCCTGCACTGTGACTTTCCTGTACTGGACAATGCCCTGTTAGAACAGCTGGTTTATGGTATCAAAGACCTCAGACTTCAGTGACGCTTGCTGGCATGAAAAGAGCTGAGCCTTCAGGCAGCCATGGATGAAGCCATGGCATATGAAATGTCAGAGAAATCCACCACAGAAATTCAGAGAATTATGCCACCAGCCACCCATGCCAGCAAGGGCCATTCTGGTCACAACGAAGAAGACGATGAAGAAGACTTCTCTGATGAGGAAGAGGAGATTAGCTGCCTCAAACTGGCCACCAGAAAAAACAGACTCAGGCTTTTTACCGCCTGAGTTGTGGTGGGAACCATGCAAGATCAGTTTTGCAGGTTCAAAGCCGCAATATGCTGTCGTTGTGACAGGAAAGGACATTTAGCCAGGGTCTGCAGAGCTTCCATGCCAATCTCGGACCACCTCCGGAATGTACCTTGTCAAGACAATTCTCAAAAAGACTTCCCAAACTCCGCAAAGACTGCTTTACCATCTCAGGTGACCAGCAACACCCTGAAGTGGTTATCAGCCATGCTTCCCTGACCAAGCCTACCCATAAGATCTACCTGACCGTGCACATAGAGGGAGAGCCCTGCAAGATGGAAGTGGAAATGGATAGTGCCCAGCCTGACCAAAGGTCAATTCAGACAGTGCTCACTTCACCTCAGAGACTATCAAGGACAGCCAATACCCATTGTGGGTTGTGATCCATTCACCATAGCCAGCAAGAACTTCCGGGGGTCTCTTCCCCTCATCATTGAAGATGGCCATCTGCCTAGCCTCCTGGGGCTTGACTGGTTCTCCGCATTGGGGCTCAATGTCTCTGGCATCCACTCCACTGTTCCAGATGCCTTTGCCATGCTGGCCAGCGAGTTCGCAGATGTGTTTGACAACAAGCTTGGTAAATATAAGGGGACCCCCATTTCTTTTAATTTATAAATCTTGAAAAATAAATAAATAAATAAATAAATTTTAATTTTGACCCCCAGGTGGTGCCAATGCGTCTAAAACTTGAGGGTTCTATCTTTTCTTTCTTTCCCTTCCGTTGTCCAAAATATTCCACAAAGACACTTGCAAGAAAAACAGTCCGTGTCCTTCGCCGTTATAAGTCTCTACAGACAAGCTGCAAACCCTCTAGTTAGCAATGTCAACAAACTCAGGGAAAATAGAGCAAAGTATGCTTTGTTTCAAAAAGAGAAAAAAAAAACCAAGTTCTGGCTTCCGAATGGCAGATTCAACTTTCTCTTATTTGTATCAAGCTTAAGGAAAACAAAAATCTCTAAGTGTCTTTAATAAAATTTAATAAACAATAAGAGGAAGGATTATTAAAGTAAAAAAAGTTTTAGATCAGCCAAAAAATAAAGGTAGCACAGATTAGGAGAAAAAAAATCAATTAATTCACTTAAGAGGAGAAACGGGAAGCATTCCAATCACTTCAATCCACAAAATGCTGTTACATAGAAGAGGAAGAAAAAAAACTTTCTAAGGCAGTCCAAAGATAAATTTCGCCACTTTGTTCTTTTGCTTAAAGGACTAATTTATCTTTTTTTTTAAATTCTTTGGGCAATCATTCTTAAAGAAAAAAAAAATCTCACCAGCTGGACTCACTTTCACTGCCTTCTTTCCGGAGCCGTCTTTGACTTTGTCAGCCTGGGGGCTGTCTGTTTACCGCCGACTTGGAGAACTTCCCTTGGATCCATCAGAGACTTTGCGGTGTCCCTGAGACCAGCAAGGATTTGTCTCCCTGTCACTGTCTCTCCGGGACGGTTTAGGTCCATATGGACCATGCAGCTGATAAAAGAATCAACGGCGGCCTCGGACTAGCGAGACCGCACGTTGTGTCGTTGCGACGTCTGGCTCATTCTCCTCGTGAGAGATTTTATTTTCCTGGGCTCCAATATCACTGCAGATGTGGACTACGGTCAAGAAATTAAAAGACATTTGCTCCTTGGGAGGAAAGCAATGACAAATGTAGACAGCATACTAAAAATCAGAGACATCACCCTGCCAACAAAAGTGTTTATAGTCAAGGCTATGTTTTTCCCAGTTGCAATGTATGGCTGTGAAAGGTGGACCATAAGAAAGGCTGAGTGCCAAAGAATTGAGGCCTTTGGACTATGGTTTTGGAGAAGACTCCTGCGAGTCCCTTGGATTGCAAGGCAATCAAACTGGTCAATCCTAGAGGAGATCAATCCTGACTGCATTTTAGAAGGCCAGATCCTGAAGATGAAACATAAATACTTTGGCCACATAATAAGAAGGAAGGACTCACTGGAGAAGAGCCGAATGCTGGGAAAGATTGAGGGCAAAAGAAGAAGGGGACGACAGAGAATGAGGTGGCTGGATGGAGTCACTGAAGCACTAGCCATGAATTTAAATTGACTCCGGGATGGTAGAGGACAGGAAGGACTAGAGAAACATTGTCCATGAGGTTGCAATGTGTCTGACATGACTTTGCGACTAACAACAACAATGTAGACAATCTATTCTCACTCCCTTTCTATATCATGGTGACAAAAATAAAAAAAAGGTTAGTTATACAAGTCTATTAAAATTTTTGAAATGCAATATAGGAGTTTCTTTAAACCGTCCGAAGTTCTGTTCAAAGTCTGAGTCTATTTTCCTGAGTTAAGGGTTTTTTGTTTGTTTGTTTATTTCTGCTGTCGAAATCAATCCTGCAAAATGATTTTGGCTGGACTATGTGCTAATGTTTTAGATAGCACCTGCCTTTTAAAAATATTGAATAATTAATCTCCAGTGAAATATTTGCATTTGGCAGAATAATATGTGATACATTCAAACATTATCCTTTTTCTTTCATCTCAATTTTAATTCCAAAGAACTTTTTTCCCTGCCAATTCATTAAAAACTTAATATTTTTGATGACTGACAGTATAAAATGAATAACATAATATTCTTAAAGAAATGCTATTGCTTATAACAAGAAACACTGACTCCATAAGAGTGATTGAAAAGCTGTCATCTTTATCTTTTCATTGAGTTATGATATCAGGCATACAACAAATAAATTTATTGATTGGAAAAGGTATACAAAGGTACAGGAAAGCAATTCCCCACTTTTATCCCTGTAACAGGTTATTGACCTTCTCAAAGAAGAAAATGAGCAGTAAATTTAGGCAGTTCTGGTGTCTAAGGATTAAATCTAAAGAATATCTGTCTAGAAACCATGATATTTTCCTTTATTTGTTTGATAATTTGCCTACTGTTCTGGAATATTCTTATGTTTGTAGATCAAACATTTGGTGCATGTAAATTATTTATCTTCTATATCAAAATATTGCTGTAAATATTATAGGCTGGCAAATATTAGAATTCTGAAAGACAATGTGATATCCTGCCTCAACATATATTTCTGTTTTATTGTTCTATATGTGCATTAAACAACTTAAATTTAGAGGCACTATTTTGTATTTATTTATATGCACTATACAGTTTAGATTAGAAGACTATGAATATTCTAACTACTGTAGTATCACTAGAGAAGAATAATAGATATGTAATGTAAGCCAATATGTAGTGACATCCAGCTGGATCTTTTGTCATTTGATATGTATGTATGGGTATGACCGTATGTAGTATCCATTCACATCCATAATGTACAGAGAAAATTGGCAATCAGTATCATTTAAAAAAATGCAAAACACAAATTGGAAAAATATACTAGTAATTAAAGTCATTACAGACTTACTCAAGGGCATCTATGTTTGTGCAACTCTGGTACTGAATATATACAACACCAGATTTAAAACCTTAAAGAGATACTGAAATCTTTCGCAACAAAAGTCTCCAAGAATCTTATGGCATCTTAAAGACTAATTACTGTTATTACATATGGGCATACTACAAAAAGCTGAGACTGTTCCCAAGAAATCACACAAAACATAAAAATTGATGGACTAGAATTCAGAATTGCTTCATGTGGTCTGATTTTACATTTATGCACACATTCCATTTGAAAGATTCTTTGGAGATCCCAATTCTAGAGGACAACCTGGTCTCTCAAGAACAGTAAATATCGGATGGATGGATAGATGGATGGATGGATGGATGGATGGATGGATGGATGGATGGATTGGTGGGTGGGTGGGTGAGTGGATGGATGGAGTGATAAATATATGGAATTACAGACTATTACTAATATGTTTTGTATTCTAAGAAAAATGCTTCAATTGAGATCAAGTACATTTTACTTATTATTCATGTTTGATAGTTGAGCTACATGTCAGGCTCCAAAACCCAAGAAAGACACACCGAGGTTTTACTAAGCAGTTTCCTTTATTGTTCCTCACCTATAGACAAAAACCTTGCAAAACTCCATGCCGTGTTAAATGTATATTCTAGGCTATTTTGATTCTCTTCTTCCTATACAAACCATCTGAACTTCACTGTCTTTTGGTCCTCTAGAATCACTTCCTCCCTCCTGGGAATTTGGACTACATTCCATCATATCAAGTGATGTGATGGCTAATACAGATTACCTTTAGAGATAAGGAATACAATCAAAACTTATCATCTTTCTCACCTTTCCTAATACCTTCTCCAATTTATATCTATGATTTATCACTTATGATTCATGATTGTAACTATGATCTATGACCTACCACTTTGTTATTTGTATGTACACTAAGAGTTTATGTACTGAAAACAATTTCCTTGCGTGCCAAATCATACTTGGCCAATAAAGAATTCTATTCTATTCTGTTCTGTTCTGTTCTGTTCCGTTCCGTTCCGTTCCATTCCGTTCCATTCCATTCCATTCATCAAAGACAAGATAGCTCTTACATTTCTTCATATTCTCCATAACTGCTACTGATGTCAAAGATTAAAATCACTGCATAAAGAAATCAGGGAGGAAGGAATGGATATTTCTGCCTTATCTTTATTTATAACTATATGTGGACAATTTAATGCATAATTATCCTAAAGTCCTAGTATGCTTGATAGTGGAATATAATAGATGAATCCTTCAGTTCTCTTTTTCTTTATAACTTTATTGCATGAGGAACAGAGAGGCATAATTTTTAAAATGTTGGATGGTAGTTTCAAGAGAAGCATTGTTATTTCTTATATACACATACCCTTTTGCCACAGTGTCGAATCTGAATGAAAACATGCAAATATGAAAGAAAAATCCAAATTAAAAATTTAAAAGGATGAGAATACACAATGCAAGCAATATTTTTTTTCAGAGAGAGAGGGGGGGAGGGAGGGAGGTAAAATTATCCAAATAAGAACCATCTGTCTTTAGTGTTGGGCGTTTGTGTTGATCCCAATCTTGGGCATATTGGTTTGTCATATTCATTTGTTCAGACATGAATGCTTACATACTGACTTTAATAATTACCATGTTTAGAATTACCATGATGTCTTCCATGGACATGTTCCAATCCTGATTAGAACTATTCATAGCTATTACTAGATATCAAATTTGGTTTCTAATCTATCAACCAAATATATCTGAATACAAAACCAGGTTGGTGTAATAGGAAGATTACTGGTTACTGTGTCTAAGGAAGGTCTAGGATATAAATTTCTCCACTCCTACTCCAGGTAATACTCCTGCTGTTGCTTTTAGGCATGATGTATTGAGCATTTTATATCTAGCAGCCCATAAATCCATTTTTAAATTAAAAATTAAAAAGATAAAATAAAGTAAATGTATGGTAAAAAAAATGTCAAGCTAGTGGCCAGGATGTTGTGATTGAAACAACTTCTTCTTCTTCTTCTTCTTCTTCTTCTTCTTCTTCTTCTTCTTCTTCTTCTTCTTCTTCTTCTTCTTATTATTATTATTATTATTATTATTATTATTATTATTATTATTATTAGTGACATACCTTAAAAATGCTATGCATCTTCAATTGTCATACCACAGACACCATCTTGACTTTTTTATTTTCTTAGTTATGTTAGTATTCGTGTGCAAACTGTATTCACTCACAACTGCTTCTGATTATGTGGATGGGTGAGCGAATACTTTTGGCAATATAGTGTATTATATCTAGTCCACTCGAAAGACCTCTGGGTGGCTTACAACAAATACAATTAACACATAATTACAGGGCTTAACAAAGAGTAGACCTTCAGACATAAACCACTATGGCAACGTCCCTATTTCTTTTTCTCATAGTCTAGAGTTAATGCACAGAGAAAAATAATAAAATAACATTGTTCATATCAAAGAGAAAATCTGAATCAGAAGCTGCTGCTTTTTCCCCTCCAGCTGTATATACATATTTCAGCAACTAGTACAAAGGAAAAATAAAATAAAATAAATACAGGTACTGTTTATATCTTCAGGTTAGCAACATGAAAATAAAGTGTTACTGGACTTCATTCTCATATTATAAAAGCAAAGGTAAAAATAGATTAGATATTCTGTTGTTTTGGGGAAAAAATTCAGAACAGAAAATACCATCAGAGTGTTATATACGGAGAGTATTTATGCTGTAGATCATATTCTAAGATTAAACATATGATTATTTTATCTATATTTTTTCATGGTTTACATATAATAAATTTATCTTTATTCTATAATGTTTATACTGCAGTTGGTTTCATCACAAATATAGCAATGTTCTCCATATTCATGGAACCTGATGAGAAATAAATTAAATCAATAGATAATGAATGATTCAAACAATTATTTCCCAGTTTGCATAAATTCCCATAAAACTCTGCAACTTTAGGATTTTAAGATGGGTTGATTTTACATAAAAGGATTAAGAATACCTATAGGTCTATTGCTCCTACACCTCACCTATATGAGCTATCTATATATCTTGTGTTTATAGACATCATCATGAGAAGAACGTTCTCTTTTTTGGATCTTTTTTGTTTTGTGAGCCTTGTAATCTTTGTCCTTTCTTGGTTTATTTATTTATTTCTATTTTTACAATGTATGTGGAACAATGTTAGTCCCTCTGAATTATAGAGTGTGCGGTTTTGTTTTGTTTGCCTAACTTTACCTCCACAGTTCTTTCAAATAATGAAGTCTTGTTGGCATTTGTGTGTGGCAGAGGTGGGTTCTTACCGGTTCAGCCGAGTAGGTAGTAACTTGACCGGCCATGCCCCTCAACCCGTTTTATTGGCAGCACCATAGAAGCATTTTTTCTCAGAAGCATTTTTCACTATTGTGCATGTGCGCATAGTGCGCATCAAGCACACACATGTTCCCAATGTGCGTCCCTGAGAGAACCGGCAGTAACAGAAGCCAGAACCCACCCCTGGTGTGTAGTAAGGCAACAAAAGCACTATATCATTTCAGCCCTTTAAGGTTGTCACTCTAAAGTCATTCTCTGGTGTTTGCAGTGTTAAAAGGTTTTGTCTGCCTGTCATTCCCAATCATTAATTGATTCAGGATTCATATCCTCATAATTAATTATTGGAATCTCTCTCTCTCTTTCATACACAAGCACATTGTTTGCTGTTGATGTTAAGTGATAGATTGAAGCAGGGGTGAAGCAGAGGTGCTTCAAATTTTAGCAAGGGGTTCTTTGCCCAGATGCTGGATGGGTGTGGCCTAGTAGACCTCCTGCACCATGGTGGGGGGGGGTTGCCCTCCCCAGGCTCTGGAAGCTTTCCTCGAGCCTCTGGGAGGACAAAAATGGCCTCCCCAGTCTCTGGAGACTATCTGGAGGCTGGAAACAGTCCAATTTCCAGCCTTTCCAAACTTCTGCACGGGCCCTGTGCTTACCTGCATCCAAAATGGGCCACATGGGGACTCTTGAGAAGAGCAGGGTGGGCGGGGCCAGCCAGGAGTGAGATTCTGGGGTTCTCCAAATGCACAGAATTTTATCTAGGGGTTCTCCCGAACCCCTGCGAACCAGCAGCAGCCTACCCCTGGATTGAAGTGAGTAGCAAAAGTGCATTAACCATTTGATTAAAAAATGTTAGTGGAGATTCAATATCATGATCAGATGAAAGCCTAATCATGTTCACGTTACTTATACAGAAGTTTCATCTTTATCTAAAATATAAGAAAATTGAGACATGCATAATTCTTAGTTATCTCCTGTGTGTTTTGCATTCGTCAGGCATGCTTATTAATTTAATGGAATTTAGTTCTTTGGTATAAATGTTGTGTATTTATCTGATCTAAAAAAGGAACCCCTTTAAAATTATCTCTTTGATCCTTTATCTTTTTCAAAAAGTCATTGTCATATATTCTGCATTTAAACACCCATTTAAAGTTATTGGAATTTGAAAGCCCTATGATATATCATCCTTTTAATCATACTATTAATTATAGAATATTTTAAGATGTTATAAAGATTTAACCGTACAATCAAAAACTCCATAGTATATATTGTTCTCCAGTATGGAAGTGAATATTGACCTTTTCTGCTTCTGCTTTTGCCATAAGGGAACTTTGGTCATATATGAGGGAAATTCAAATTTATAATACCTATGCTGAAATTGAAAAGAGACAAGAAGAAAAAATACCTTGCTTAATTGAAGAAGGGAAGAATTTCCTTTTTCCAACTGAAGAAAAATAAGAGTAATTTCATGAAATCTAATATAAATGTAACTTAGAATGGAAGCAAAAGTGTACCCTACAGACATGCAGTATCAGATTAAATATATTAAGGATAAAGTTTGAAGCCCACTTTGGCCCTTTCTAATCAAGTGATTGATTGGTGAAAACATTAGCATTTGAAAAAAAAATAGACTGAATGGGCTATATGTATAATATACAATACCTTTTACTAAACTAGATTATTCCTCACTATGGGATTTGGTCTGTTCATCTCTCCTTAATTATCTATTTCAAAGCACTACTGGAGTTAAGCTAAAATATGACATTTAAGGAAAAATTAATTTTTCCTCCCCTAGGGTTAGGAGAGGAAACAACAGGAGCTAAGCTTCCATTGATTAACATATCTGAGGTAAAAATGATAGAGCTAATTACAGGTGGGAGGCGGGTTGATGGGCCTATCAGACACATAATGGCCAAATTGATCAATGATGTATAGAGGCAAATATCTCTTCAATGGTAGTTTTTACACTCTGACAATGTTAGCAGAGGCTAACAAAAGCTAAGTGGTTAAAATATTTTAAGTTCCGGAGATATTAAGATCACAATGTCTGTCTATTCTTTTATAGCTATACCTGGAACTCGTATTTATATATATTTATATTTATAAATATAAATATAATAATAATAATAATTACACACACACACACACCATGTTTTCCCCAAGACAAGACCCACCCACTTCTTCTGCAGCTGCTTGCCATTGCTCAAAAGCTTCTCCCCCAGCCTCTGTTTCTCCATCAGAGCCTTCTGCAAAGCCCTATGCAGCTGACAAACAGGCTCTGGATTGATGCATGTGGGACCCTCCACCCTCCATTATGTCATCAGAGGCCTCCGAGAAAGCCCTCTGCAAGCAAGGAACAAGGTCCGGATTGATGTGCATGGCTCCCCAAGCCTCCATTTCACCATCAGAGCCTTCTAGAAAGCCCTCTGCAGCTGATAACAGAGTTCAGGATTGATCTGGAGCTCTGTTATTGGCTGCAGATGGCTTTCTGGAAGGCTGTAACAGCGAAACAGAGGCTGGGGCAACATGTGTGAGTGGTGGCAAGTGGCCATAGAAGTAGGTCGGCAGTGGGCTCCTGCTGGGTGGGGTTGTCAGTGCTGCCATGGTGAGGTGAGTCAATAATTAGATCCACCTGAAAAGAATAATCTGGAATACTGTATTTTCGACAGCATGTTTTAAGGTAACTATTGTATAATTTTGGGATGCGTTAAAATCTATTTTATCTCAAAACACATGCATAAATTTGAGTAAACTGAACTTGCAGAAAGCTGGGTTAAAGTTTTGAAGACATCTCAAAATATGGTTAACAAGCAATTTTCTGTCTGCAATTGAGAAAAAGTGATTTTTTTTCCAAAAAAAAGCACACATTTTCTAATCTATCATATCTCTCTTCTTTCCCTCTGTCTCTTTCTCTCCCTCTCCCTCTCCTCTCTCCCTCCCCCCTCTCTCTTCTTGAAGTGATTTACTTTTCCTAACTTTCTCATGATAACTAGAGGGAGTCTCTCTATATATTGTGAGAAATATCTACCAATTTTATAAAAAGGGTCCTTCATAACACTGTAATAGCAATACCAATAAGACTTATATGCTGCTTCATAGTGTTTTATAGACCTATCTAAGTGGTTTACAAAGTCAGCATATTGCCCCCAACAATTTGGATCCTCATTTTATCAACCTCAGAAAGATGGAAAACTGCGTCTGTCAGGATCAAACTCCTGGTGGTGAGCAGAGTTAGCCTGAATAAGGTTAGTGATTCCTTGGTAATGCAGATATTTCAGTGGTATTACAAGATAATTCCTGGTAAGTGACTTTATTATGTTTCCTTGTCTAGTTCTGGCTAACTTGTTCATCTTGCAAAGATAATCCACATCTTTAGTACTATCATAAATACAACTGAGAGCCCTCTGCTCTTGTTATTTATGTAAAGAAATGCATAGTAAGTCTTTCTGAGCTATTACAGCTATTAATCATTTTAGTAATTTCTTTGTGAGTAGGAGAACAAAGAGTCTATATTGAGGGTATGCTTGGCCCAAACTACCTTTCTAACTTTCGTTCTAAAATGAGATTTGAATATAGGGCTTCCTGAACGCAATAGTATTCATTAGGTTGCGCTAATTTGTGTTCATTAGATGGCACTAATTTATTTCCTAAATTCTTCAGTAGCTGAGAACCCCACTAAAATTTAAGAAGAATGAAATCAACTTAGTAAGATCTGGAAATGAGACCTTATTTTCCAATTGAAATATATAAATAATATTTTGGCTTCAACTCAAAGAACACAGAGAATGATGCAGTAGAAATTCTGAGCAATTACCTTGCTAAAATACACAGAATAAATTATCTATTTTTTTAAAAAAATGTAGAAATGGTTATGCTGTTCAACGGTGCTTGGTTAAATTGCTTAGTGTATTCTTAATACTTTTACATTTACTACATGAGGTTTCTGTGCCTGTGCCTGTCAGACCTTTACCTATAAGCTAATGCCCTAGAAATGTCAGCAATATGGTTTCATTTACTTGGTACAAATAAAATATAGCCTATTTGTCTAGCAATGTATTTTTAAGGACAAAGTAAAGACCCTAGCCCTAATACTAACCTTGGTGACCAACCCACATTGGATCCCAAAACAATATAATTTTTCTTTCCTCTATCCAAATACAGAGGACCTTTATGCTGATCTACTCTAATGCCTTATCTCTGACATAATACTGTGTTTTCCCAAAAATAAACCCAATCTTATTTTTTGGGGGGGCCTCCAAAATAAGCACTGAGGCTTATTTTGGGGGGATGTCTTATTTTTTTCCATGTATGGGATGACCACTTCTTCTGCTTGCTTGCAAACCTCAACAAGGCAGGAGGCCATGCGGTGTGCCAGTACTGCTGCCATGAGGCAGGGGCTCACATGCCGACACCAACTTATCTCAGGGCATCCACAGCCAGGCCATCCATGCCCTAATATCTACCTCTCAGTGGTTCCTGATACACGTGGTTGTTATTGCTGCTGCCACAAGACTGCTATTGATGTGGATGACCTCACTGTGAGGGCCCTGAAGTAAGCTGGTGAGCGGCGCATGTGGCCTCACCTCACCTCATGTCAGTAGCACCTGAGCAACCAGATGGAATGGATGGGCAGCCAGCTGTGCAGGCTCTTAACTGGGGCTTATTTTGGGGGTAGGGCTTATATTAGGTGCACATAAAAATCATGCTATGACTTATTTTTCGGATAGGTCTTATTTTTGGGGAAACATGGTACAAGAAAGCTACCAAAAGGTTCTGAACATAGATCACTGATCCAGAGTGTTTAGACTGTAACTGTGAATTATCATATTTTAACTTTTCATAATTTCTGAGGGCAGAGTTAATTTCCTCTTTTGGAAAAGTTCCCAGACAAGAGGATGGAGCTTTTGTTTCTCATTTATTACCCATTCTTATTCTAATGTTAGATATAAGGTAGCTAAATTTTATTCAGTTCTATATACTTTTGACAAGCTCTGCTGAAAATGCTGTCTGATCATTTATATAAATAAATAATATTTTTAAAACAAAGTTTTATTGTTTTTTTTAAAATTTACAAGGAAAAAGGTAGTGGAAAGGTGTACAAATTTTGGCAGTTGCAAAGTGTGGTAGGCGCCCCCTCCCTCCAAACTCATAGTATACATCTGAGTATAAAACATTAATACATAATCGTATATAATCAGCATATTAGTTCTATTGGTACTTTCAATCAGTTTAATACATTGTAATATATAATCCACATATTAATTCCATTACTACTTTCAGTCAGTTTATATTAATGAGATTTTCTTATTCATTTTTGTGATCTGAGCTTTCTTGGTATTGCCCCTTCTCCCCCCGCTGGCAGAGCTCCGGCCCCTCCCGTGTCCTGCATATCCGTTGTAGGATCTTCTGTTTTTTCTAGGTGTATTTTGTTTTTTTCCATAAAGGCCTGTGCCTCTATGGGTGTGTTAATTCTAATTCTTGTCTCCTCCCAGAATATCAACATACTTCCGGTTCCGGCGGCTGACGGCGACGGGCAACTCCTTTGCTCGCTCCGGCTCCCCGGTGGGCTTCCCCACTCCTTGGGGGACACAGGACGCCCCGAAGAGGCGGCACCGCGGGGGATCCCTGCATCAGCGGCGGCTGGTGGGGAGCCCCCCGCTTCGCTCCAGGCACCTGGGAGCAGTATCGGAGGGCGCGTAAAGCGTCTTCGCAACAGGCTGATCGGAGAATGAAAAAGCAGAAGGAAGCAGCGGCGGTGTGGTGAGGCGCTTACCCCCCTTCACTCCCTTTGTGGATTTGAAGAACCCTTCAGCATTTTAAAACTTTGGAGGCGCGGCTGGAGGGAGGGGGATTTCCCCCCCCCCTCGGACAGGCGGCTTGGAACAATTTTGCTCTCAGCCCCAGGGGAAGGAGGAGGGGGGAGAGCCAACCAATGATGCCACACCCCTGCTTAAAGTGACTTTCATTGAACTTAACCCCATAATTTACTGATGATCTGAGAACTTTGGGAACTTTGAAAACTTTGTTATGCCCCTGAGCCCGAAGCTGGCAGGGCAAGATGGCACACTTCCGTTGTCTTCATGAACTGTGAAACCTGACTCCACCTTTAAAAACTCAGGCTTCCGGTCTTTGTCTCCCTGTTACCTAGAAGAATCTCTTGTGGATTGTTATTCTTTGAACTCTCTGGGGGGAAAAATCTTACTCTATTGCCAGGCTGACTAGAGAAACTCTCTTTTGCTTGGATCTTCTGCCTCCTGGACTCATCTGGCTGCTCTGCCTCTCCAGCTGTCCATTCTCTACACTGACTGAACTCTTTATTCTATAAACTATGTCTCCTAAAAGACCACCCCCTGGAAAACCTGGCTTTGCCACCTCTGCCCCGACATCAGCAACATCCAGTCCTGCTACACAGTCAAAGATTACAGACCTGATGCAACCTAAAAGTACAGAGATGGATTTACAACAAATGCTTCAGTAACTCATACAGGGCCAAGAGGAAATTAAGAAACAATTAAAGGAAATGAAAGAAGAAATTAAAGAGAACCAAGTCCAAATTTATAAGAACTCACAGAGACTGGACCTTGTGGAGGGTGGGGTGGTGGAGGTGAGGGGGGGGGTAGAAGCAGTGCAGAAGGGAAACAAAGAACTTGATACCCAACAAATGAAAACAGAATTTGAGAGAATGTCCTTTTATCTTAGATTTCAAAATGTGATAGAAACAGATGATGAAAACATAAGGGACATCATGACAAATATCCTGGCTGAATATATACACAAAGAAAAACAACAAATGGAATGGGAGATAGATCTGGTTTATATAGTGAATTCAGCCTATGCCAGAACACACAATGTACCCAGGGAGGTGCATATTAAATTTCTTAGAAAAAGCACAAGAGACGAAATTCTGGGTGTACAAAGGGGGCAGGCCCTGACATACCATGATAGGGAAATAACCATCTTGAAGCAGATCCCCAAGAAAATTAGGGAAAAAAGGAAAAATTATTCGCAATTGGCGAATAAATTATACCAGGAGGGGGTGTGGTTTAGATGGTTGATGCCTGAAGATAAATAAATAATATTGTCAGGCCTGTATTTATGTTCCTTTTAGGATCTTTGGCCTGTCACACTTTCTATTATTTCACTGTGCTGTTTCATTAGAGTAGTAGTTGGGAGGGGGAAATAGATAGGAGTAGAATTGTGGAATGTGTTGTTATCATTCCTTTCTAGAAGCCCAAGAACATCTTTTGTCTCCACACCTCGACACCTGACCAGAACCAGCTGGGTGGAGATGCCAGCGTTGCCAAAGAAGATTGGGCCATGTGATGGATTTATGGTGTGTGTGGGGGGGAAATCATGAACTTTCAACTGTGTGGAATCCCAGGAGGTTTTTCAGATTTGGGATTTCACAGATGTGCCAACATGTCTGTCTTATTACATTGGAACTTTAAGGATAGCTCTGCCTTGGACTCTGATTTAATTTGACATGATATTTGGAACGCTGACATTATCCCAAATCTTCTCTGAGACCCTGGAAGAACAGGTGAAACTGGTACAGCAAGTCATGAAAAAACTTCTAGCTGCCCAACTATGCGCAAAATTGTCGAAGTGTGAGTTCCACAAGACCTTGCTAGATTACCTGGGGTATTGTATCTCCAACGAAGGGGTAGAAATGGATCCAGGAAAAGTGAAAGTGGTGTTAGATTGGAAACCTCCAAGTACTCACAAACAACTACAAAGCTTCCTTGGATTTGCAAATTTTTATAGACAGTTCATTCCAACTTTCATGGAAATTGCCCTACCATTGACTGAGCTATTAAAGACGGGCCTTTCCCCAACAAAGCCAAAAGCAAACCAACCACTAAAGTGGACAATGGACTGTCAAAAAGCCTTTGAGAAATTAAAATGGCTCTTTGCCCAAGAGCCCATATTGCAACACCCCGACCCAGAGTGACCATTCATAATCCAGACGGATGCCAGTGATGTAGCAATAGCCATGGTACTACTGCAAAAGAGTAAAGAAGGCCACCTCTTGCCATGCACTTACATCTCCAAGAAACTCACTGCTACTGAAAGAAGGTGAGCCATTTGGGAAAAAGAGGCATTCGCGATCAGGTGGAGCATGTTCACCTGGAGAGATCTCCTAGAAGGGGGAGGGAAATACCGTTCGAGGTCTGGACTGCTCATAAAATCTCGAAGCTCTCCTAGCCCATCAGAGGTTATCCCCCAAATAAGTTCGCTGGGCACAATACTTCCAAAGGTTTAAATTTGAAATTAAACACATCCCCGCAGGAAAGAACTTGTTAGCAGATGCTCTGTCAAGAAAACCACAATATGACAGTAAGAAGGAAGACGTTATCCACCCCATCATATCTCCCTCTCACCAAAAGGCAGCTCAAGTCACCACTCTTACCCAGTGGACCGAGCTCAAAACAGCACTCCGGACAGACCAGTGGTTCAACAACAACAAGGACACCCTAACGATGAATGATGGCTTAGACTGGAAGGGGTGCAAACTGTATGTCCCTGCAGGGAAGAGGCTACAAGTTCTACAGTGGAGTCATGATGCGAAACTAGGAGACCACTTCATATTTCTAAAAATGCTCCACCTCGCCAGGTGTCAATTTTGGTGGCCAAAGATGAAATCGGAGGTGGAAGATTATGTAAAAAGCTGTGCTACTTGTGCCACGATGAAAACCCGGCTGGGAAAGCCCCCCTGGACTACTACAACGAGTGGCTAATCCTAGCCGACCATGGGAAGAGATCACAATGGACTTCATCGTCGAGCTTCCAGACAGCAGTGGTAATAGAGTAATCTGGACAGTTATTGATTTGTTTTCCAAGCAAGCGCATTTCATCGCTTGCTCAGGGCTGCCATCCGCAAAGAAATTAGCGAAAATGTTTGTGAAACACATTTATCGCCTGCACGGGGTGCCAAAAAGGGTCATTTCAGATCACGGAGTTCAGTTCACTGCCAAGTTCTGGAGAAAGTTCCTCAGATCGATTGGGTACACACAGGGACTCAGCTCAGCATTTCATCCCAGCACAAATGGCGCAGCGGAGAGGGCCAATGTGATGATGGAACAATACATCCGGTTTTATGTGGTATCAGCAAGACAACTGATCGGACTTGCTACCCTTTGCCGAAGTGGCATACAACAATGCAGTCCACAGCAGTACCGGATTAACTTCTTTCCAGATTACCAGTGGCATGGAATTCGTTCCCATGCCTGAGCTGCCTAAAGAACCTCCCTCTTCCATGTCTCTGAACAAATGGATGGACACACTAAAGAAGGGATGGGAAAATACAAAGAAGGCTCCAGCAGATGTGGCAGAAGCCTACAAGAAGCAAGCTGATAAACATCACTCCCTCCAACCCCCCTTTCAGGTGGGGGACAATGTTTTTGTATCTACCAAATACATAAGATTAAGGATGCCTAGTAAGAAACTGGGTCCAAAATTTCTAGGTCCTTTCCCAATAGAAAAGATAATTAACACAGTTACAGTTCGACTCAGCCTATCCAGAATTCTAGGGAAAATTTACCCAGTATTCCATTGTAGCTTGTTGAAGCCAATAATGGGGTCTAGAATAAGACCATCCATCCACGCTCCCCCCTCCTCCTGTTGTGGTAGAATAGGAAACACATTATGAGGTGAAAAAAATCTTAGATTCCAGGCTGCATAGAGGTCGCTTACAATATTTAGGGCATTGGAAGTGGTACCCTTTGTCTGAAGCTATGAGGGTGAAAAGTTGGGATCTAAAAGCGGATAAATTAATCAAACAATTCCATGAGAAGTTCCCTGATAAGCCAAAGGGTCCCCCTGGGGGAGGCAGAGGTGGTTAATTTTGTTATGTTAACGTTTATGTTGATCTCTTTCCAGGAAATATTTTTCTTCTGAGGAGAGGCCGCCTGTCAGGCCTGTAGTTATGTTCCTTTTAGGATCTTTGGCCTGCCACACTTTCTATTATTTCACTGTGCTGTTTCATTAGAGTAGTAGTTGGGAGGGGGAAATAGATAGGAGTAGAATTGTGGAATGTGTTGTCGTCATTCCTTTCTAGAAGCCCAAGGTCATCTTTTGTCTCCACACCTCGACACCTGACCGGAACCAGCTGGGTGGAGATGCCAGTGTGGCCGAAGAAGATTGGACCATGTGATGGATTCATGGGTGTGGGCAAAAGATCATGAACTTTCAACTGTGTGGAATCCCAGGAAGTTTTTCAGACTTGGGATTTCACAGATGTGCCAACATGTCTGTCTTATTACATTGGAACTTTATGGATAGCTCTGCCTTGGACTCTGATTTAATTCTGCATGATATTTGGAACCCTGACATTAAACCTTAACCATAGATCCGCTGATCATTTAAATTAATTTTAACAAAAAAGCTCATAAGAAGCTGAAAGTGTTCTAATATGTACAGATGGTTTATTTTATTTTTTTCCCTGAGTAAGCAACTTCAGTACAAGCCACTTTCAATATAATTTCATCTAACTGGCACAAAAACCAGAAGCTTATCGAAGGGGAATAATGTTTCCTAATTGTTCCACCATTTTTTTCATGGGATTCAGTAGACCACATACTTTTTCCTGTTTCTGCTTCTTCAGAACAATTGTGTGGTGATCTGACTGAGATATGATGAATGATCAATACCACCAAATGATCCTCATATGGAGTGATGGTTTAATACTTCAACATTTAGGATTAAAACCTTTATCCTCATGCTAAAGAGGACAAGACAAACTCATAAAAAATGCAGTGCCTATTATATACTAGGTTAGATTCATTTTAGGGGCAAATAACATTTTCTTAACTTGAATACAATAATGTCTCCATCTCTGAGGGGACAAGGAATTTTGACCAGTGGTTCATTAATATCATTGAAATAAGTAAAGCTGAAATGTTTGCTTCATGTAGTAGGGGAAGGGGAAGAGGAGGAGAACAGAAGTCCAATGAAAAATAAATATGCCAAACAATAATTTTATAGGGAAACTATTTTAAAATGATTATCAATAACATTTTTTTCAGTATATCATCATTAGCAAAGTCACACAACTGATAACCAGAAATGGTATTCAGCTGGTTCTCTTCAGTTCAGCTGAACTGGTGGCAGCAGCTGCGGAAGGTTCCTCCCACCCACCCCAACATAATGCGTGAGCACCGTGCATGCACAGAAGGCGGTGCGCAGATGTGGTGCGTGTGAGCAAAGTGAGTGTTTGTGCGTGCACCCACATTTGTGAACCGGTAGGGAAGGTAAGTGAATCCCACCACTGCTGATAACTGATACTTTAGTCCTAAATATCTATGGTGTGGCCATGGTGGCTCAAAGACTGCCATTAACCCATTTCTTTCTCTTACATGTTCCAAGGACGATGTATTATGAGGAGTGAGGTCCTAAGCACTAACTTCATTATCGTCCATTATCCTAATTTCCAATATTTACTGCTTCTCCTTTCAATCCTCCTTGGTCTGTGGAGAAAATGTTATGTCAAACTTCTGCATTGGATTTGAATTTGATATCGTTTGTTGGGTTTCCATTTTGCTTGGGTAAATTAGAACCAGTTGCTTCCAATTACACGAAAACTGGCTATATCCACCAGGAGCGTTCCGCAGTTCAAGTATGTCTCTGTAATACAGCTCTACTGCACATTCCCATCATTACTGCAAACTGCAGAACTTATCCCTAGGATTGATTTGAGGACTAGTTAATACAAGTGGTTAGATGAAATGCTGATAATGCCTTATCCGTTCTCCACCGTCCAAAAGATCATCAATTTATCATCTTGGTTTGTCCTGTTTTGTACTGACATATAACTTTGTGTTCTTTTTTTTTTTGGCAATTGTTCCCATGACAACTACCTTGCTTCTTCTCTGTGGGTATCTGTTTTGGATTTTGATCTGAGGCAGTAACAGCTGGCGGTCATCCTGCAGGCTAAATTAAATAAAGACTTCATTGATTTTACTGCCCTCATAAACTCTTATTCTCCCTTGCTCCTGTTGTACACATACAGCTTTCTAGCACCTTGGTAAGAATTATTTTTCAAGCCGTATCTGTTTCAATAAGCACACTAGCCAGTCCCTTGGATTAAGCTGTATCAATTATAGAGACAAACATGCCTCACTGCTTCTATAACTCAAATGACATCGAATTCCTTGTTCTGGTACATCCCCTCCAAAAATTACTGATTTCAATCAAAGAAAACCTTTTCACATAACAATTGTTAACCACTTATTTTCTATCAACTTCCACTGAAATATGATTCACATAGCCTTGTCAGTGAAATAATCTTTCAAAAAAGTCAATTGCACACCAATATTCTGATTGTTAAGCCAAGTACAAGCAGTTTCCAGTGCAGAGAAGTCAATTATGTAAACAAATAACCATCAACAAGCCCTCAAGCTCAAAACAGAGTCTATTGAACCATAATGGCTTGGAACTGGTATGTAAGAAAATGGGCATCTTCCCTGTGACAGAAGGCCATCATTTCCTTTAAATAGCTACATTGTAATTTGCAATAAATATTTTTATCTAAGGATTCCTTGGTGCTTTTGACCTTGGTTGTTTCCTTGCAGATGTTTCATTACCTGACTAGGTAACATCATCAGTGCTAGTGATTGTAAGATTTGCTCCCTATTCGTGTATTAAATTGCCTTGCAAGTGTTTCTGGAGGTGCAACTTGCTACTTGCTACTTGGTATTTCCTTGCTTGGGGTATTATTTCCTGTTTGATGGCTTGTTTATTGTTAAACCCTGCTTACCTAGAAGTAGGTTGATAAGAATGTACTCTAGTCTTAGCTTTTTTTATTGTCTCTATAACGTTGTGTAAATGTGATGTATCTCTATGTAACTATTGATGGCTGATTTGTCTGAATGTCAAGCTTCCAGGAATTGCCTAGGATTTTGAGATTTAGCTTGGTCTAAGATTCTCACAGCTTCCTAGTTTGAACTATAGTTGAAACTAGAGCTGAAATTGGGACTCTGTGCACCTCCTAGGCCAAACAAAATCCAAAAAAACCTAGGGAATTCCTGGAAGCTTGGTATTCAGCCAAATCATCCATCAATAGATACACAGAGATAAACCACGTTTAAGTATAGTTCAAAAGATACATAGGGCTAAACAATGTTGCACACCTTTTAAAAGAGACAATAAAAAAAACTAAGTAAGAACCAGCTCCCCTGATTCCTCTCTGGAAAAGGAGAAGACTTGAGATTGCCCAGAGTGTTCCACTCCACTTCCCATGATGAGATCATAAAGTAGTAGTTACTAGTAGGTTTTAGATCTCTATGAGTTGGCTGAAACAGCTTTATCCAAACGGAAGTCAGTGCCTTTCATAAGGATACTAGGATCACCCGCCTTCCTTCTTAATCACTTTTATTGGATACTAGGATCACCCACCTTCCTTTTTAATCACTTTTATTGGAAATGGCTTATAAATTGCTTTTTGGACATTATGAATCTCCAGAAGGGCAAGTTTTATTACTTTGGGTGATTTTCCTCCAACCTGCAGCAAAAGAAGATTTATATAACTTTAAAAACGTTTTTTTTAAAAAATGGAAATAAGCAGTGAAGGGGCATTTGCCATTTTCTCAGACTAAGGACTAATGCTTGCAGTGCTTGCCCCATGGAACAAGGATTCTTCTGAGATTTGGAGATTTTTGCTTTCCAAAAGGCTGTTAAGGTGAGGCTTTTTCTTCAGGCCTTAAGGCTGATGTCATGGGAACTCCTTAGACAAAATCACTCACATGAAACTGTTATTGAGTGCTGAAATTTTATTTTTTCAATTGGATTATTTTCAATGTTTAATGTTAGGTATAGAGAATTGTTATATTGTTTTGTATTGATTGTTTACCACCCAAAGTTGCACATTTAAGAAAGAAAGGGGAGGAGCACATACATTTTCAAAATAAATCGTTTCTAATATATGTTATTATTGCTAATTGCTTGTCATCCCTGAAGCTGGGCCAGACTAGCATTAGGTCCTCTGCAGATCTGCTTAGACATTGAGCTGAACCCAGTTTTTTTCACTCTATATTATTTACCCAGGCTTTGTTAATATATTATAGATAATTAATGGGGTTTTTTGGGCTCAATTTATTCAACTTACATCTTTTGATATGTCAGATC
Organism: Natrix helvetica; assembly: GCF_964273705.1. NCBI lineage: Eukaryota > Metazoa > Chordata > Lepidosauria > Squamata > Natricidae > Natrix > Natrix helvetica. Next base: position 51,310,606 of record NC_138548.1, read on the forward strand.
TGTGTTTCAGCCTTCTTCGTGGCTATTTTCTCAGTAATAACCACTGTATAACAACTTTATCTTGTAAGAAAGGCCACTTTATCTTGTAAGAGGGGCCACTTCCATCACTAACTGGAAGCAATTAGAGCATCCAGTGCCCATCCTAAAAGACAAATTATCTTTGCTAAATTGATTGTCTCTGTTTGTAGCTTCAGAGATAGAAATAAATTTGGGACAGTGCAAGGAAATCTTGTGCAGCTTGTTTCATTTTTAAATTCTTCTTTGCATATCACTGTCACCCTGGTCCCTGTGTGTGTTCCTTTAACTCACAGCTGTATAAACCAAATGTAGGATGAGCATGCATTAAGAAGTCTATAGCATAACTTCTCCTGAATAGAAGCATTGTACTCAGAAATGTCATGGCCTGAGATTGATAGATAAGTGTGTATTTATCTGGTGGAGGGAAAGAAAAATCAAATCTTACAAATGCATTCTTGTATACATTAAACATAAAAGAGGTGTAATATATATCCGAGAACACATAGTACTTAATGGCTAACAAAGACCTACATTGTGAGGAAATAGTAGTTAGATTAAGTAGCTCTGTGATCCCTTTTCTTCAAGTTTCCAATACTCAAACAATCAGGTTATAAGGACTATCTAACTGACTTACTGAGTGGTTTATTAACTTCAACGGAGTGAACAATAATGCAATTATGAGAGATCAGACAAAGCCTCCCATTTCAAAGTGCTATTGACAGTATCTTGCCAGATGTTTGCTAAATCTGACGGTTACTAGTGCTTTCCAGGACTAGGATAATATGTCATTTATAAAGACAAGCAATTTTGGAGCATACAACTATAGAGAAACCGAGGATTAATCTTCACTGAAGCCATCAAAGCCAGGGTCATAAAAAACGTAAGATCTAAAGATACAGGTTTTACATACAAAAGTTCCATATTTTCACTATGACCAAATAGGATGCATTTGTATTAACGGGGTTTGGAAATAATTGCTTATCTGCTCTAACATCATAATGGAAGGCAAGGATAGAGGACATTCAGAGAAATCCTACTTTCTTTCTGCAAAACAAACAGGCCACCCCCATCCTCTTCTAAACATACACATATAGACACTGGGGATTCCTTAGGGAAAAAAATAGGGCAAGGTTTCTCTGGACAACAAAATGAGAGGGTGATACATAATTCACTTACCTCATGAATGGTCAATTCTGACATTTTCAAATCCTAGCATCAAAATTTAAAAGAGCCACTTAATAGCAAGAAACCTGACTGACATCTTAGAAATCTATCTCTAAGCAGCTAATATTACAAGGAAGTAATCTCACTTGGTAAAAGGTTTGCTTTGTGGTATCATTGCTTCTTGAAAACTAATCAAGGAGAGAAGCAACTTAGAACTGAGGAGAAATTTCCTGACAGTTAGAACAATTAATCAGTGGAACAGCTTGCCTCCAGAAGTTGCGAATGCCCCAACACTGGAAGTCTTTAAGAAGATGTTGGATAGCTATTTGTCTGAAACGGTATAGGGTTTCCTGCCTAGGCAGGGGGTTGGACTAGAAGACCTCCAAGGTCCCTTCCAACTCTACTATTGTATTATTGTATTATTATTAAAATTGCAATGTAGAAATTTGATAATAGCTTATTTTATGTTGAAAATGATAATTTGGCTGCTAAATATCAATAATACAGTCTGAGGGAACTCTGAAGGTCACAAGAATGAACCTGAAGGATACATGTAGTGATGGCTACAGATTACTCACTTTTAATCTAGAGCAGGGTGTCAAACTGGTTGTTCGCAGGTCAGATGTGTTACACATAGACCACACTCATCCCAGGTCCGTGAAGGGGAAAATGTTGCAAAATGTCACGTGATGACAATGTGACAGCACGAGTTTGACACCCATGATCTAGAAGTTCTCTTAGCAGGTAGCATAGAATAGTGTTCTGTCAGTTACGAAGTGAACAGGAAAGCAAGAATGACAGCCTGTTTGGTTGTTTGGGTTGAAATGTCATTCTGCAAAGATCTAGAATTTCATCTCTCCTTTAACTCACAACTTTAGTTTAGGATTATTGGGGAACCAAAGATGCACTCCATGACCTAAACTACTTCCAAATGTTTCCTATTCAAATGCAGGAAACACGTTTACATGTGAACTACATAAAATTAAATATTCCCTCTGTTCAGTTGTGTCTGACTCTAGGGGACAGTGCTCATCTCAGCCAGAATTGTCCAAAGACATTTCTGTGATCACGTGACCAGCATAACCACACACCAAGGTGCACAGAACACTGTTACCTGCACACTAAAGTGGTACTTATTTATCTATTTACATTTGCAGGCTTTCAAACTGCTAGGTGGGAAGTTATATATCATTATTCACATATTGCATATAATTCATAAAATAACTAGGCTGCTTTATGCTGATTTATAGATAATATGTTCAACACAGATACTATGAGATTAAACCGTATTGATGAAGATGCCGGCATAGAGTGCTATGTCAGAAGAAAAATCTACATGGCTTTTTCTGCTCCCTTTTCTTAACTGTTTTGATATACCATTTTGGTTTCCAGCTTTTTGTTTCAAAAAGTTATTTGAAATTTCATGCTTATGTGAGGAAAACAAGAAAGTTCCAATTCTCCTACTAAGATTTTGATTTGGGCCAGATTTAGTCTTTCAACTGCCCCACCTGAAACTTGCTCAAAGCTGCAGTATTGTGTTTCTCAATATTTAGCTAGGTTTCAATTTGCATAATTCTTCCAATTGCCTAATCAAATGTTGTAAACTTGATACTTCTGTAATAGCTTTACTGGCACTAAGCCTCCAAATAATTCTAGTTTGTTGGATTCCAACAACCCCTCCCCTCCCAGGTCTTAGTACCAGATCATTGTTCATTTGCAATGCTGCTAAATTCAACTTTCTGTTATGGACTCACTGGCAATAAAAAAAAGGGTGGTGGTGGTAGTAATGTCATCTTTTGTTTTTAATGCTAGATTCAGGGCTAATCTCAAGTTTCATTTGATGGAAATGATATAGGAGACATTATGGTGTGATAATAGCAGATTTGGAGTCCCCAATTCCCACCGGTCTTTGTCTTATCTGAAATGGAGATCATATCCAGGAAATATAAATGAGTAGGTTGAAAACTGAGCGATCAAGAGCAAAGAAGGGAGAGCACCTTTGGAGGCTATTTATAAATTTTCCTTTTTCAAATGGTGATGATGAGAATCAGTATGACTTCTAAAAAGCCAGTTTTGCTTTCACTACTTTTCTTATTAGCAGCAGCAAATGCTGCAGCAGAATTGCCCCTTTCAAACCAAGCAGCAGGCCCTTATCTGAAAATTTATTTATTTATTTATTTATTTATTTATTTATTTATTTATTTATTTATTTATTTATTTATTTATTTATTTATTTATTTATTATTTATTTATTTATTTATTTATTTATTTATTTATTTATTTATTTATTTATTATTTATTATTTATTTATTATTTATTTATTTATTTATTTATTTATTTATTTATTTATTTATATCACTATCCATGTATTTATATTGATGTCATCACAATGCAAGGCAAGCATCACTAGGAATTGGGGTGGCAGAGTGGTTAGAATGCAGTAGGCTAACTCTGCCAACTGCTAGCAGTTCCATCCTGACTGGCTTAAAGTTGACTCAGCCTTCCATTTTTCCGATGTCAATAAAATGAGCACCCAGATTGTTAAGTGCAATATGCTGATTCTGTAAATCACTTAGAGAGGGCTGTAAACACTATGAAAACTGTTGTGGCCCAGCAGGATCCGTTGGAACTGCTGAGGGACTCAGATAGCGATGAACCCTATGAGTTGGCTATGGAAGAGATGGCGGACCATGGGCAGGGTTCAGACCCAGAGCAGGGACCAGAGAGGCTGGTTCGCCACCAGGAGGTTTCTGAGGCATGGAGCAGTAGGGAAGATCAGAGGTAGCTTGTCCCTGATGCAAGATTAAGAAGTGGGGAGAAACGAAGGCAACAGCTGCTCCGGAAACAAGCTCCTAAGAGATAATCAAGCTCAGGTGGTTGTGGCTTGGCCCCTCCCAAGAGTGTATATAAGAAGGGACTTTGGGAGGAGGCTTTTTGCAGGACACAACCGTTCATAGTAATCTGGAGAACTCTTTTTTTTTTTTGTAGATGCATTGTAATGTCACATATATGTCAGAAATGGGTGGAATTTGCAGCACAGTACTACTTCTGTCATTTAATTGAAGCAGCAGTATCCTGTGGTTGCCCGTAGCTGGAAGGCAGTAATTATGCCCATTTTCCATTTTTAAAAAGTATTTTATTTTATTTTTAACCCCTGTTTTAATTCTTGGGAGATTTGCCTAGGTCCCTTCTTGTTTAAATTCACATCTAGTTTGATTTATAATTCCAACCATTAGGCCCATCTTGAATATGCTAACCCCTTTATCACTTTGGATTTTCTTCCTTAAGCTAGTGAAAGAGGTTTTGCAGGAAAACTGCACAAAAGGATAAAATGTGGCCTTGCTTTGGCTGATCACACAAAAATGTTTGAAGAGCTGCCATTGTGTGTTCTAAATCATTTTGAATAATATTCCACAGTTTGGACAATATTTGCATCTGGTGTTGTCAAAACAATGAGACATAGGATGTTTGTCTTATCCGGTGATTACAAATATATGACTACCGAATCCATGTTGATTTAGGTAAAAAAAAAAATCCAAGAGAATTATTAATATGTCATGACTGCTGCATTTAAATATGTTTTTTTCTAGTATTATCAGGAAGTTTTAATATATGAGGTTTTTTCCTGCTTTTTCTCTCCCCCCTCCTTAATTTTATGTTACCTCCAATTATAATAGCCTCATCATAAAAGAAAATGGAAACTTTGACATAAAATCCAAAATAAATTGGGGAAAACAGTTTTAATTTTCTCTTCCTCAACTATTTAACTGAAGCCAGCTGTGCAAGAGGTGCAAATAACCAAGAGAGAAAGAAGCAAAATCTAAGCAGTGGCTCAGAAAGCTCACTGTAATAAGAGTAGTAAAAATGAGCTGAGCTTTCTACAATATTCTTATTTCTGGATTTGTCCTGAACTTAACTTTAAAATTTATGAGTTATTGTAATGGTGTTGTTTTGAAGTATGAAGATATTGTACATATATTTTTGTTAAGTGCTAAACATGTCCACTCTCTTAAGTTCCATTGTGATGTCTGTTATTCTCGGATAAATACAGTTCTTTGCAGTATGGATGACTTTCTCATGTGGGTGTTTTCACTATTGAAACTTATGCTGAAACCATGGATAAAGAACTGTTTGCTAATTCACAGATGGGTATGCAACTTAAAGAGGTGAAAACATACTCATCACTACCACATGCTAAGTTCTACACTCAAGCATATTTCCCAACAGAACTTCTGAAATTCTTTTTCAGTATTCTAAAGACAACTCTCCAAACGTTTTAACTAAAATATAGTTCAAGGGAGATTTTAAGGATAAATAAAATCCATGATTTTGCTACCCATATTTGAAGAGGAATATTTGATTGGAAAAGAAGTCCAGGAGAATGGGATTTCATCTTTTTTTCCTCTATACAATTTTCCACTGCTTTTGATTCATTTGGGAAAAACAACAACCAAACATTCAAAGAATCAGACTTTGCTTGTTAGTTAGCTTCTGTGAGTTATTACTTTATTTGTAAAATCTATTGACCACCCATCTCATCACAAAGTAACTCTGGGTGGCTTAAATCATTCCTACTAAAATCCAGAATGAATCATTTTAAGAGGAGAGCAAACTAAGTTCAACTAGTTCTTTTATTTGATGCATCCTATTGAAATTAAAAATATTTTGCATTTTTAATTATGAAAAAAACCCTATTTTACTCTTATTTAGCTAGGATGATATTTGGATGACTAGAAAAATTGACTATCATATCATTTGGTAATATTATAGAAACAAAAAGAGAAAACAAGCATGAACTTCATGAGAAAATAATGAGAAAAATAGGTTTTTATTTCTGGCAAAACTATTTTTATTATAGTTGATATTCTACTTAAACATTTTTTTTCAGTTCCTATCTCCATCTGCTCATCCCTTTTAACACTTCTCAAAGTATATTCATGGTGCCTGGAAGAGCATGCAGCTTCTCCTTTTAGAATTGTTGCTCTGGGATAAAATAACAGCTTTGATCATTTATATGTAATGAGCAGTACATTAGCTTACATAATTTCATGACTGCAATAAAATATCAAATATATTGGCAGAGGTAAATTAATTATGGATAAACAAGAACTTCTTGAGTGTTCCAATATCTCAGTGGTTGCCACAAAGAAGAGGGAGTCAAACTATTTTCCAAGGCACCTGAGGGTAGAACAAGAAGCAATGAGTGGAAACTAATCAAGGAGAGAAGCAACTTAGAACTGAGGAGAAATTTCCTGACAGTTAGAACAATTAATCAGTGGAACAGCTTGCCTCCAGAAGTTGTGAATGCCCCAACACTGGAAGTCTTTAAGAAGATGTTGGAGAGCTCTTTGTCTGAAACGGTATAGGCAGGGGGTTGGACTAGAAGACCTCCAAGGTCCATTCCAACTCTGCTATTGTATTGTATTGTATTGTATTGTATTGAAACCCTCTTAAAAATCTGAGAGAAGTTAGAAAAGAATTTAAATGAGGTGGGATAACATCTGGCTGCTGCTTTTTTCATCTTTTCACTGCATGGCTGGAGGAAATGCTAGCTGGCTCCACAGGAGAATGTAGTATATTAATAGAAATATTTGCACAACAGTATGTACTCTCTGACTAATGTTTCTATATCATGTTGATTAGATGAAAAAAGTGACCAAACACTAGTAATATAATTTGGCCCAAAGCTGTGTTCAGCAAGGAATAGAAAGCTTTTGGCAAACATATGTGGAATAATGTCAGCTGTCTTTACTTTCTTTTCTTCTCTTAACTCTCCCCTGTGACTAAAATACAGTAAATGATAGAAGCAAAATTAGCTGCAATTTCACCAGCATTTTTTGCCTGGATAATTTTACCCTTGATTCGTAATTTGTCTTGTAAATTTAATTTGTGCTGAGATTAGTTCAGAGGACTTTTACATTCCTACCAATAACAAAAGCTAGATGCTTCCTTTCTGTTGTGGAGTTCCAATGAAATTTATGTACTTAAATCAACTGCCAAATGCACTTTCAGAAAGGGCCAGAAAGGAGTACATTTTCCATCTAAAGATCTTTGAGCAAGGAAGTACTTGGAGCAGAAGGTTTCCTTTCCACACAGCATTGGAAAGTTTGCCAGAGAAGTACAGGTGTGTCCCATATGAGCTGGTAAAAATAGGTCTGTGTATAGTCAGTAGTTATAATTCATTCACCCCTGGGTGCTCAACAGTTCTGTATACTAATTCAAATGTTGTAATAGAAGAGGTGTTATATATGTAGTTATGTAGTTATGAAGTTTGTTTATATTATATCTAATGGCCATGGTTTACTTTGCATTGAAAGTTGGCACCTCTCTGTTAAACAGAGGTTTTGACTTAACACTTATGACCAGACAACAAGGTATGCATTATCACTTAGAAGAGTTCCTCAGCAGAATTTGATGGGGATTGTAATATTAAATTAAAAACAAAACAAAACCAAACCAAAAATCAGCTCCTTTGGCTGAACCAGAGAAGCACAGTTGGAAATTCCTTTGTTTGATGCAGCTGGTTGGATAAAAAGAGTGAATAGGGAAGGGGGAAAGTAGTTCTTTGTTGTTAAATTTATTTTGATATTTTTGAAGGAGAGTTCAAGTTATGAAAAAGTTGTGTGTTGTTTCAATTATTTAGAAAAGTAAATACTGGAAGCAGAACCAGCTGTCATTATGATTGTACACTGAAAACCTATTGACTATACATGAGGAATTCCATCTGACAAATATTGTTCCTAAGGATTTTTGCTATTTGGAAGGCAGATGTTCTTCAAATTTACCTAAATATGCAGTGTGCTATAACTAATATGAAGCACTAACTTATATTATTAACGGGTGCTAGTGTCTATAAGTTTGATTATTTTGACTAGACTATTTTGTTTGAATGTGCACCATTGAAACCCATTTGAGGATTTTCACTGAACAGAAAATTGATCTAGGGATAAAAATGGCTCATCATCTCTGGTCAAATATTGATTACATGTCAGCAGGCTTTTTCCAAGATTTTGTATATTTGGTTTGTGCAATTCTAAAAACCTATATGTGAAACCGTGGAGCAGAAAAATTGTATCCATTTCTTCTAATAGCTTTTCAGTCATTCAACAGGAAATCAGAATATGGAGGAAAGGTTAACTTCCCTCCCATGCTGTGATCTCACTCAAAACTGGCTCAGCATTAGTTGGTCTTTGAGGAAAAAAGAAAAAAAAATCCAAAACATGAGACAGATAGGCCTTTCTTAATAGTAGCTACATCTTCATCTCCACAGGTTTAGTTGATTTTTCCTTATTTCCTTTTAGATCAAAGTTAGCATATTTCCGTTTGTTACTTTCCTGCTGACAACTCCATGTATACTTGTACCATCACAGAAAAAGTCTTGTACGGGTTAAGGAAATATTTAATAGGGGTAGATCATGGATACCTGTAAGAAAATAACATTAGCATGCAAATTTTACAATTTACACACTTGTATTAGACATTGGGATCCAAGAATGTAATAGCAGCAATTGAATGAGGACACTATCATGTTATTTTTAATCATTGTGGTTTGCTGAGGTCACCACTGGACTAGAATACTCTCTCACACAAACACACTCTTTCTTTCCCTAAATTACTGAGTGAAACAATCAATTTATGCTAAAAGGCTGGATTGCAGATCAAAGACTGATTTTTAAGTTGAGGTTTTCTTCAGGAAGCTTGTAGCCTTTTGTTCACCGCTCTTTTAGTTGGAGTTTGTATTAGGGCAACTTGTGGGTTCTTAGAATTTGATATAAAAATCAATGCAAAATTCCACTTTAAGTTTTTAAAACCATTTATTATGAAACTGCAAGAACAGATTCATTTTCTTAGACGCATAACTAATGGCATTAAATTCCATTGAACAACCCTCCTCTTTTCCATACCTTGAAAATGCAATGAAATGCTTTGCCTTTTAAATTGTAATGTGAGAACGTTTTTCTTGTACTCAACACTTCACCCTAAAGCAATTATGCTGTGAGAATATGTTATTCACTTCTCTGTTCCTAACTCTACCTACTTCCTAGTTTAGAGATTAGTGTCAGTTCTCTCTCTGGCTGGTAATTAACGTATCTCTGCATGGCAAAAGCTTTGAAATTCTTGTCAGGGGAAAAAACGCCTGATATCTGAGATCAATGGATCGGGCTGATTCCCTTCCGCATATCTTTTGAGATATTAAGAAAAATAAAAGTCTTTAAGAAGTATTCTAATTAATAAACAAACTTTAATACGAAAATAATAAAAGTAAATGAAACAGAAATAACTAATTGGTTACATTTTGATAATGAAAGCTCCGTCTGCCAGCTCTGCTTGGCAGCCGGACAAAGAAGAAAGGAATTCTGGAATGTGACGCATGCGCAATAAATCACTTTCAGATAACATTTTGTTTTATGACCTGCGCAATAAAGCTTTCTTAGTTTAACTCTTGAATGTCAGTTTAGGCAGTTCAGGCCTAGCAAACTTTTTAACATCGTGACAATTCTGTCATCCTGGAATTTTGGAGAATCATCTCCTGTATGCAAGGTGAACCAAGATTCTATGAGTTTTCATTTGAACTTGCAAACTTTCCTAAATGTAAACAATATCCAATCCAACTCAGTTTACAAACCCACATTGTTCTTTATTAAAGAGATACTTCTTCAATAGTCAGAGCTATCTAATCCATTTTAATTGCCCATCACTGGCTTAACTCAATTTCTCTCCTTGAGAAGGATGCATATGTATGACTACTCCCCCCCCCCCCCCGGTTAATAAAAGTGCTTCTATGATAACAATACTACCTCTGTTCTTTTTATCAACATTGCTTGCATCAATTAATATATATATTTCCTTTGGTTATCTGTATGGAATCATGGATACTTGAAAAGCTTCCCAACTGTTCCTCCCACATAAAAGAAAAAAAATGATGCCAGGTATATCATAGGTCTAAATATCTTCTTTGTTTAATCTGTTCTTATTTTGGAAATGGACTTGGTCTCATAAAAAATATTTTAAAATATGCTATGAGAATGACTTATTTGTTATTGCAGAATGGTTTAATAATTTTGGGCCTCAACATTAAAAAAGGGAATCAACTACATGGTACGCATAAACACCATAATTCTCATGACACTGCTAAATTCATTAAAATTATATGTATTTTAATGAGCCATGGTGGCGTAGTGGTTAGAATGCAGAACTGCAGACTATTTCAATGAGTCAAACAAACAAACAAATATAACTTCCGGAAATTTTCCCAATTCCTTAACAATGCAGTGCTCTGGATCACATAACCAGGAAGAAGGAGGAAGGGAATTTTAGAATGGAAGAAATAACTGGAGAAATGGAGATGCATTAGGTTTGTCTGTCTCTCTGTGTGTTCTGAAATGTTTTTGAATATTTTTTTCTGCAGCCCTCAGACTAATCCAGCGTATTTTTCAGCTCAGTTATTCTTCCATCAGCTTCTTCTATTGCACCAAACCTGACTCTATGTTGTGCAGTTTTTGAAGTATAATTATTGCAGGTGGACATATAATGTTCTATGTTCCTACGTATAATTTATTTGCACCAAAATTATGGAAGAATATCACGGTATAAAAAGCATGCAGGGTATAGCTTGTGTAATTTTTTCTCATCCCTTTACCATCAGTGACCACAGGAAAGGTCTATTATTTCCAGCATTCCACTAAATCGGAAAGAATAAAATGGCCAGAATCTCACAAAGTAAGGGTTCATCTTTATGTGCATTGGCCGTAACATCTGACAATTTTTGAGTACTACTCTCATTACCTTTAAAAAAATACTAGTTGTCTTGATAATTTCCTGAAAACTGAAGAGAATAGGACTTAATTTAATAAAGCCAAATGTTCAACTTAGAAAATGGGCTAAATCTGGTCTGGGACTATGAAGTAAAACAAATGATTTCTTCTGGTAGTTTCTATGAGAAGGGTAATTGAGCAGCAGCTCAAATGGTTCCAGCTGTTCCATTATAAATATCTTCCTCTTCATACCAGTTATGTGCCCATGCTTTTTGTTGCACATGTATGCACAAAGACACAACACAAGGAGGAAGCAGAAGAATTGGCACAAACACAACAGATTTCTCAGTTACACAGAATGAATTAGACACCTGCTACAAATAGATCTGCTGGAAAAATAACCTGCCAACAAAAGAGCTGGAAATCCTTCAAGAAAGCCTCCTCAGCATGCTTTCTCAACTCATTCACAATACCTGGAATATACAAACACAATACAATACAATAATACAATACAATACAATAATACAATACAATAGCAAATTTGGAAGGGACCTTGGAGGTCTTCTAGTCCAACCCCCTGCCTAGGCAGGAAACCCTATACCATTTCAGACAAATGGCTATCCAACATCTTCTTAAAGACTTCCAATGTTGGGGCATTCACAACTTCAGGAGGCAAGCTGTTCCACTGATTAATTGTTCCCATACACACTATAACAGTGATGGCGAATTTATGGCACGCGTGCCACAAGTGGCACGCGGAGCCATTTGTCAGGGCACGCGAGGCGCTGCCCTGTCAGCTGGCCAGCGCGCGTGTGCATGCTGGCCAGCTGAGTTCACCTTTTTAAAAGCTATTTTTCGCCTTCCCCAGGCTCCAGAGGCTTTATAGGAGCCTGGGGAGGGCAAAAAGAGCCTCCCCCGCCCCCCCCCGGAGGCTTCAGGGACCGTCCGGAGGCTTCCCTGAAGCCTTCGGAACGCTTAAAATGACCCTCCGAGCAAACCGGAAGTGACTTCCGGGTTGGTTGAAAGGTCGTTTTAAGCATTCCAAAGGCTTCAGGGACCATCCAGAGGCTTCACTGAAGCCTTCGGAGCACTTAAAACGACCCTCCAAGCAAACCGGAAGTGACTTCCGGGTTGGTTGGAGGGTCGTTTTAAGCATTCCAAAGGCTTCAGGGACCGTCCGGAGGCTTCCCTGATGCCGGAGTGCTTAAAACGACCCTCCGAGCAACCCGGAAATCACTTCCGGGTTGCTCGGAGGGTTGTTTTAAGTGTTCTGAAGGCTTCAGGGAAGCCTCCGGACAGTCCCTGAAGCCTCCGGGGGGGGCGGGGGAGGCTCTTTTCGCCCTCCCCAGGCTCCTATAAAGCCTCTGGAGCCTGGGGAGGGCGAAAAAAGCATGTAAAAATGGGGTCGTGCGTTGCATTATTGGTGCGGCACGCCCGTACATGACCCCCCCTGCGCTCCCCCCACTTTTGGCATGCGAGTCAAAAAAGTTTCGCCATCGCTGCACTATAACATAGTGAAGAGATACAAAATTCTGTGAACTTCACTATGTAAGTTTCCTTGATATACTAATAATGCAAATAAATTTAAATGAAATAAAAATAAAATAATAAAAATAAAAAGTCTTGGATAAAGAACAATAAAATAACAAACCAATAATTGTAGCATGATCACCTCAGTTTATACAATAGGATATAGCTTTATTATGGTCATCAACCAGCAAGAGACATCACTTTTTACAATATATTAAAAGAAACAATTGTACTGACATTAATAGTGGATAATAACATTCCTGTTAAGAAAATACATGTTCTCAAACTGTTAGGGTCACTCCCTAGTTTACATGGATGAAAAGCCGATAAGTATGTGAGTAAATATAATGTTCCAAAAATTGTTAGAGATATCTCCAAAAAATTAGTACAAGTTGACAGTTATAATTCTGTAGCCAATTTTTTTCTTGTGGATATTGCAGCAACACAGAATTTTGCCACTGCATGCATGGTAGACAGGTTTGAGCCCTGGAGGAGAAAGCCTACCTAAAAATCCTCTGCCCTCCCTGGGATTGTATGTATGTATATATGCATGCATGTATGCATGCATGCATGCATGCATGCATGTATGTATGTATGTACATATGTGCATTTATTCATATTCTATATATACCTCAGTGTATAGAAATGGAAGATAAAACTTTCTTGCCTACCTAAGAAGTCAATATTTTGGACTAAAACAGAACATTTACTGTATTGATTGATGAGCATGGTAGGTATGTTGGAATGGAAGTTAATTTTCATGAGATTAAGACTTGGATATTGGGAATTTATTATTAATAAATATATTTTACTACCACCAAATTGGTACTTGATGGGGGATTGGAGATATCTCCATTCCTAAAGTGAATTATCAAATAGTTTTCATAGATTTGATGAGTAATTTAGGACTGGTTGATATATGGAGACAGAAAGATTGCAATCAAAAGAATATGCCTATTTTTTGTAAGACATGCATCCTTTTCAAGAATAGATACAATTCGAATTTCAAAGAACTTGACTAGTAAGATTTGTAGAGATAATACCAAATATTTTTCAGATCATATTCATATTGTAAATTGATATATTAAAGATAATGTAACTCTTTTAGATGATGACTAAATGAAATATTTCTACAGAAAGAAGCAATAGTCAAGAATTCTAAAGTATATATAAATAATAAGGCACTGATATAAGAATAGTTTAACATACAAGTAAAGCTTTTATGAGATATTATTTTAGTTTCAGTTTAGTTTCAGTTTATTAAATTTATAAACCGCCCCCTCTCCCCGAGGGGACTCAGGGCGGTGTACAGACAGAAATAAAATATACAATAAACAACAAAAATACAAAACCCCAGACAAACAAATTAAGCACAAAGTCTGTACAATAGTCATAAATTAACTAATGATTAAAACCAATTAAAACCAATTAAAATACCCCAGAATTTAAAAATTTTAAATACCGGCCAGGAAGGTCGGGATTAGATCATGATTGTAATTGTGATTGGGCCAGGCCAGCTAATTGGAACAGGTGGGTCTTGAGTTTCTTACGGAAGGAGCGGAGATCAACAGTAATTCTAATATCGGGGGGAGGACATTCCAGAGGGTTGGGCCCATCACAGAGAAGGCCCTACTCCTGGGCACCGCCCGCCGGCATTGCTTAGCGGATGGTACCCGGAGGAGTCCCTCTCTGTGAGAGCGAATTGGTCGCAGGAATGTGTGGGGTAGGATGCGATCCCGCAAATAGCTAGGTCCTGAGCCATGGAGCGCTTTAAAGGTGATAATCAACACCTTGAAACGCACCCGAAAAGCCACAGGTAGCCAGTGCAGCTCGCGCAGGAGCGGTGTTATATGGGAGTACCTAGTACTCCCCATAATTGTCCGCGCGGCTGCATTCTGGACCAGCTGCAGCCTTCGGGTGCATCTCAAGGGGAGCCCCATGTAGAGAGCATTGCAGTAATCAAGGTGGGACGTTACGAGGGCATGAGTGACTGTGCGAAGGGCGTCCCGCTCCAGTAGGGGGCGCAATTGGTGCACCAGGCGAACCTGGTGGAACGCCCCCCTAGCCACGGCCGTCACATGGTCATCCAGTGACAGCCGGGTATCTAGGAGGACGCCCAAATTGCGTGCCCTATCCACAGGGAGCAGTTGTTCACCCCCAATGGCCAGAGATGGAACCCACTGGCTGAAGCGGGGCGCCGGTAACCACAGACACTCCGTCTTGGAAGGGTTGAGCTTGAGTCTGTTGTCTCCCATCCAGACCCGCATGGCTTCCAGACACCGGGACATCACCTCGACGGCTTCGTTGGGGTAATTCGGGGTAGAGATGTATAACTGAGTATCATCGGCATACAGATGATACTCGATCCCAAATCCTTGAATGATCTCGCCCAGCGGTTTCATGTATGTGTTGAACAGGAGAGGTGAGAGAACCGACCCCTGCGGCACCCCACATGTGAGTGGCCTCAAGGTCGACTTCTGCCCCCCTGCCAATACAAATTGCACTCGGCCAGAGAGGTAGGAGGAGAACCACCGCAAAACGGTGCCCCTCACCCCCAACCCCTCTAATCGATGCAATAGGATACCATGGTCGATGGTATCGAAAGCCGCTGAGAGATCTAATAGGACTAGTATGGAGGAGCAACCCCCATCCTTCGCCCTCCAGAGATCATCCACCAACACGACCAAAGCCGTCTCCGTGCTGTGACTGGGCCGGAAACCGGACTGGCGCGGGTCTAGATAGTCAATTTCCTTCAGGTGTCGAGGGAACTGTTGCGCCACCACACTCTCAACAACCTTTGCTAAGAAGGGAAGGTTGGAGACGGGACGATAATTGGCTAACTCTATTGGGTCCAGAGAAGGCTTCTTAAGTAGGGGCCTCACCACCGCCTCTTTCAAGACGGCCGGCAAGGACCCCTCGCTCAACGAAGCGTTCACTAGTCCCTGGAGCCAACCTCGTGTGACCTCCCAGGCTGCCAGTATAAGCCAGGAGGGACACGGGTCCAATAAACATGTGGTGGCCCGCATTCGCCCACGTAACCTGTCCATATCCTCGGCGGCAACAGAGTCAAACTCCTCCCAGAATGGTCCCTCAAGACTCGCCTCCGACGTCTCCCCTGGATCACTAAGGGAGACCCACTCACTCTGGATCTGAGCGATTTTGTCCTGCAGATATTCCCCAAATTCCTCTGCTCTACCCTGCAGGGGGGCTTCCCGCGGCCTCTGTGAAAGGAGGGAGTGGGTCACCCGAAATGGGGCGGCAGGGCGGTTTTCTACGGATGCAATAAGAGTGGCGTAGTATCGACGCTTAGCCACCCTTAGTGCCACAAGGTAGGTCCGTAAGTAGGCTCTTACCTGTGTTCGGTCAGATTCGGAGCGAGAAGATCTCCATCTGTTCTCTAGGCGTCTCTTGTGGCGCTTCATCACCCTTAGCTCCTCGGAGAACCAAGGGGCCAGGGTGGTTCATTCCCAACGGAGAGGCCGCAAAGGCGCAACCCGGTCCAAGGCCCCGGCCGCCGCATTGTTCCATGCGGCCACCAGGTCCTCCATCCGGGAGCGGGTCAAGGCTACAGGAAGTGGCCCAAGCTCTGTGTGGAACCTATCAGGTTCCATCAGTCACCTGGGGCGGAACCATCTAGGACCTTCTGGTTCCGCCTCCCCGCGATGGGGGATAGCGCCAGGGAAGTCGAGCCGGAGAAGCGAGTGATCTGACCATGACAGGGGTGCAATAACCAAGTCCCCTATTCCCAGATCACTCTTCCACTGACCAGAGGTAAAAATAAGGTCCAGCGTGTGGCCTCCCTCGTGTGTGGGTCCCTGAATTACTTGGGTCAGGTCCATGGCTGTCATGGAAGCCATGAACTCCCGAGCCGCCTCGGATGACTCACCCATCAACGGCAGATTGAAGTCCCTCATAACTAATAGTTTGGGGGTTTCAACCGCCATCCCTGCAATCATCTCAAGGAGCTCTGGCAGGGCCGCTGATGCATAGCGAGGAGCCAAGTATACAATCAGCAGGCCCAACTGACTCCCTGGGCCCCATCTCACACCAAGAGACTCACACCCGGATATCTGTGGTACAGTTCCTGCTCCTGTTCCGCTCCTTTCGACAAAAACTGAAGACTCACCTGTTCCGTTTAGCCGGCCTGGCCCATTTATAGTTTTATTCTACCTCCTGGCAGATATTTTAATTGGGTATTTTTAGGGTATTTAAATATTGCTTTTAACTACTTTACTTCAGATATGTACAGTTTCTTATTGCCTCCTCTTTGTGTTTGTATTTTCTATTTATTGATGTGTTTTTATTTGACTGTACACCGCCCCGAGTCCCTTTGGGGAGAGGGGGAGGTATAAAAATCTAAATAAAGTAAGTAAAGTAAGTAAAGTGAATTCTCTTGGTTCCAGACCTTCCCGTACAATTACCGCTACCCCGCCACCCCCACCCCGGGCACGAGGCTGATGGAATGCACAGTATCCTGGTGGGCACATTTCCACGAGGGGTAAGCCCCCCTCGTGGCCCAACCAGGTTTCCGTAATCCCTGCTAGGTCCGGCTCCCCCTCAGAAATCAAATTGTAGATGAGGGGGGCCTTATTGACAACGGACCTTGCGTTGCACAACATCAGCCTCAGGCCCTGGCTCTGTAGGCCCTGGACACCTAGAATGCGGGGGTTGGTACAAATGACCGGGCGTGTCCAGTGGCCACGGTCTCCCAACTGACTGCAGGATCTCCGTCTGTCCTCACATCCACCCCTTCCTACGACCGTTGGAATAAAGGAACCCTTTAAAGGAACGTCATTCTCCTTCCCCTCCCCCACTCCGCTCACTTCCCTCCCGACCCCACCTGTTCGCCTGGCCCTGCCCCCATTCCTGGCTTGGTTAACCCTTCCCCCTACCCTGGATCCCCTTAAAACAGTTAAAAAACATTTACATAAAAACCCCCTGAGTCTCAGCTTCCTCCACCTCTCTGGATTAATGAATCCGTCATCAAGGTGGGCCCTCGAAAGGGCGGAGGGCCATGCCTGCGAGAGGGGGGACTCCCGCAGTAGAATCAGGTCAGACCGCAGATACATGATGGCTTATAGTTTTCAACAGGGCCTGAGGTGGATTCTGGCTGCTGGTGATGTTAGGCATATATGACATTATTAACCAAAACAGATTGACAGCCAGGGTTCTAAAACGAGAGAAATGAATAAGAGGCAATAGTCCACAGTCCTCGGTGGGGGGAGGTTAAGCTGATCATAAATTCGATGTAAAGGGCTAGCAGATGGTCCGTGGTGGGCGAGGGGAGGGTCAGCGGCTCCCCGCAGTCCTTCCAAACCCCAGCGCCACTCCAGCCGGCTTCTGTTCTTTCCTCCGGCCTTCCACCAGCCTCCGGCGTCCTTCGGCGTCCTTCGGCACCTCTGATGTCTCACGCCGAGCTCGGTCTTTACATGGCCTCCGCTAGGCCTCTGGTAGGTTCGGGGCTCGCGATGGGTCGGGGATCTGATGTTTGGCATCCCCGGTCGCCGCCGCCGCCTCCCTCTGCCGTCCCTTGCTCGGGTCGCCATCGCTTCCCTCGCCGCTAGCCGCTCAGGGCGTCGCTGCTCTCACCTCGGGTTGTTGCGGCTTACAAAACGCCAACAAACGCCAGCAAAATGGCTCGCAAAATGCCAACTCCAACGCCGCTGACGCCTGCAACCTCCCGGAGCATGCCAGTGCGCCAGAACGTCAGCGCGCCAGCCGCCATTTCCCGGCTCTCCGCTCTCCGCAGATTTCAAATGGGGGCCTTCCCCTTCGGCTGAACGGACGGCCCATTCTTCTCATTCTCCTTTGCTGTCTGACCACCCTGGGGGACTGCTAGGGTCCTAGAATGAGCCAGGGTGGTCATTGAGTAAGTTCCCGGTCCTCCAGATCGTAAAAAGGGCCAGCAGCAACCCAGCCCGTCAAAAAGAGCCCCGTAGCCATACGGAGCTCAGAGGCTGACTGCCATCCTCCAGGAAGCTCCTCCCATATCCTCTATTTTATACAATACAGTAAGTATTTATACAATACTTTAAAAAGAATGGTCAAGAAAAAAACACAAGTTATTTTGGATAAACTAAAAAAAGAAGAATTAAAGACATTTCCAGAAAAGAATTTATTTGTCAACAAATTAAGCTATTCAATAATTCTCTATGTTAACAGTAAAGAAATAAAAATACAAATGAATTAAGTAAAGCAAAAGTAAAAAGTTTGCAAATAAACCATTTTAGCAAAGGGGAATATGGGGAACTTGTGGCTGCTTCAGTGCTGCTTGATTCAAATTTCTTCAGCACTGCCACTATGCTACCATGGTCAACTGTGTCTAAAAAAATTCTCAGTCATCCAGGTCATGGTGTCCCAAAGGTGCGTTTTCAAGAGGCGACTGAACGACTTCCGGTTCCGGCGGCTGACGGCGATGGGCAAGGTTTGCTCGCCCCGCGCTTCCCCGGTGGGCACCCCACTCCTTGGGGGGCACAGGACGCCCCATAGAGGCTCCTGCCAGAGGAGCAGCACGGCGGGGGATCCCCTGGATCGGCGGTGGCCGAGGGGGCGCTTCGCTCTAGGCACCGGGGAGCATGATGGGGGACGCTCCGGCGTCTTCGCTGCGAGGCTGACGGAAGAAAAAGACAAGCAGAAGGACGCGGCTGTGGTGCGGTGAGGCGACAACTCCCTCTCATTCCCTTCATTGACTTAGAAAAATTGCCAGCAGTTTAAACTTTTTTCGGCTTGGCTGGAGAAGCATGGCTGGAGGGAGGGGGATTTCCCCCCCCCCTCGGACAGGCAGCTTGAAACAATTTTGCTCTCAGCCCCAAGGAAAGGAGGAGGGGGAGAGCCAACTAAGGATGTCACGCTCCTATTAATGGCAACTTTTGAACTTAAACCCATAATGGAATGATGATCTGGAAAGTTTGGAAAGTTTGAAAACTTTGTTATGCCTCTAAGCCCGAAGCTGGCAGGGCAAGATGGCACACTTCCGTTGTCTTCATGAACTGTGAAACCTGACTCCACCTTTAAAACTTCAGGCTTCCGGTCTTTGTGTCCGTGCTACTCAGACAAATCTCTTGTTGACTGTTATCCTTTGGACTCCCTGGAGTGAAAAATTTAACTCTATTGCCAGGGTGATTAGAAAAATCCTCCTCTGCCTGAACCTTCTGTCTTCTGGACTCTCCTGGCTGTTCTACATCTCTGACTGACCACTCTCTACACTGACTGAACTCTTTGTCCTATAAACAATGTCTCCTAAAAAACCACCTCCTGGAAAGCCTGGATTTGCTGCTTCTGCCCCGACATCTGCAATGTCCAGTCCTAGTACACAATCAACGATAACAGCTTTGATGCAACCTAAAACTACAGAGACTGAGTTTCAACAAATGTTTCAGCAACTCCTACAGGGACAAGAGGAAATAAAAAAAAAACTAAAGGAGATGAAAGAAGAAATCAAAGAGAATCAGGCCCAAATCAACAAAAACTCACAGAGACTGGATCTCTTGGAGGGTGGGACGGCTGAGATGAGGGAGGGGATGGAAGGGGTGCAGAAGGAACAAAGAACTTGACACCCAGCAGATGAAAATAGAATTTGAGAGAATGTCCTTTTATCTTAGATTTCAAAATGTGGTGGAGGCAGATGATGAAAACATAAGGGACATTATGACAAGTATTTTGGCTGAATACATCCAGAGAGAGAAACAACAGGTGGGGTGGAAAATAGATTTGGTTTATAGAGTGAACTCAGCTTATGCTAGAACACATAACGTACCCAGGGAGGTACACATTAAATTTCTTAGAAAAAGCACAAGAGATGAAATTCTGAGTGCAGAAAGGGGGGAAGAATTGAAATACCAGGACAGGCAAATAACCATTCCGAAACAGATCCCCAAGAAAGTGAGGGAAAAAAGAAAAAGCTATTCGCAGCTGGCGAAGAGACTATACCAGAAGGGTGTGTGGTTTAGATGGTTGATGCCTGAAGGTATGCTAGTATTCTGGGAGGACACAAGAGTTAGAATCAACACACCCATAGAGGCACAGGCCTTTATGGAAAAAAATTAAGCTCTCTTAGAAAAACCAGATGATCCTACACCAGATACACAGGACACGGGAGGGGCCGGAGCTCTTCCAGTGGGGGGAGATGGGGTGACACCGAGAAAGCTCAGATCACAAAAATGAATAAGATATCTGCTTGACATAAATTGACCGAAATTATTAATTGAACTTATATGCTGACTATATGTTACTATTTTATAATGACTTCTCTGTAAATGTAAACTTTGAGTATGGAGGGAGGGGGCACCTACCGCACACTGCAACCGCCAAAATTTGTACCTTTCCATTACCTTTTTCCCTGTAGAATTTTAAAAAAACCAATAAAACTTTGTTTAAAAAAAGAGGTGACTGAACTTCCCTATTTTTCTTTGAAGATGTTTCGTTTCTTATCCAAGAAGCTTCTTCAGCTCTGACTGGATGATCCTTCCATTCCTCACCATACAGTCAGAGCTGAAGAAGCTTCTTGGATGCAAAATGAAATGTCTTTAAAGAAAGTCCAGTTGACTTTTGATGCTTCATGCCAGCTTTTGTTTAGAGCAGTCAGAAGTCATTCCTGCTCCCAGTGATGCAGCCCAAGATCATTCTGTGTTCCTGTTTAAGTAAGGAAATATCTCTGCAACAATGATAGAACAAGAGGTAAATTTATAATTGTACTTATGACAGACGCAAAAAAGACTGGAAACCATTTCTTTGTAACTCTTCTTTATTCTTTCATTTTCTTCTCTTCACTTCTCTTGCACTTTTAATTTTCTCATTTATTTATTTCTTTTTTCCCCTTTTTTCTCAGTTTTATCTTATTCTTTTTAAAAAGTTACAAATTATATGCATTTGTGTTCATCAGTATTTTGGAACAATTCCTCATTTGAACCCTACATGCTGTTAATAATTTTACTGTCACCTCATATATGCTACCTTGTCCCAATGTGTTCAATGGGAACTGTAATTAAAGAAGTCTAGCTCAGGACAGTAGACTAAATTTGTGTCTGTCTGTCTGTCAATCATGAGTCTGTCTGTCAATCATGCACATGCACATTCATTCATGTGTTAATTTGTGTGGGTGTAAAAGAGAAAATATTTCTGGTTTTTGCTAGAAAATGTGGATCTGTACATGTAGTCATTACAGCCAAATACAGATCAAGGGGGGCTTTACCTTATATGTGCAAGTGTCCAGTTGAAGGAGATAAACCAAGTAAATATAGAACAACAAAAAAAAAATAATGGTGATGTTTGAACTTTTAGTAGGAGTGTGTCAATAAAATAAAGTCTTGTCTGAAATGTTATTGAGCTTTAGACAATTTACCCAGAGAATGCTAAGCTAGATAGATCAGTAGCTTCTTTAGCAGAAAACATTTCTTCTGTTGAGAAATAAAAAATGAATTAAATGCATTGAAACAAATTACACAATTAGTACTTTAATCATAAGCATAAAATTACAGTATTCTTTTTTCTTCAAAAGAGACAATTGAGATCTCTGGGTAATATGTGGAATTTATCACTCTAGTTTTAATAGCACGTGCAGACATTATATTCAGTAACTCTTCTTTGTTAAGCTTAAAATGAGCTAATTCATAGTGTTGATTTTTTTGCAAACTATTGTAGCAATGCAGGATTGAATTAATGAAAATCAACATAAAATATTCCTCAAGCCACCTGAAGCTTAATTTGGCAATAGAGTAATTATGAAATGCATTGTATATTGATCAGTAAAAAGTTTTATTCTAATATCTTATTTTTACATAAATTACAAAGTAGATTGTGGGACTGTTGACGTTATAATTAATCTTGGTTTTAGCAAATAATTAACCAAGAAATTCCACAGGAATATAACCCACAATTATGTAGGTAGCATTTAAAATAATGACTTGATACTAGATACATAGATGCCTTGAATATCTTTTTCAAAAAATATTATCAATTTTCAAATATACTTCCTTAATGAAACTTCATTTTGCTTTTTTCTCCTCTAATATACATATTGTCATTCTTTAGAAAATTATAATACAAAGTTCAAAATTTTGGAATGTTGAAAGGTGACCATATTGTGCTTTACATATTGATTCAAGAATTGCATATTGTAGAAGTTCTTCCCAAAGTGCACATCAAGTGAACTTTTCTCCAAATATAATATAAAACCATACTTTCTGCTTGGCCCATTACCATTGCAGATCATTCTCCATATCTTTAGTGCAGAAAAGATTATACGACCTTCCTCCCATTCCCAATCCATGTAATGGAATGTAGGAATAACCTTGAAGAAAGAGAAGAAAAGAAGCTGCCTAGGAAACAGAGAAGAGAAGCAGAAACTCCCAGGTCAATAGTTAGAGAAAGAAAATATAGAAAGGGTCCAGCAGTATGTAAAAAAATTTGAATTTCACCACTGAAAAGAAACAGTTATAAGTGGTGGGGATGAATAGTTTGTACTATCCAATTTGTAAGATGTCAGCTCTCCTGGACAAATCAGACAGGAAAGTGACTAGATGAGCAAAATCTATTTTGTTATACGGCTGCATTAACAAAGTATTGCAAGTCTATATGCAAGTTTTAGACTTGCAAGTATTGCACGTCTATATGCAAGTATACCCGGCTTACGGTATCATAAAGCTTCCCTCCCCAATTTTTTAAAAATTATCAGTAGGAATATTGCTATGAAGCAGAACTTTCTTTTTTCCCATGCTACAAAATTTCCATGAACCCATAGAGAAACAGAACAATAGAAGAATAAACTATTCCCCATCTATCCATAATGGTACCACAATGTAAAGAAAGACAAAGAAAGCATCTGTGCTAGTGACAAAGGAAATAGCATGGGAACACCTGTGTGATGGTATTCATGTGGGCAAACATCTAGGGAAATGGTAAGGGAGCAATCTCTAAAAGAAAAAATGGTAGGCACTGGTACATTGATACACACAGGACACAGCCAGCATGGCTAGCATTCCCTGAAAGGATAGGAAGGGCAAGTAACAGGGAAATGATCAATAAGAATCAAATATTCTGGTGGTCCTAGTCTGGACAGAATACCAGTCAGGTCCTGTTTCCTTCTTCAAACTGGAATTTGGGAAGTTGGCTTGAGAAGTGGCAACAGGTGAGGCTGCAGTTCAGAATTTCTCTTGTACTGAATGGCCTCAGTCTATGTTATACTTCTTCTTAGTGGTCTATAATAATGATGTATAGATACATACAATGTATGTTATATGTCTTCTTATAGTGTGGATATTGACTCAGTTTCCATCTTCAAAGGTACTAGTATTTTTTGAGGAATATCATTACGGAATATGCATTGATTGGAAACTCATACGTCAATAAGCTTTGTTGGCATTTCCTTAAATAAAATGAGCTTTCTTCACTGTACTTCCTTTATTAAACTGGATCTGAAGAGTGATGCTGATACTTGAGACGTTCATATCCCTTCCTATCTCCATAGCAATAAACTTTTTGTAGGTTAAAAATACCTTAACATTTCTATTAAAAATCTTTTGTATGCTGAAACAATGATTTCATGAGGGTTTTTTTATTCATGGGAGTATACATTTTAATTTAAAAAGTTATCCTCAAATAAGAAATGCATTGGAAAGCAGACTGCATTTTCTTCACTTTTCTATTGTGGTTCTTTTTGTTTACAAAAGCAGACATTTATAATATGTATATAGCAGAAAGTGTAAACTCATTTATGAGCTCTTAAGTCATTAGCTAATAATTATTTTCTATGCTGTGAGAGTCTCACAACTACTATAGATATATTCTTATACTGCATCTATTTACTTATTGTATTAATTTTAAAAGAAAAATGAAATATTTGGAGAACAATTGACATTATATTGGTGTAAGAGGGCAAATAAATTATACATGCTTGGTTTAGATTTGAAATCAGTGCTTGGACAACAAAGTAATGTAAGGTAAAGTAAGGTAATATAAGGTAAGGCAAGGTAAGGTAAAGTGTCCCTGCGGCTTTTACTCCACTAGCCATTACTGAATCTAGAAGGCAGTGCTCATCTCCTTTTCAAGGTCATTGAGCTAGCACTGTATAAAGATATTTGCATGGTCATGTGGTCAACATGACATCACAGAGTGCTATTACCTTCCCAGCAAGTTTATCTATTTATCTATTCATACTTGCATGCACTCACATGCCTACCAAAAACATAACTGTAAAAGACAGACTAAAATAAGCAAAAAAAAAAAAATGATAAGACAACACCTATCTGATCTTGATGAATACAAATCACTGGGACTTGATGATTACATCCCAGAGTTCTAAAAAACCTGGCAGATGTCATCTCAGAACCACTGTACCACATATTTCAAAAATTCTGGAGCACCAGGAAACTACCAGAGGACTGATGTGGTCTTCAAAAAAAAAGGTGGGGGGAACCAGACCCTTGAAACTACAGACCAATCAGCCTAACATCAATACCCAGAAAAGATAATAAAAAATCAGATCTGCCAACATCTAGACACAAATAAAGTAATCACTAGAAGTCAGCATGGGTTTGTTAAAAACAGATCATGCCAAACCAATCTTATTTCACTTTTCAACATAGTGACTAAATTAGTAGACCAGTGAAATACTGTGGATATAATATATTTAGACTTTACCATGGCATTGAACAAAGTAGACCACAACCTACTTCTTGCTAAGCTACAAAAAAGTGGGATAGATAGCATCACCATCAGATGGATTTGTAGCTGGCTGACAAACCATACCCAATGAGCAGTCCTTAATGGTACTACATCTACATAAAGGGAAGTAAGCAGTGGGGTACCACAAGGTTCTGTCCAGTACTCTTTAATATCTTCATAAATGACTTAGAAGAGGGAATAGAAGGGAAAGTTACCAAATTTGCAGATGATACTAAGCTGACAGGAATACCCAAAATTCCCTAGATGTAGGCTCATAATCCAGATGGATCTTGATAGACTTGATCATTGGACCCAAACTAACAAAATTAAATTCAATGTACAGAAAAATAAAGTTTCACACTTAGGTAAGAAAAACCAAAAGTACACATATAGACTGGGTGAAACCTCGCTTAATAGCAAGAACTGTGAGAGGGATCTTGGAGTCTTAGTGAACCATCAACTAAATGTGTGCCAACAGTGTGCGGTGGCAGCCAAAAAAGCCAATGCAATCCTAAGTTGCATCAACAGAGGGATACAATCAAGATCACGTGAGGTACTAATACCACTATATAAAGCCTTAGTAAGATCACTTCTAGAATATTGCATCCAGTTTTGAGACTATAGAAAGAGTGCGGAGAAGAATCTGAGCAGGGGTGCCCAATACCCAGATTGTGGCCCATTCAGAACCAGGTCACAGATGTGATGGGCGAGTGTGCTCAGAGGTCCACTTACACACACAGTGGTTGGGTAAGTGCATGTTGCAGCTCCCTTTGTGCAAGAGGTGGGCACACATGCACTCACCTGTCACTCACACAGAACCATCCCCTCATCAATTTGCAAAGCTGGGAAGGTTGGAGACTGTTGAGTTTGAGTACTAGGAAAAGAAAGAATTAGCCATCCTGCCTAGAACTGCAATGGAAACTTTCAAAAGACACTAAATTCACAAACCTCACTTTCTAATCACTTTTGAAAATTGGCCATTAAATTACTTCTAAGCTTAGAGAGCTTTGGAATGACAGGTTGAAAATGAATGACATGAAAATGCTGGGTGACTGCCTTAATGTCTGAATGAAAGAAAAAATAATAATCAGAAGCTTAAGAATTCAAAGAATCTGAAATAAACGGCAAAAGACTAAATAAGATTTTGATCTTACAAAGTTGTAAATAGATTAAGAGATCAGATATAATTGAATACTGAAACTTCTACAATAAGAATTTGGAATTAATTATAAAGAAAAAAACAGCTTCCTGTGGACAATAAATTCTGTTTTGATGTGCAAAGAATATATTAACGAAGATAATTAAGGTTTATTTTCAAATGAGTTTATTTAAAGACAGGTGAATTGCAGTATAGGACTGCAATGAAAAAGAAGCTAAAATATTTAACATCTCTGTCATCTATCTCTATCATATATCCTCTATCTGTCCCTATCTCCCTATCTCCTATCTTTGATGAGTCACTGTATCCTAAATTTCCTCTTCTGACTCACAGGTATCTCTTCTAAAAGGATTATTTATGAGGGAAATAAACAGAGCAGAAGAATTGACTACAACTGATCACTGAGAGCACTTCCAGATGGCCTGTGGAGTGATGTTATATTAGCATCTCTTGGTGCTCAAGTAGAGATGCTTCCTGCCAGCAGGAACTCAATTGAGGATCATTCATATTTAAGGAATTAATTTCCCAGAGCTTGTCCCAAGCTTGTTCCTGCCATCTGCATGTCCTCATTACTTATTTTTGTTACCCATACTTTATTGTTGGCACAGTACCAAACTATATGATCAAATGAAAATGATGCCATATGAAAAAAGAAAAGCAGAAATGTTAAATAACATAGATCCTTTTTCTGAACATATTCATGGCTATGTTCAAAGACATAAAGAACATAGTCCTAATGTACTAAGAACTAATTGCCAGAAGCAATCAGCCTGAGTATGATGAACATGGTTTTGAGCAATAGGCTTCAGCTGTAAAGTGACTGCTTTTAGTACTTACATTTTTTAAAAAACAAATTAAAAAGTTATGTTAACTTTAGATTTCAAAATACCCTTCAAATAACTCTTTCTTGACTATTTTTGAAACAGAGCCACCAATTTCATCTTTGTAGAAAAGCTGCTCCACAGAATGGGGACTACAATGAAAAACATCTTCTGTAACTTCCCTTCTCTTGGAACAGGGACTTCTGTCACTCTCATTTGTGAAGAACATATGGTAGGGATCAATTCTATTTAGAGAAGGGAGTCATACAAGCCTCTAACAACTGTGTTTAAATTACACCTGAAATCCTAAGGGCAAACAATGCAGTGTTTGCAATATAATTGCAACTCAACAACAAATGGGTCACTGTGTTTTGCACCAGCTGTTATCTCATGAATAGCGTTTTTCAAAAATTATCTCACGTAAAATTATTGTGTAAGTCTATATGTGTTGT
This sequence comes from Natrix helvetica, assembly GCF_964273705.1. Classification (NCBI taxonomy): domain Eukaryota; kingdom Metazoa; phylum Chordata; class Lepidosauria; order Squamata; family Natricidae; genus Natrix; species Natrix helvetica. The sequence continues at coordinate 51,338,165 of NC_138548.1, forward strand.
GTTGAGAATGTGAATTATTATCACCAGGTCTTATCACCATCCAAAATTGAGTGAAGACCCTTCTGGCCATTTCTTCAACCTGCCCATATACAGTAGCCATGAACTCAGAAGACGTTCACATGTTGCAAAGTTGCTCCTTTAGAATTACTATTACCTATCCTGAGTAAATGGACCTGTCTTTTAAGATCATCCAGAAATTGCAATTGTCTAGAATGTTACTGCTTGTTCCTTACTTTGTTCATGTTACCAGAAGCACATTATATCTGTGCTTTGGACTTTTAATAGTTCATGATAGACTTCTGGATGCAATTCAATAAATAAAACCTTATAACCAGGTACCTTTTTACATGTAGGACTATTATCCAACCAAAATTGAACTATGCAATATATTTTCCCAAGAGAAACAGTATTTTTCTTTCTTTCTTGAAAGAAGCTTGCATAAAGTTTCTCCATACTGGCACCTATTCTTTAAAATAGTCTCTTAGTAGAATCAAACTTGTTGCCTCATACAATAACATTGAATTCTTACACTGAGCAATCTGTAAACATATGCTTAATTCTTTCATTTCAATAAAGAGGACTTGATTGGAATGTTTGCTTATGTCCCTCCCTCCCTTGAATTAAAAATAATAATAAGCTCTTCTAATGATAGAACAGGGCAGCAACTCAAGAGTGAATCATAGAGATACTTAATTGTGTTTTGACATTTTATTCTTGTGTTTGCACTTCTGAAGCAATCACCAAAGCAGCCTAACAGTTATTGTATCCAACTATTCTGATGTGTGGATTTTGTGTACAACATGGAATAGGCAAGTACTATATCAATCACCTGTCAGTTTGGATATGCTATATGAACTTTCCAGATTAGCAAAGCTAAGTATACATATCAGAAACATAGGTTTTCATTCCCCTGATAAAGAAATAATATGTTCTTCAGTCACTTAATCTGTTCAAGAATCTTTCTTCTCTTCAAGTCATATTCAAGTTCCATTACACTAAAAAAAACATGACATTTGGTTGGAATCTTTCCAAAGCCACTTCTGCTGGAAAATTCCAGAAGGCACTAGTAGTTTCTAGAATACATTTTTAATCTATTTTGGGGGTGCATTCCAAAAAAAATAAATGCATAATAATGAGATTATAAAATGATAAGAATTATACTCGAGAAAATGGTTTCTCATAAAAATTAATAAAAGTGATTAGGAATTTATCAGGCCCAAAATGCTTAAGTTTTATCATGTTAAAAATTAAGGATTTCAGCCTTCAAGCTTTCATATATTTCCCAAGATATTCTCTCTCCTTATGCACCACTAGCTATGAAAAGGAACTTCACTTTATGCAAAGCAAGTTTCTCAACCAAGTTAATGGCTTTCCAGAAAATACATTCCCCCTAATTTGGCAGATGATTAAATGGGCAGATTGACAATTACCAAGCTTGCCCCTGAGTCATAAATCACATGTATCTTCCTCAGTAGAGAAATCTACACTATTTCCCCCCACAATGTGTATTATTATAGTCTGTCATAACTGCTACATATGTATATTCACTGGCTTTGTTCCAGCACTAGTCATGGACTACAGACTGTACGAACAGCTAGTTGCATTGAATGGAAAGTTCATTCTTATTCACATCAGAAGCCTTGCCAACAAATTCAATGGGGCCCAGATGAGCAATGTGTTCCAGTCTGAAATAGATATGCATCCTCATCAATAAAATATGTAATAAATTATGTCCACAGGTAATATTCAAACTAGGTGAGGGGAGGAATTTATTAAAACAAAAAGGTTAAGATTAAATAACTCCTGCATATGTTTAAGCAGCTGGCTTTGAGATCCACATAGCTCAGAAGAAATCTATTTCGTTTTTCACAAAAGGCCAACATAAATCAACCTTTGCACACATATTCCTAGGTATCAATCTGTTAAATCTATCTTGCATTTGGTGTTAAACGTATTTAATATTTCAAAGAAGATAATGGCCTATGAGGAAAAATATGCTTGGCTTAATATATACAGTACTATAAACTTTATGACAGTCAGATTGGTATAGTAGTTAAAGCATTAGGTTAGAAACAGGGAGACTGTGAGTTCTAATCCTATTTTAGGCATGAAGCTGGCTGGGCATCCTTGGGCCAGTCATTACTCTCAGCCTTAGGAAAGAGGCAGTGACAAACCACTTATGAAAATCTTGCCACAAAAATTGAAGGGACTAGTCCAGGAAGATGCAAGTCAGATCTACAATTGGATGAATTGTAATCTAAGTCCATTCTGGCAGATATGAAGAAGGAGCAGTATGATTGGAAAGCAGAATGCCTGTTGCAGAAATTTGAAGGTAATCTGGTTTTTTTCAGACTTAGAATTGGCAGACCTGATGAGTCATGAACTGGACTCTGTTAAGAAGATGGACTTACCATACCTGATTGGTAAACAGTTTGGACTGGACTTTCCTGGATTGATTTTGGAAATGGATTTGTTATACCTAACCAGACAAGAACTCACAAAAGACTTTATACCTTGGTTCACAGTAAGACTGCTTCAAAAAATGGATGTGGTGGAGATATTTACAGCAGGGATTTAAGTTTATTGGAAGATGAGATATTGTTATGAAAGCTTTCACTAAAAATCTTCAGGGAAAGTTTTATTATTAAAAACCAAACAAAGATATTTGATCCCAAATGGATCAGAGATAATGATTGTAGTCATTTGTGGCAGATAATAAGTCGTTGTAGACTTTCTACAAGTTAAATACAATGACAGCTTGTTAACAGACAAGTTTGAAATTGAACTTTCCTGTTGATTTACCTGATAACTACATTGTTTTTACATATAGTAGATAAATGACAGGCTAAGTTGGTTGTAAATAAATGTAGAAGTTTATAGATTATGAGCTTGCTTTGCAAAGGGGAGAAACTAACCTTATTACAACATATTTATTGTAATCAAGCAGGGGAAATAATGTTTGTATATATGTTTTTGTTTTGTGTCCTTTGTTCAGCTGTTATTTTTGTTTTCTATTTATTTGGTTCTCATAAATAATGCTCTTTTTATATTTTCTTTCTGTATATATTTATCTTATGCTCTTAAACCCAGCTGTCCAAACCAACATTTTATCTGCTATTTCTTGAAGATAAATATATAGTCTAAATGCCATCTTCTTGTTTCCTGGTATATTTTGATAATGAAAAATATCTAATAATGTAACCACAAGTAGAATGAGTCTTCTAATTCTGGAATTCTGGAGTTACCAAACACCACAGAATTTTGAAATGGTGCTTCAGAGTCAGCACTTAATGCACACTGGATTATTACAAGAACCAAGTCACTGGCTAGGGAATACATGAATCATATTTGTCAAAAAGACAGCAATTAATAAATTAAAATGTGCATAGCTAAGAATTATTTCAATTTAAAAAGAAAATACCAACTCTCAACATTATTAGTATTTTTTTTACAAACCTGTACAACTTCAATTCTAGAATTCTCAGCAAAGAGCACTGAAGAATAATTTCTCTCTTTTGTGATTGTCACTTGTGAGTGTGGACTGTGTTTTGTAAAATTATCTCTCCGATCTAATTTAATTTATGCAGAAAAGAATGAGATTTCTTCCCTTTGTCTAAAGTGGTTGAAACCTCTGGAATAACTTTGGTAGGCAAGATTCAACTATTGAGTAAGAGTACCTTAGGACTGAAGTGATTGCATTCATCCATGGGGAACAGACTCTAAATCCAATCCATAGGTTCTGTGAGGAAAACAAACAATTCTTAATGTATGCAACAGAAGAACTATTCCCACTATTGAAAAAGCATTTTCCTACATGAATGAGTAACTAAAAAGTGCCTTTTTGTATAAAAATATGTGTACTGCTTTTGTAATTTCTTTGTTTACTGGTGGAACATTCACATAAATTTCTTTGCCAACAAGCGTTCTTCAGTGTTTTCACTGCAAACATCAATACCTTACATTGCACTAAGTTCCATTATTTATGTCCTCTATGTGAACTCCAGATAAATCAAGATTCACCTAAAAATGTAAAATAAAAATCAGAAAAAGTAGCCACAATAAAAAGCATAGAATAACCATATATTAATTCTATCTTCAATGACATTTGCTGTCATATAATAACCTTGTGCTATCTTTCCTTCCACATCAAAATAGTTTTTGCTGTTTTACGTAATGTATTGCCATTCCCAAACAAGGATGTAGCTGAAGTTTGCCTATGGCTATGCAGCACTCTGTACTAGTGCAAGCTTGATGAACAGCATCAGGACTCCATTAGAGATGGAATGTTTTATTTAAGTACTCAGTTGGTAACTGACTAACATATTTCCCTTAGCAATTTGCTCACCCTAATTGTTAAAACCTTTTTTGCCATTTCAGAAGTTTCAGAACTCTGAGAACTGTAAACATCTGCAGATTAGGCAATATGGAAAATTATGTAAAATAAAATATTGGTTATGTTGTTGTTTTTAAAGAAAAAAATGCTCTATGGTGTGATTCAAATGTTTATTTTAAATAAAATGTTTACTTCTATATTACTCAAACAGAGTTTTTTAACCTTTCTGTCATCTAAACTACCTTGTCATTCTACAACTACATCTATTTTTATGTACAATTTATAATATTTATTGATAGGGAAAAATCAATGGCCATAAATCAAATTCAGTGGTCATAAATCCAGGAACTTGGAGAATTTGAAGGAGATTCGTCCTTTCTTTAAAATGTGGCATATCAGTATGCAATACTCCAGGTTGAAGTGGGCAGGGAGAAGAGAGGTTAAATTACTAATGCAATGTTTATATTAATGCTAGAACAGGATATGGGGGAATTCAGATTTCAAATATATGCTTATGCTTTCTTTAAAGTTAGCACTGTAAATAATAATAATAATAATAATTTAAATTTATTAGCCGCTCCCTTTCCGAAAAGGACTCGGGGCGGCGTACAATGGAGTAAAAAACATATAACATTTACATAAATCCATGACATACATAAGTACAAAGACACACATGTTCGGAGGAGGTTAACAGATACAATACATAGACAATTAAAAACCATTAAAATACCCTAATTACAAAACCCCATGTACAGTCCAAATTCAAAATGTTAAAAAACAGACAGTCAGGAGGAGTACGAGAAAATTACGGTTGAGCCAGGCCAGATAGTTGGAAGAGGTGGGTTTTCAGTTGTACACGGAAGGAGCGGAGATCGGAAGTAATCCTGATGTCCCGGGGGAGGTCATTCCACAGGGCTGGGCCCATCACAGAGAAGGCTCTGCTCCTGGGTGTCGCCCCCCGACACTGTTTGGCGGTCGGCACCCGGAGAAGTCCCTCTCTGTGAGAGCGGATTGGTCGTAGGGATGTGTGGGGCAGGATGCGATCCTGCATGTAACTAGGCCCTGTGCCATGGAGCGCTTTAAAGATCATAATCAAGACCTTGAAACGCACTCGGAAGACCACAGGAAGCCAGTGCAGCTCGCGCAGGAGAGGTGTTACAGGGGAGAATCTAGTCCTCCCCATGATCACCCGAGCGGCCGCGTTATGGACCAACTGTAGTCTCCGAGTGCATCTCAAAGGAAGCCCCATGTAGAGAGCATTGCAGTAGTCCAGGCGAGACGTCACCAGCGCATGGGTGACTGTGCGTAGGGCATCCCGGTCCAATAAGGGGCGCAATTGGCGCATCAGGCGAACCTGATGGAACGCCCCCCTTGCCACGGCTGTTACATGGTCATCCATGGACAGCCGGGCATCCAGGAGGACGCCCAAATTGCGCACCTGTTCCATAGGGGCTAGTTGCACGCCCCCAATGGCCAGAGATGGAAACACCTGGTTGAACCGGGGCGCCGGAAGCCACAGCCACTCCGTCTTGGAAGGGTTGAGTTTCAGTCGGTTGCCATCCATCCAGATCCGTACGGCCTCCAAACACCGGGACATCACTTCGATGGCCTCATTGGGGTGGTTTGGGGTGGAGATGTATAGCTGAGTGTCATCAGCATACAGATGATATCCCACCCCAAAACCACGGATGATCTCGCCCAGCGGTTTCATGTATGTGTTGAACAGGAGAGGCGAGAGCACCGAACCCTGTGGCACTCCACATGTGAGAGGCCTCCGGGTCGATCTCTGCTCCCCTGCCAACACACGTTGCGTCCGGTCAGTGAGGTAGGAGCCAAACCACCGTAACACGGTGCCCCTGACTCCCAACCCCTCCAGCCGGTGCAACAGGATACCATGGTCGATGGTATCGAAAGCCGCCGAGAGGTCTAATAGGACCAGGATAGAGGAACAACCCCTATCTCTGGCCCGCCAGAGATCATCCACCAATGCGACCAAGGCCGTCTCCGTGCTGTGCCCGGGTCGGAAGCCGGACTGGCGCGGGTCTAGATAATCATTTTCCTCCAGGTGGCGTGGGAACTGCTGTGCCACCACACTCTCTACAACCTTCGCTAAAAAAGGAAGGTTGGAGACTGGACGGTAATTGACTAGGTCCGTCGGGTCCAGGGAAGACTTCTTGAGCAGGGGTCTCACCATCGCCTCTTTCAAGGCGGCTGGTAGAGACCCCTCACCCAACGAAGTGTTCACTAGGACCAGGAGCCAGTCACGTGTAACCTCCCAGGATGCCAGTACAAGCCAGGAGGGACACGGGTCCAATAAACATGTGGTGGGTCGCAGACGTCCACGCAACCTGTCCAAATCCTCGATGGCAACCGAATCAAACTCCTCCCAAAGCGGACCCTCAAGACTCGCCACGGGCGTCTCTACTGAACCACTGAAGGGGGTCCATCCCATCCGGATTTGAGCGACTTTGTCATGTAGATATTTCCCAAACTCCTCTGCTCTACCCTGTAAAGGGGCTTCCCGCGGCCTCTCAAACAAGAGGGAACGAGTCACCCGAAACAAGGCGGCAGGGCGGTTATCTGCAGACGCAATAAGGGCGGCGCAATGTTGACGTTTGGCCGCTCTTAATGCCACAAGGTACGTCCTCAAGTAGGCTCGTGCCTGTGCTCGGTCAAATTCGGAACGAGAGGATCTCCAACGACTCTCTAGGCGTCTCCTTTGGCGTTTCATCACCCTTAGCTCCTCGGTAAACCAGGGAGCCAGGGTGGTTCGTCGCCGCAGGAGAGGCCGCAAAGGCGCCACCCGGTCCAGGGCCCCGGTAGTCGCACTATTCCATGCGTCTACCAGGTCCTCCACTCGGGGGCGGGTCAAATCCACAGGAGGTGGCCCAAGCTCCGTCTGGAACCTATCTGGTTCCAACAGGCGCTTGGGGCGGAACCATCTAATACCTTCCGGTTCCGCCTCCTCGCGGTGTGGGGTAGCACCAGGGAAGTCCAGCCGGAGAAGATAGTGATCCGACCATGACAGGGGAGTAATGGCTAAGTCCCCTATTCCCTGATCACTCATCCACCGGCCTGAGACAAAAACAAGGTCCAGCGTGTGGCCTCCCTCGTGAGTAGGGCCCTGAATTAACTGGGTCAGGTCCATGGCTGTCATGGAAGCCATGAACTCCCGAACCCCCTCAGACGCTTCTCCCATCGACGGCAGATTGAAATCCCCCATCACTATAAGGTTGGGGGTCTCAATCGCCACCGATGAGATCAGCTCAAGGAGTTCAGGCAGGGCCGCTGATGTATAGCGAGGAGCCAGGTATACTATCAGCAGGCCCAACTGCCTCCCTGGGCCCCATCTCACAACAAGGGACTCACACCCGGATGTCTGTGGCACGGTGAACTCTCTCGGCTCAAGGTCTTCCCGAATAATCACTGCTACCCCGCCGCCCCTCCCCTGGGCCCGAGGCTGATGAAATGCTCGATAACCTGGTGGGCACAATTCAACGAGGGGTAAACCTCCCTCGGAGCCCAACCAGGTCTCGGTTATTCCTGCGAGGTCCGGCTCCCCCTCCAAGATAAGATCATGAATGAGGGGGGCCTTATTAACAACGGACCTCGCGTTGCATAACAGCAGTCTCAGGCCTTGGGCCTGTGGAACCTGACCACCTAGTATGCAGGGGTTGGTACAAACGACCGGGAATGACCAAAAACCCCGGTCTCCCAACCGACTGCGCGTTCTTAATGTGTCCTCGCACCTGCCCCTCCCCACGACCGTTGGTATCAAAGAGCCCTGTAATGGAATGTTATCCTCCCTTTCCTCATCCGCTCCATTCCTTCCTCTTTCGACCACACCTAATTGCCTGGCTCTACTATCACTCCTGATCTGGTCCTTCCCCCCCCCACCCTTAAAACCCTTTATAAATTTTAAAAAACAATTAACTAAAAAACCCCTTAAAGCACGCTTCCTCCACCTCTCTGGGTTAACAAACCCGTCCTCGAGGTGGGCCCTTGAAAGGGCTGGAGGCCATAGCTGCGAGAGGGGGGACTCTCGCAGTAGCAGCAGGTCTACTCTCGAGTAAAGCATAATAAAGGGCCAGCGCTCATCAAGTGGGTGTCTAACAGTTATGTTTTTCAGAAAAGTAAGGCGTGTAATGATCTTTTTGTTTTAATTAGTGACTTGTCTTATAGTGGTCATGTTTAGAAAAAAAGGAACAAAGAGTTTCTTTAAAGAACTGAATATATATATATATATATATATATATATATATATATATATATATATATATATATATATATATATATATATATATGTTGTAATTGTACTGATAAATAAATAAATGTACTGATAAATAAATAAATAAATAAATAAATATATTATAAACAAATATAAAAAGGCAACAGTAAAAATAAAAATATGGTTTTCTGCCTGCATGGTCTTTGTGATAAGCCGAAGGACAGAAAGAGGGAGTAGTGACCTTCCTCCCATATTTAGTCATACCAGGGGTTGTAACACATATATATATATATATATATATATATATATATATATATATATATATATATATATATATATATATATATATATATATATATATATATATATATATATATATATATATATATATATATATACACATACATACATACATACATACATACATACACATATACATATACATACATATATACACATACATACATACATACATACATACATACATACATACATACACATATACATATACATACATATATACATATACATACATACATACTCTGAATGTTAAGAGTTATGCAAACATAAATGAGTTCAGCACTGGAAAAGTTCATAGCAGGTCTTTAAAAATAGTAGGGCGGCAATATCAGGCCATATGCCCAATTGATAACCCTGAAGTTGCTGGGCTGAATGTGATTCCTCATAGTCTTAGGTGTGCGCTCCTAGACCTCAAAAATTGTAATCAGATTATAATTTTTAGTGTTATAAGGAAATACAATTATTAAATATGCAATTGTAAAGTAACCTTATTCAATTTATTTCATTGCTCCTGGTAGAAAATTATTATTTTTTGCTCTATTTTAGCAGCATAACCTTTAATGATCATATTATTGTACGTCTGTCTGCAATTTTCAGTTTAGGTTTTCATGGTAATCCAGACAAGGAGTACTAACCATGAGCACTTATACTATTTTTATTATAAGGTCACAAATCTTGCAAGTCTCAAAGTACATTTCTTCTTTCCTGTCTTCACAAGTCAATAGACTAGGAAAGGTCCCTTCTGAGGCATTCCCACACCTCCATTCTTCTGTAGGCTAAGTTGCCTCTTGCATGCCTAGTTTCAGCTTGTCATGTCCCATGAGGACATTCTCAAAGAGCATTAGATTTATACTACAGGATTAGATGGCTAGACAGTCTAAGAAGCATTAAAATATTGTAGGATAACTGACTTTTTGAAACTTACATTTCAATCACAACAGTGAATTCAGATAAGGAAATAGAGATAGGTGGGAAGATTAGTGAGAACATTCTGAGACAAAAATGAGACAATAGGGTCTTTTCACTTATAATCATAGATTTTGAACAAATATGGGAACCACCCAGGGTAACCCACAGAGTTATGGGTTCAGTGCAAAGAAAGTCATGAGAGAGTTTCTTACAACTGGTGTGACTAATTGGACAAGATTAATAGTTTCTCAAAAGCCATAATTATTTCAGATCCTATTTCATTTAAGTGAAACTAGTGGCCTTAGGTCAATAACATGTCTTATCTCATTATTCTTGATCTAGTTGCAAATCTTCACTGATACTTTAAGCTAGATGATTCATTACTCCTATAATTCTTTACTTATGAAGATCACCAGAAATGGCCTGGAGTGGGAAGAAGTTGCCCTGAGTATAAGTTACTATTTAAGTCACAGAAAGAATTTCCTTATTCCTACCAATTAAGAGAAATCTGCTGAAAGTATTTTAAGGAAAAGTTATTTTATATAATAATGCTATTAATTAAAGAGTATAAAACATTCTCTTTTATTTTATCACTCCATTTTGTTTATGAGGAAGTGGTAATAAAAGACCAGTTAATAAATATAGTCAGAAATCCCTCAAAAATTCAGTATCGGCTGGTTACTTGGGAGTAGCTCCTATTTTTCTTTGAGTAACCAATATTTGGGATTGAGTATAGCTCTTCTCAAAGTCCTATAATTTGTTATCAGATTGTATTTTTTAATCTATATAAGAGGGTAGGAAAAAAAACCTGGTAATACATTTTGCTTAATATGAAATTTGTTGTTGTTGTTGTTGTTTCCTTTGGCTGAACTGGAAAACCTGAACTGGAAATGCATAAACTTTTGAATATGTACCACACTTTACATCCACAAAGTGACATCGACAGGTTGTACCTGCCAAGAAGAATAGGGGGCAGAGGACTATTGCAAATCCATCAAACTGTAGAAGAAGAAAAATAAAGTTTGAATGACTATGTGAATCAAAATACAGAAAAATTGCTGCAGGCTGTGGAAATGGAGAACATAATAAAAACAACAGAAACAGGCAGAATATAAGGAAAAACAGCTGAATGACATATTGAATGGATGGGAACCCAAACCTTTGCATGGACAGTACTTGAAAAACATTGAAGAAAAATGTGATAACAACTTGACAAAGGCAGGGCTTAAGATGGGAACCATCAAGAAAGAAACAGAACATTTAATACTGGCTGCTCAAGAACGAGCACTACAAACTAATGCCATGAAAGTGAATCAAACTAATGCCATGAAAGTGAATAAAAATCCATTGACAATCAAAATTGCTGACTTTGCAATTACAAAGTTGAAACTGTTTCACATTTAATATGTGAGTGCAGTAAAATCATGCAAACTGATTACAAAGCTAGACATGGCCGAGTTGCTAAATGAATCCACTGGTCATTATGTAAAACATGTGACTTACCTGTATCTGAAAAGTTATGGGAACATAAAGTGGAAAAAGTTGTTGAAACTGAGAAGGTGAAGATCTTGTGGGACTTTCAAATACAGATGGATTGTCATTTGGAACACAACACGCCAGATATTACAGTTGTCAAAAACCGAAGCGTACAATTGATTGATATTGCTATACTAGGAGATGCCAGAGCCGAAGAAAAAGAACTGGAAAAAATCATGAAATATTGCAACCTGGCCATTGAAACTACATGATTATGGATGAAACATGTAACAGTGATATCCATTGTTATTGGGGCACTTGGTACCATGTCCAAGAATTTTACAAAATACATCAAGAAATTGCAGCTTCTTGCAATAACACCAGCAGAACTGCAAATAACTGTGCTATTCAGAACATCATTCATTTTAAGAAGATACTTGGTTGATACCTAGGATGCTGGCAGCAACCCATATCAACCATCAGTGCCAGTCAATGATATTTGTGATACATTTTTAAATGTTCAGTTGACTGATTTTTTTGTTTAATGAATAAAATAGATAATAATAATAACAATAATAACAACAACAATATAACAATGGCATTTATCCTTACATATTTTCCCATAGTGATTTACAGCCCTGTGGGTGGTTTATAATGTAGAATAATTTTTTATATATTGCCCCCAACAATTCAGGTCTTCATTTTATTGACCTCAGAAAGATAGAAGGCTGAGTCAACCTTGAGCTCCATTAGAATTGAACTCTAGGCTGTGGGCAGAGTTTGCCTGCAATGCAGCTTGCTAACCACTGTACCACCAGGGTTCCTTACACGTGCATCAAAGTAGTAAGCCATTCAAATAGAAATTCAAAGAGGCAAGACAAAGAACCACAGGCCCATAGACTACTTCTCTCTATATATGGGACCATCATAATCTTACTCAATAATCAATAAATAAGAGTAATTTGAAATGTTATCACATCAAGTGATTCACACGTTGACAAACCATTATTTAAACATAAAAAACATTCGCTAGAGAAATACATGCAGCATATTGAATTAATTTTGTGCACCATATTATAATGAATTTAACAAGCAGCATATACCAGAATGCAGAAACAAAGTTTGGCACTGCCTAACTCCAAGTTGATTTTGGGTGGCTCATGATAAAAGGTGATAATCAAATGCAAGAACCATTAGCAGAACCATTAAGAGGTAATACAAAAGAATGTGGAGCTGTTTTTCCTTTAAAAGCTTTGATAAGAGATATCCGTTTTCTTTTTCCCTGTGGAAAGAGGAGCCAAGATAGCGCCTGCCCTTCTCTGTTTGTTTACTTATAAATGAAGTCTGCCCTTTAAAACTACCTTCAGCCTTATTACTCTCTCTGAGGGAAACTGAGACCCCTCCCTGAATGTGTCTCTTCTGAACTTTGACTATTTGATACCCTTCATTTGGTTTGCCTCGGTGCCTTGGAACTGTGAACTGTCGCTTTCGGCTTTGTTTTGCATTTTGGGATCAGCACAGCTGCGCAATCGTCGGAAAAGACTTACATCTCTGAATTTTAAACAAATGGGGCCTAAGAACCCACCGACGGGCAAGTCACTTTCAGTCCCTGCATCTGCCTCCTCCAGTCCCAGTATGCAACAAACAAAAATCACATCATTGTTACAGCAAGAGGGGTCTCGAGAAGGATCAAAAGAACTATCTGTTACTCAAATGTTTCAAGAACTGATGAGGGGGCAGAATGACTTGAAAAAAGAAATGACAGAGCTCAAAGAAGAACTCAGAGACGTTAAACATCATATCGCAGAAAATAAACAAAGGATTTTGGTGTTAGAGGAGGAAGCGGCTGGGTTGGGGGAAGAAATTAAAACAATCCGGAAGGAAAATGTAGACTTGGAAAATTTTCTGGCAAAAACAGAATTTGAAAGAATGTCCTTTTTTCTTAGATTCCAGAATCTACCAGAGACAGAAAATGAAGATCTTAAGGATATCATGAGTACAGTATTAGCAGACTATATTAAATAGACAAAAATCAGCTGTGGCGGGATATGGATCTAATCTATAGGATAAATTCAGCATATGCTAGAAGTCATAATGTTACAAGGGAGGTACATGTTAAATTTCTCAGGAGGTCCACAAGAGATGAGGTGCTTGGGACCCAAAGGGAGAAACCATTGAAATATAAAGATGAAGAAATCAGCATTCTTAAGCAGATTCCAAAAAAGATAAGAGAGAGAAGGAGGAAGTATTCCTCCTTATCAAAGAAATTATACAAGAAAGGAATTTGGTTTAGATGGTTATTGCCAGAAGGAATGTTGATCTTTTGGGAGGGAAACAGGATTGGAATTAATACAGTGCAGGAGGCAGAAGCCTTCATTAAAAAGAATTCTCTCCTCCTAGAGGACGAACATAAAGAAGGTAGTGGAAGGGACAGTTTGGTGCAAGATAAGAAGGAGGGGGGGCTGAGGCCTCCTCTGGGGACAGGGAGGAAGGAGCAATATTGAAAAGGCTCAGAACACAAAAATAAAAGTATTTGAAATAAATAGCAATTGGTGATACTCTAGAAAGTGACAAAGGAAAATGAATGAACAAATGGTTGACAATATAGAATAAGACCTTGTTTTCTGCTTATCTTTTATCTTTTGTTTTTAAGATTGTAAAAATTGTGAGTGTTGGATGGGTTTCTATCACTAGTGTGGAAGCTGCCAAAAAATTTTGTATAGCCCTATACCTTTCCCCATATATGTGTAAAAACCAATAAATGTTTTTGGAAAAGAAAAAAAAAAGAATGAAAATTATAATAGTCCTGAAAAAGGAGTCACTGAATACCATGAAAAACCAATGGCCACAAATACAATCAAAAGCCGATAGTCACTATACCAAATGTATTGTATATACAGACCTTCTTAAAGGACCAAATTAAGTATTTTAATACAGTCAGTATTTTTTTTGCTTTGTAGTTTCTGAGAGATAAGAATGTCTTTGAGAAAAACTAAATTTCTGAAAAAGATTAAGTGGAATAAAATCTAGTTATTTCAAAAAAGTAAGCAAGTCATCAACAGTTCCACTGAATCCAGCCAAAGAAGGCCAGGAAGAGTGATAAGCCATAGCAATGAGTGTAGAACAATCCACATTTTTAACAGCAAAGCAAAAGAGACATGTTGCTCTGATTTGCCTCATTTTAGTTTCCATACACTCAGGCCTTCAGATTGTTCTTATTCAATTCCATTGAATGCACACATATACACAAATTCCAGAAAGTTGTTGAAACTATATTTACCTCTTTATTTATTTGTTTACTAACTTACTTGAGTTTATCCCAGCATATACTATGGCTTTCAGCAGTCACAATCTCACAATACAAACACAATGCAAACAATTTGCAATCTAAATTGAAAAAAAGAAAAGAAAAGAGAAAGAAAGAAATTATAAGAACAAGAGGTACATGCAATATAATTGAAAGGCTTTTCAGAAAACCTTGAAGCATCATCTTTTTCTACACATCAGTTTGAAATGAAAGTATTAAGTACCCTGAACCTAAAAGAAACTCTTTGTCTGACAAAGAAATGCATGGGAGTGTTATCCCATTAAACCTTCCTGCCAAGCGTTTAGTTGTTTTATTGCCTTCTCTTTCCTCAGTGAGGGAGGGAAGAATGCCAATGGAGGAACCCTGTGTGTGATAGAAATGGCAATTGGAGACATTATTCTTTTATATCCTCGGTAAGTCATAATTTCTTCCAAAAGGAACCGTTCTCTTTCAGCACAAGTGTTTGCTTATTTTCATATATCCTATCACCCTTGATGAGGGAGATGCTAATGGATCCCAGAGTGTTCCCCATTCACTCACACTGTTATTTTTGCATTATGACTTCTCTTCTGATTGATGCCTTTGACATAGCCTGAACAGCTTCTGGCACAAAGAATGAGCACAGACAGAATTAGTGGTTGGTATGGCTGATCAAACACAACTCCTTCCATGAAGAACATGCTGGGAGAATTTAGGCTCTTGTTTATTCTGGAGCACAGATGGTACATAGGCGAGGTTCAGGAATTGGGTAAACTCAGCAGCTTCTCTTCATTATCATGGTTTATTTATTATCCTGTCCTCTGCCATTTCTTACTTACAGAATCAGTTACAGGGCAAAATATCCTTGTTAACAGTCTTGGTATCTTAGTGAAAGGAAGACAAATCGGAAAATAATATTACAATAGTGTAACAGTTTTTTTAAAAAAAATGTGAATAAATACCTGAGGAAAACCAACATAATAGTAGGGGATACTGAAAAAGAAAAGGCATTTGATTAAAATATGAGTGGAATCAGTGGTGAAATTCAATTTTTTTACTACTGTGGATGTGGCTTGGTGGCAGGGGAAGGATATTGCAAAATCTCCATTCCCACCCCACTCTGGAGCCAGCCAGAGGTGGTATTTGCTGGTTCTCTGAACTGCTCAAAATTTCCAGTTCTCCAGAACCTGTCAGAACATGCTGAATTTCACTCCTGAGTAGAATATATCATTAGGTGAATATGTTGTATAGCTCTACTATACAACACATCTCACAAGTGGGGTGGCATGTAAGAAGAAATCACTGGATACTTCCAGTGCAGTTCTTTGGGTACCTTTTATTGATCATAATGCAGCCATTGAGTAGGGGTACAAATGGGACCAAGTGAACAAAGAGCAGTGGTGGGATTTAGCCAGTTCACAGCACTTTGGAAGAACCAGTTGTTAACTTTCTGAGCAGTTAGGTGAACCGGTTGTTGGAAGAAATCATTAGGGCAGAGAATCGGTTGTTAAATTATTTGAATCCCACCACTGACAAAGAGGGTTAGAGGAAAAAAGTAAAAATAATATTTATTTCCAGTAGGTGAAAATTTTGCTTGTAAGTACTTGATGGAGAGGAGTGTAGCTAGTATGAGCAACTAGAAGTTGTCAGAATATACTAATTTTCCACTAGTTACCTTAAAGACTTTCAGTCCTGGCTCAGCTCATTGTTAATGAGACTTCACTGATGCTTTTACTTATGAGAGCCTGTTCAAGGTTCAGTTGAGCTATCAGATCATTAAGAGACATTAAACTCTAATCTATTCATGAAACAAATGCTTACTACTTCATGCAGCAGTGGGTTTTCTGTAGCAGGTTTGTATATCACAGTTCTGATTCAGTGGATATTCCCATTTATGAATATGAAAATATTCAGAAATTCCTTCTTGCACTAGTTGTTTTTAAGCCAGCTTTATTGACTGGTATCCTTCAGTTGTCCTGGGGATACTCCTGAGCTATCCCAGCCCACCAGGAAGGCTTCAGGTGGTAAAGTCTGTATCATTGCCTTGAGGAAGGATAGATTATGACATTAAATAATATTAAAATTGAGGCTTTTTTATTGCACATAACTTGGTCTTAATTTTTTAACTTGTGAAATTGTAGTTAATGGTGTAGTAAAACACTGAAATTATGATGTTCTTGGATGGAGAAAAAAGGGATAAACTGTACTTATTCATGAGCTTCATTAAAGAGAGACAGAGCAAGAGAGAAATCATTTCCACTATTAAATGTTATTTGTCACTTCAAATTAAATCAAATCAGACAAGCTAAATGAGGATGGTGTAATTAATAAAAGGTCATCTTAGGTCACAATCTTATATTTGATTTATGCTGGATGAAGGGTTATTAGATTTAGAAGATGTTCTTGTACTCTAACAGACTTCCATTTATACTACCCTCATGGCATGAGTAAAATTGTTGAAATGGGTTAGAACAGGAATAGGACCTTCACAGGGCAGGAGTGTAATGTGCCGCATGCCAAATTATTTCAATTCAGAGTCACTACATAGGTAATAAGAGTAATTTTATACTTACGATAATATGATGAATAATATGGTATACTGCCCGTTTAAAAGTGCTTTATGTGGGGGCAACATATGGGATGTCATAACCAGCACATCCTTGATTGATGGCTAATGTTTCCAACAATACCGGGGTGTTTCAACTATTTCTATTTCTATGGCACTGTCATATTTTCTATCTATAGATTTTTTTTAGCAATTTTCACCATCAGCAATATAGTCAGGGTCACAGTTTAAAGTTGAGTGTAAAATTGATTTACTATTGTTATTTTAAAGATCTTTAAAGCTAATTATCCAGTTAATGTTTTAAAAAAAACACCTCTAGAACATTTTCCTTTTGTACTAATTTTTCCTTTAAATTTCAGACATTTAAATCAAAATACAATGTAAAATACTGAAACAAGTTCCACAGGTAAATGCAGAAGAGGGAAAGTAGTATGTTACACTTTAGTCCTCTCAATCAAATCTGAAACTATGTTGGATTGCTTAACATAAACATCAGTACCATTTTCCAGAGGTGGCATTCAACTGGTGTAGCAGCCAGTTCACATTTTTTTCACAGGAATTTTAAGTTCTATCAATAATTGTTATTGATAGGCCTAGCCGTCCTTCATCTCATCCTTAAATGTATTTAAAAAAAAGATTTTCTGGATTTGATCTCAGTTATTGACTCTTTGTAATTAACTCTTGTTGACATTTGGGCCTAGAGCATTGTGCAGTTTAAATAAAATAAGGGAGAAAAAAAAAACTATTATAATCTGGTTATAGAATCTCTCCCCATGGAAAGGTTAAGCATTTTGCAATATGCATGGTAATTAATGCTGTTTGTTTGACTGATCGATGCATACCCTATATTTCTATTCTCACAATTATTTAAGGGAACAAATGAAGCAGAATGTAAACAACTTTAAACATATATTAACATATGAATTACAGTTAATACTAAAATCAATCACAAGATGTATTTACAGATTCTCTAAATATTGTGAGAATAAAGCACAATAGCTTTATATGCCACCCATGGTAATTGGTGACATTTAAACTTTTGTAATAAATTTGAAATTCTTTAAATAATAAAGCCCTAAGTTATTTAGGTCTTTAAAAGTCTTAAATTGCAAGCAGTATGTAAATAAATGGCAAGCAAAACATTTTTTTATATAGTAAAAACATCAGTTCTTTCAATTAGTGGATAGTCCTGTTGTCACATTTTACACCAACTGCAACCTCCGGACACTTTCCAAAGTTTGCTCCATGCAGAGTAGTATTCAAAATGGAATTCAACTAAGATGGATAACTTCAGTGATGTGCAGTCAGGTGAGGCAAGTGAGGCACAGCCTCACATCATGAAAAGAAAAAAATGTAAAAGGAAAAAGCTGAGCTAGTTGCTGCCTCACCATGGATGACTCTACTTAACTGTTAAAAAAAGCCTCTAAAAAAGTGCCCTCTACTATGAGACAGGAAAACTGCATGCCTCCTCTAGTCTGACTTTAGGCGCTTTATGATCACTCGAGCAGAGTTAAGCAAGGGTTAAAAGCCTAAAAATTCCTGATGTAGTTGAGGCAGCAGTTCTCCTGCCTCATAGTAGAGGACACTTTTTTAGAGGCTTTTTTTTAACAGTTAAGCAGAGTCATCCACGGAAGCCAGGCAAAGAGCCATGCTGTAGCACACACACTTTTCCCCAGCCTCTTCCTTTTGGAAGGCTTGGATCGGCTCTAATCCGGCTTCTCTGCCTCTCCTCTCACCCCAGCCTGCCAGCAGGAGGTGAGTGGGTGGGCTTTATTGCGTTCCAGGCATTTCCCACCCAGACAGCAGGCTGCATTTGCAATGGTGGAGGTGTTTGGGGAAGGCAGCAGGGGAATGGGGGGATGGCAGAGGAGCTGCTTTCAAGCCACTGGAAAAGATATCTAATCCAACTTTTGTGTGTGTGTGTGTGTGTGTGTGTTTGTTTGAAAGTGAGTGAGAGAGGGAAAGGGATAGGAGAGATAGTCCAATCCAAATTCTCTCTCTCTCTCTCTCTGTGTGTGTGTGTGTGTGTGTTTGTTTGTTTGTTTGTTTGAGAGAGGGGGAGGAAGGGAGAGAGAAACAAATACTGTCGTTTTAAATTGGAACTGAGCATGCCTGGCTGTGGAATTCTGGGAGTTGAAGTCCACAAGTCTAAAAATATTTGAAACCCACCACTGTGTCAGTGCCTCACTAGCCATAAACCTCACCGCATGTTACTGGATAACTTCATATATGCAGGTATAATTGTCTCAGGTCCCAGGATCTTTCTGTGAACTGGCTCTCTAGGGGATTCTTATTCTCCTCTAAAACAGATTTCATTTTAGTTCCTCATCTCACTTTTTCCTTATCAACTACACATCCGTCTTTACAGAGTTTAATTTCAGTTTATTCTCCAATAAAAAATGATGATGAATTAATATTCTATGGTTGCTTGGTCTCTTGGAGTTACTATAGAACAGTAGAATTGGGTGTCTTTAACACACTGATAACATCCTTCTCCAAGACTGCAAATAATATTTCTTTTGTGATTTAAGATAGATATTAAGTAACACAAGGACAAGATGGAACACATGCTGTTAACTTTTGGATAATGCATACATCTGAATTCAGAGGGAAACATGTTTATTTGAAGCATGTGTACATGTACACATTGTGTTTATCAGCAGATCCCTAAAGAAGTTGTATCATTTCTGGACTTACATGATAGTAGCCATATCCAATAAGTTTACTCTCACCACTTTCAGAATGTAGCCTAAAAGGAAAACCATGTACCAACATCTTCAGTCTGATTTGGAAATATACTATTATATTTCCTAGTAGTAAATACACTACTATTGTCAGTGATACTGTAAGGTGCTGAGAGGTGCAAAAGAACTAGAAAAATTAACACGGCTGAATTGCAGCCTTTTAGCTTCTTGCATCTAGTCACCAAATGACAGTCACACCAATACCTGCCAGATGCATATGAATGATTTAACTTCTTTAATTAATAAAACTGACTGCTTCTGTGCTTGTAAGAAGAAGTGAATCTGTGTACATTTTTTCACATCAAGAGATAAAGGTACTTTTATTTATTTATTTAGCATTCATGCTAATTAATTCCTGTGACCAGTCCTTTGTTATGTAATTCCTCTGGTATTAATAAATCACTCTGTCGCAGATCTTGTTTTGTTTTATTTTCTAACATGCAACCTTTTCCATTGAAGGCAAATCTGGTTGGCTGTTAGAATATTTATTTTGCTTTGAGGCATTTTGTTTCATTAAAAGCATTGTAATTGTCAGCGACAACTTGCCTGACATTCAGAAAATGGGCCAACATTTTATTAGGAAAGATTCTTTTTGAGGGGCTTAAACCAAATCTTCAAGTCTGCTTTCCAAATTTGTTTGTGTTAAAGATGCATATATTAGTCTGTGGGCATTTGTCTCCTTGTTTAAAAACATTTTCTCTAAAAATCCATCTCAGTATAAAATTACTGGAATAGTAGTCTTTTTTTCTTTCCTTCAAAGCATAAAGGGTAACAGGTCATCTGCCTGACATTTTATAATATAGAGTATTTTAGACATTGGAGTTGTTGGTCTGTATTCATTAGCTGAAGGGGACGTGGAGACTTATAAAAAAGAGGGGAAAGTTCAAGAAAAAGCTATTTTTGAAAGGTCACTATTAAGCCTAGTTAATATAAATTAACTTGTCCTTGGAAGAATGTGTGAGTTAAGCTAGAATACTAAATTCAACCACTAAACTGAAGGGGAAAATAGCACCATACACCCTAGTTTTGTGTAATTCTAATATAACATTAGTTTGCACACTGACTACTATCTTTATTCTGTTAGAATGAATATAATCAAAGAAGCACACATATAGCAGGGGTCTCCAACCTTGGCAACTTTAAGACTTGTGGACTTCAACTCCCAGAATTCCTCAGCCAGCAAAGTTCTGGGAGTTGAAGTCCACAAGTCTTAAAGTTGCCAAGGTTGGAGACCCCCGATCTATAGGGCATCCAGAATCACAGTTCATACATACCTATTCATGTCTGGATAAAAGTAAGCATTCTTTTTTGGAGGTAGTTATCATTAGAAACACAGCTTAAAGAAGAGATATCTAGATAAACTGTGATCCTTCAAGAACACAGTGGATTTTAGTGACTGTTGATAGAAACAACCAATAGTTTCTTGATGAAATAGAACAGATATTAAGTAGGCCTGGTGATAAAGTGTTGTGTGTGTGTGTGTGTGTGTGTGTGTGTGTGTGCATGTGTGTGTGTGTGTGTGTATGATACCATGCATCTGAAAGATTTCTAATAGCAGGACTGTCCAAGCTTGCTTATTAATTCTGCCCTGAAAACTAGAGAATTTACGTCTTCTACTCAAGAAAGAGGTTACAAGAAAAGTTAAATGCTAAAACACACTGCTCTGAAAGGTTTTTAAAAAAACACCTCTTACGTATTAAGAAGTATTTCGATGTACCTTGTATTGGAAAAGTGAAAGGATAGGCCATGAGTGAATTAACTCCAGTTAATATAAAGACATGGTGGCTCAGTGGCTAAGATGCTGAGCTTGTCTGTTAGAAGGTCGGCAGTTCAGCAGCTTGAATCCCTAGTACCACATAATGGAGTGAGCTCTTGTTACTTGTGCCAGCTTCTGCCAAACTAGCAGTTTGAAAGCATGTAAAAAATGCAAGTAGAAAATAGGAACTACTTTAGTGGGAAGATAATAGTGTTCCATGAGCCTTCAGCATTTACTCATGCCGGCCACATGACCACGAAGACGTCTTCAGATAGTGCTGGCTCTTAGGCTTAGAAACAGAGATGAACACCACCCATAGAGCTGGAAACAACTAGCAAACATGTGCAGGGGGACCTTTACCTTAATATAAAGACCTTTCACTACATTATACTTTGGGCAAACAGATACAGAATTTTTGTGCCCTGTTTGACCGAACCTAGCCACCAGAACTAACAGAAATGTATAAATTAGTGTACGAAATGATTTTCCTGCAAGTAAGTAGCTATTGGATCCATTTCTAGTCAGCAATTGGTAGATATAATAATGTAGAAAGATATAGAAGACAACCTCTTGCAGTGGGACCCATGCTCCAACTTTCCATGTGATACATGCAGCCCATTCTACAGCCAATCTCCGAAGAGGGTCATGGGAGGAGGGTCCTCCGCCAATCTCCGAAGAGGGTCATGGGCGGAGTCACGAATGGGTATTAACTCAGCCCTTTTGCCCTGGAGGATGAGGTAAATCTTGAGGCCACACCTCCATACCTCCTCTGACCCCCCAGATTAACCTCAGCCTTCAGCCCAGAAGGAGTGTTTTTTCTGACTCTCCCTCACTTTGTAGACTTAGATTTGTTTCTAGGTTTTTTCTAGGTTTTTTTGTTTTTCCTTCTCAAATTAATAATAATAATAATAATAATAATAATAATAATAATAATAATAATAATAATAATAATAATAATAATAATAATAATAATAATTATTATTATTATTATTATTATTATTATTATTATTATTATTATTATTATTATTATTATTATTATTATTAATTAAATTTCTAGACCACCCCCTCTCCCCGGAGGGACTCGGGGTGGTGTACAGGACAAAATTAAAAACATACAAACAATCAAACACATAGGTAAAAATCCAATTAAACAACCCCTGTACAATTTATAAAAATTAAAAAAAACAGACCTTAAAACCAATCTTAAAAATTTAGAAATAAAACTGAGGTGGGAAAGGTGGAATTAGGCCAAGCCGGCCAACTGGAATAGGTGGGTTTTAAGTTTCTGATGGAAGGAGCGGAGATCCGTAGTCATTCTAATGTCGGGGGGGGAGGTCATTCCAGAGGGTCGGGCCCATCACAGAGCAGGCCCTTCCCCTAGGCGTCGCCCGCTGGCACAGCCTAGTGGACGGCACCCGGAGGAGTCCCTCTCTGTGTGAGCGAATCGGCCGGAGGGATGTATGGGGCAGGATACGATCCCGCAAATAACTAGGTCCTGTGCCATGGAGCGCCTTAAAAATGATGGTCAACACCTTGAAGCGCACCCGAAAAGCCACAGGTAGCCAGTGTAGCCCGCGCAGTAGAGGTGTTATGTGGGAATAGCTAGAGACTCCCGAGACTGCCTGCGCGGCCGCATTCTGAACCAGCTGCAGCCTTCGGGTGCATCTCAAGGGGAGCCCCATGTAGAGAGCGTTACAGTAGTCTAGCCGGGACATCAAAAGCGCATGAATGACTGTGCGGAGGGCGCTCCGGTCCAATAGGGGACGCAATTGGCGCACCGGGCGAACCTGGTGGAACGCCCCCCTGGCCACCGCTGTCACATGGTCATCCATGGACAGCCGGGTATCCAGAAGGACGCCCAAATTGCATACCCGATCCACGGGGGCCAGACGTTCACCCCCAATGGCCAGTGATGGAGTGAGCTGGTTGAACCGGGGCGCCGGTAGCCACAGCCACTCAGTCTTGGATGGGTTGAGCTTGAGTCTGTTACTTCCCATCCAGATCCATACGGCTTCCAGACACTGGGACATCACTTTGATGGCATCGTTGGGGTGGTTTGGGGTAGAAATGTACAGCTGGGTATCATCCGCGTACAGATGGTAGTCTACCCCAAACCCACGAATGATCTCGGCAAGTGGCTTCATATATGTATTGAACAGGAGAGGCGAGAGGACTGACCCTTGTGGCACCCCACAAGAGAGCAGCCTCGAGGTCGACCTCTGCCCCCCTGCCAATACAAATTGCACTTGGCCAGAGAGGTAGGAGGAGAACCACCGCAAAACGGTGCCCCTCACCCCCAACCCCTCCAGTCGATGCAGTAGTATACCATGGTCGATGGTATCGAAAGCCGCCGAGAGATCTAATAGGACCAGGATGGAGGAGCAACCCCCATCTCTGGCCCTCCAGAGATCATCCACCAACGCGACCAATGCCGTCTCCGTGCTGTGGCCAGGCCGGAAACCGGACTGGCACGGGTCCAGGTAATCATTTTCCTCCAAGTGGCACAGAAACTGTTGTGCCACCACACTCTCTACAACCTTCACCAGAAAGCAAAGGTTGGAGACGGGACGGCAGTTGGCTAACAAAGCTGGGTCCAGGGAAGGCTTCTTGAGGAGGGGCCTCACCACCGCCTCTTTCAGGGCGGCCGCAGAAACCCTTCACTCAAGGAAGCATATACTAACTCCTGGAGCCAGCCTCATGTGACCTCCCAGGATGCCAGTACAAGCCAGGAGGTACATGGGTTCAATAAACATGTGGTGGCTCGCAGTCGCCTACGCAACCTGTACATATCTTCGGAAGTAACAGAGTCAAACTCCTCCCAGAATGGGACCTCACAACCCGCCTCCGACGTCCCTTCCAGACCACTAGTAGGGACCAGCTCACTTCGAATCTGAGCGATTTTGTCTTGCAGATATTCCCCAAATTCCTCTGCTCTGCCCTGCAGAGGAGCTTCCCGCGGCCTCTGTTGGAGGAGGGAGCGGGTCACCCCAAACAGGGCGGCAGAGCAGTTATCTGCGGACACAATAAGAGTGGAACAATACTGACGCTTGGCCACTCTTAACGCCACAAGGTAAGTCCGTAAATGGGCTCTTACCTGAGTTCGGTCAGATTCAGAGCGTGATGATCTCCATTTGCTCTCTAGGCGTCTCTTGTGGCGCTTCATCACCCTCAGCTCCTTGGTGAACCAAGGAGCCTGGGTGGTTCGCTGCCGCAAGAGAGGCCGCAGAGGCGCCACCCGGTCCAAGGCCCCAGCGGCCGCACTATTCCATGCAGCCACTAGGTCCTCCAAACGGGTGTGGGTCAGGGCTACAGGAAATGGCCCAAGCTCCGTCTGGAACCTATCAGGTTCCTTCGGGGGCCTGGGGCGGAACCATCTTGGGCACTCTGGTTCCGCCTCCCCGCGGTGGGGAGTAGCGGCTGGAAAGTCGAGCCGGAGCAGTGAGTGATCAGACCATGACAGGGGGGTGATAGCTAAGTCCCCTACTCCCAGATCACTCCTCCATTGGCCAGAGACAAAAATAAGATCCAGTGTGTGTCCTCCCTCATATGTGGGGGCCTGAATTATTTGGGTCAGGTCCATGGCTGTCATGGTAGCCATGAACTCCCGAGCTACTCCGGATGCCTCCCCTACCGATGGCAGGTTGAAGTCACCCATGACCAATAGTCTAGGCGTTTCAACTGCCATCTCGGCGATCACCCCAAGGAGCTCGGGCAGGGCTGCTGATGCATAGCGAGGAGCCAGGTATACAATTAGCAAGCCCAACTGCTTCCCTGGGCCCCACTTCACACACAGGGACTCACAACCGGCTATCTGTGGCACAGTGGTCTGTCTCGGCTCAAGACCTTCCCTCACAATGACCGCTACCCCACCACCCCTGCCTCGTGCCCGAGACTGATGAAATGCGCGGTAGCCTGGCGGGCACATTTCCACGAGGGGGAGGCCTCCCTCATGGCCCAGCCAGGTCTCCGTAATTCCTTCCAGGTCCGGCTCCCCCTCCGACACCAGGTCGTTAATGAGTGGGGCTTTGTTGGCAACGGACCTGGCATTGCATAGGATCAGCCTCAGGCCCTGGCTCTGTAGGTCCTGACCACCTAGATTGCGGGGGTTGGGACATATGACCGGCCGTACCCAACGACTGCGGTCTCCCAACCGGTGATGCGATCTCTGTCTACCCTCGCACCTGCCCCTCCCCACGAACGTTGGAATGAAATTCTCTTGGATTGAATCACCCCTCCTCAACCGTGTGCTACTGCTGCTGGATAGAAAGCCTTGCCGCTTTGCTAATGCAGTCCCTGGGCGGCCAGACAGTCGTGTAAGAGGGGGGGAGACTCACCTTGCCGTGAGCCTCACGCAGTCGGCTACGGAGGACCCAGTACTGAAAAGAGAGGCCAAAGATCGCTGCAGCATCCTGAGGCAAAGAGAAGAGATTGGGCTGCAGGTTGGTGGTCTCAGAGCACGTGAGTGAGCGTGTGGTTGGCGTGCCTCCTACTGATGCCGGGAGTACTCAAAAGCTATTGCCAAAGCCGGAAGAGCCTTCAAGGGCCTAAAACTCTGCCAGCTCTCCAGGGAGGGCCCAGAGTTTGGCGGTGGGCCGGTATTCGAGCCGCATGATCGGCAGCTGGGAGTGGAAGAGCGTGGAGCCTTAAAGAGGCAGAGTGCACCAAAACCGAAGCCGGCAGGAAGGAGGAGGTGGTGGACAGTGTAACTGTGAGTAAGATGGCGGAGGCAGCGAGGAGCAGAGGTGCCTGGCCTAGATCTCCAGGAGATTCGGACCCGGGTGAGGGGACCTCCAGGGGAGCCCCCCAGTCACCAGAGGAAGGTCCTCCACCAAGAAAGGGCACCCCAGGCCCGCTAGAAAGGTAACCCCTAGTAAGGGGGTGTGGGTAACCAGGGCCTCTAGGAAAAGATTCAGGGCCACCATTAGCCCTTCTCCCTCCAGATCACGCCCCCCGCAGACTCCCTGCGCTGGAGGAGGCCAGGCCTGGATCCCCAGGTTCTCCCAGGGGTTCAGGCAGAAGGCTTAGCTGCCTTCTCCCCCCCTCCCGCCTGCCCATCCATCGGAGATGCGGGGAGACCCCTTTGGGTGCAGGGCACCCAGCCCTGCCAGGCGCCAATTGGCCCCTCAATCTTCTGACCCAAGGGAGGATTTACAACCCCCAGAGCTATACCCTTCCCTCCCAGCGCTGCCTGCAAGCTTCCAGGAGGTTTTAGCCAGGGCCGTAGCTCAAGGGATAGCTTCTGGTATGAAACACCAGTCCCAGGGCTCCAGAAGTAGGTCTTCCTGCGATCATCCCAGGGGTCACCAAAAGCAATCCAGATCTTCTGCCCCCAGAGAATCCAGGTCACCCTCCCCCTCCACTGCCACCGAGGCCTCAGAGCTAGAGGAAGGGGAGTTGAAGGAGATGGGGTTTTCGGAGGATGAGGACGCCCAGGCCCCTAAGGCGCCCAAGATTACCGGGCTGTTCCCTCCCTCCTTGTTTAGCTCCTTACTTTGTAAAGCCAGAGCCACGGCAGACCTGGACATTCCCCCAGAGCCCAGTCCAGTGGCTACCACCCCTGGCACAAGCAGGGGCAACAGGCCCCAGGTGGAGAAGGAAGAGATTCCTACTCCAGACATGTTTTTAGAGATCCTTAAATCTCAGTGGGTTAAGCCGTGTTCCTTCCCTAACCCAGGGGGTAACGAACGTAGATTTTATAATCTCAACGCTACCTTCACCCAAACTCTGTAGGTGCCTCCAGTGGATACTCCGGTCGCTAGTTTGGCTTCATCTTCCGCTTTGGTGACTGGAAATATCTCTAACTGTCTCAAAGCAGAGGACAAGAGAGCAGAGATGGTAATTCATAGGTCCTTTCAGGCTATAACCCAGTGACTGCTTTCCTTTTTAACAGGTCCATAGTCCTATGGCTGGAGCAGCTAAGAGACAGGACCCCGGCCACAGAGTTGCGGCTGTTGCAGGACATCTCCAAGGTGCTAGCAGCCACCCAGTTTTTGGTGGATGCCACATTGGATATGGTAAAGTATGCCTCAAGAGCTTTATCCTCTTCTGTAGCATCCAGGCACCTGCTCTGGCTGCGCCATTGGCAGGCAGAATCCCGTGCGAAGTGGCACCTGGCTGGAGCAGACTATACCGGGGACAAGCTGTTTGGTTCTTCATTGGATCCAATTCTTATAGAAGACAGGGATAAACGTAAGGTCTTTCCATCCACGACCAGGCGACCAGAACACCGACAGGCCCCTTACCCCAGGAGAGCATCCTATCGCCCACTATACTTGGATTTCCAGAATCAGAGGTACACGGTTTCCAGGTTTCCCAGGCAGGGGGATAGACAGTTCCCCAGGGACAGATTCAGAGGCCAGCAGCAGGGCAAGCAACCCTTTCGAGGAGGGGGTGGCCATCTGTTCCGCAGGTTCAAGTGATCCGGCCCTGGATCACTCCATCGGCGGCCGCCTCTCCTTATTCACGGATGCCTGGGATCGTGTCACCTCGGACGAGTGGGTCCTTCGGACTGTTAGGCTTGGGCTTCAGCTGGAGTTCCACTCACAAACCCAGAATAGATTCCAAACCTTCACCTCCTCTTCAGACCCGGCCAAGCGGGCCCTACTGGGCAAGGCCAACAAGCACCTGATGGACATCAGAGCAGTAGAAAAGGTTCTGGAGGGGGAAAAGGGTTCTGGGTTTTATTCTAACCTGTTCCTGGTTCCCAAGCGCTCAGGGGGGTGGAGAGCCTTTTTGGATCTCAAGCTATTCAACTCCAGAGTGGTCTACCATAGGTTTAAGATGGCCTCTCTTAAATCCATCCTAGAGAGTATCCGACAGGGGGCCTTCCTGGCCTCCATCGATCTCACGGAGGCCTACCTAAACATCAGGATCGCCCCTGAGCATCGAAGGTTCCTCAGGTTTTCCCATGAGGGCAACCACTTCTAATAAAGGGCCCTTCCCTTTGGGCTGGCATCAGCCCCTAAGACCTTTACTAAGGTGCTGGCTGGGGCCGCAGATCATCTTCGCTCCTTCCCAGTCTGGCTTCATTGTTACCTTGACAATATCCTTATCTTAGCCAGGTCCCCAGCGGGGGCTGAGCAGGACCTGGGACTTACCATCGACACCTTAAGGTCCCTGGGGTTCTCGATCAACCTCGAGAAAAGCCACCTAGTCCCCTCTACCAGGATCCAACATCTAGGGGCCATCATAGATTTGGTGTCTGGAGAGGTCTCCCTCTCCCGGGAACGTAGAGACAGCATTGTTCAGCTGGTGCAGGAGATCCATAAGTCATGCTCTGTTCCTGTAGTTCTTCTTTCCCGGCTGCTCAGGAAGTTCATCTCTTTGATAAGGATCGTGCACTGGGCTCGCCTTCATACCAGAGAGCTCCAGTGGTTCCTGCTTCCGTACCAGAGAGCCGGGATGAGCGACGCCAACTTCAAGGTACTGGTGACACCCCAGGTATGCCTCTCACTCTGTTGGTGGATAACTCCAGCTCTGGACAAAGGATCACTATTCAGCGAGCCAGCAAGGATGGTCCTCACAACAGACGCAAGCCTCTTCAGCTGGGGAGTGCACCTGGAATCCCAGATAGCCCACAGCCGCTGAACGCCAATAGTCCTGCGCAACAACATCAACTGGCTGGAACTCAGAGCCATCCACCTAGCTCTGGGCCACTTCAAGACTGCAGTGACTCACCACCATGTCCTGGTCTTGACCAACAACGTGGCAGCCAAGGCCCACATGAACAAGCAGGTAGGCACCCATTCCAAGGTCCTACGCAATGAGGCCCTCCGGCTGGGGAACTGGGCGGAGAGGAACGTCCGATCAATCAGCGCAGAATACATCTCCTGGATAGAGAACCAACAGGTGGACTGGCTCAGTAGGGAGACAGTCAGCAATGGAGAGTAGCAATTCCATCCCACCATCTTCCAACAGATCTGCAGGAGGTTCGGCCATCTAACAGTGGACCTCTTCATAACTCCAGCGAACGCCCATCTGCCAAGCTTCATATGAGGTTCCCATCCAGAGGCACCATGGACACAGTCGCGCTTCACTGTGGTTGGCCGCCCGGTATCCTCTACGCCTTTCCCCCCTTCCCCTCATTCCCGGGGTCCTGAGGAAGTTAGTAACAGAGAGAGCAGAGATGGTCCTAGTGGCTCCCTTCTGGCCATGCCACCCCTGGCTAGCAGACATGGTGGATCTGTCCTCAGCCCCCCATTGGAGGATCCTGCAAGGGGAGGTGACCCTGCTCCAGGGGTCTCTGGAGCATCCGGACCCAGAGTGGCTCCATCTGACCATCTGGAATTTGAGCGGGAGCAATTAAGAGGGGCCCAATTCTCCGCAAAGGTCATTACGACCATCGAGGCATCCAGGAGACAGTCTACAACTCACATTTACAATGCCTCCTGGGTCACCTTTGAGGATTGGTGCCAAGCGAGGGACATCGGCCCAGCCACGGCATCCGTGCCCCAGGTTCTGGACTTTCTGCAGGAAGATCTGGAAAAGGGTCTGGCTCCTAGCACTCTGAGGAGGCAGATCTCTGCCCTTTCCATGGTCCTGGGGAGGGGGTGGACACCCTGCCTTTATCCCAGGACCTGTCCTAAAGCGTTTCCTCAAGGGGGCAGTGAATCTGAAGCCCCTTGTGGTCCATCGATTCCCGACCTGGAACCTACCCACAGTCCTCCAGCCACTGACCGAGGTGTCCTTCGAGGCCTTGAGGAAGGTTTCCCTCCAATTCCTGACCCTCAAGGTAGTCTTCCTAGTTGCCATCACATCGGCCAGGAGAGTATCAGAACTTAACGCTTTCTCCAGCAGAAGGGACCTCTGCTCATTCCTAGACAACCGGCTTGTCCTCAGACTGGACCCCACGTTCATGCCCAAAGTCAACTCTCAGTTCCACAGAGGCCTAGAGATAGTTCTGCAGGACTTCTGTCCGAAGCCTTCCAGGGATAGAGAGAGATCTTGGCATCGCCTAGACGTCAGAAGAGCCTTGTGCATCTACCTGAAGTGCACGGCGCCCTTCAGGTGCTCTGAGGCCCTCTTTGTCTCCTTTCAGATGTCCACCCGGGGAGCCAAGGTCTCCCCAGCCTCAATCAGCAGGTGGATCAGATCGGCCATCTCCAAGGCCTACAAGGCACGAGGACTCCAGGTTCCTGAGGGCATCACCGCGCACTCCACCAGAAGTGCTGCCACCCAGGCTCCTATCAACGAGTACTGCAGGGCTGCCCCCTGGTCCTCCCCCTCGCCTTTCATCAGGCACTACCGGCTAGACGCTTACGCCTCCACAGAGGCAGCCTTCGGGAGGAGGGTTCTTCAGGGAGTCCTAGACTCTTGTGGGGCTCACGCCCAGGGATCCCTCCCAAGGACATCTAGCTTTGGTATGTCCCATTCGTGACTCCTCCCACACCCCTCTTTGGAGACTGTCAGTTAGTCTTACCTGAACTGCATGTCTCAAAGATGGCGTGGGAGTAGTCACTCCTCCCTTTAGGGCACCCCATGCTAGGGGCATGACTTAGTTCAGTGGTCAGTCAGGGACCAGGCAGGAAGGATGTGTGTGTGTTATCTGTCCCTTCCTTTCCAGGTTCTCTGCTACGACCAACGGTTAATCTGGGAGGTCAGAGGAGTTACGGAGGTGTGGCCTCAAGATTTACCTCAGCCTCCAGCGCAAAAGGGCTGTGTTAATACCCATTCGTGACTACCCCCACACCATCTTCGAGACATGCAGTTCAGGTAAGATCAACTGACATTTTACACAAGTATTTTGCATAATATTGATTTAACTTATTTATAGTGTTTATAATTTAAATCAATGCCAGTTAAAGCATTCGTAAAATTTATAACACTATGTTTGTTTTTGAAAAATTGAATCCGGCATTGTGACATCAGTTATACTTGCAGCTATTTATACTATTAATATTTCACTCTTTCTTGTGCAGAAAATTACAGCACACTGGAAAGTAATTCCCTATCCTATACTATTATATTATTATAGAGAGCTTATCCTATGTACCTCATCACTAAATCCTGCATATTTTTCCCTCTTTTGTTGTGTTGAAAGATCAAGATCAAGTGTTTAGGCATTGTCCATTTCTGTAAAGCTTAAAAGAGAAAATATCTTATAGGATATGCATTGTTATTGTCCTGTGTGAATGTGGAAAGACAATTGACCATGAGGAAAAAATAGACTGGTTTACAACTAAAGAATTAGATGTTCCAAAGGTGCTTTTTCAAGAGGCAACTGGACTTTCTGGTTTTTTTTCCTTTGAAAATGTTTTGCTTCTCGTCTAATAAGCTTCATCGGAGCTGAAGGAGCTTCTTGGATGAGAAGCAAACATCTTCAAAGAAAAACCAGAAAGTCCAGTTGCCTTTGAAAAAGCACATTTGGGACAATCATGACCTGGATGACTGAGAGTCTCCATAGACATTTAAAGATTCGGATGCATTTTTGGTTTCACTAATGAAGACAAATGTAACCTTTTGCCTCAGAAGTGAATTGAATGATCATTGATACACTAATGCAGTATATTGTTGAGCAGTTCTGTCTAGTAGATACACCTGCCATCTGGGACCTGAAAAGATAGTAAAAAATATCCTTGCTACAGTTTGCTTAATTTTTATTGTGGCTGCAATTAGTGCTGGTTCCTATTTGTAACTAGATTTCAAGATCAGAGAAAATTGT
The DNA here is from genome assembly GCF_964273705.1 of Natrix helvetica. Classification (NCBI taxonomy): domain Eukaryota; kingdom Metazoa; phylum Chordata; class Lepidosauria; order Squamata; family Natricidae; genus Natrix; species Natrix helvetica. Next base: position 51,370,423 of record NC_138548.1, read on the forward strand.
TATGGGATGATCTTTATAAATACATCAAAAGTTGAAATATCAATGCAAGTTATCCCTCCATTTTCTTTGAGACACTGTTGTTGTGTTTTTGGAATCATTAAACTGTTCCTACCTCTTTTTTTCCATCTAAGAATGACTTTGTGAAAGATTCCTAATAACCTATTTCTCTTGCTCAGACTATGTTGTTGTATAAGCATACCATTAATTGGAATAAATGGGACAGGTGGCAACTTTATATACTCACAACATGTCCTTCCTTTGTGAAAAATGGTTTGCTCTAAATTGCTAGTCAAAACAGGGATATTTTTTTCCCTTGACATTCTACTACTTATCAAAGGTTTTGAAAGAAAACTCCCTCTACCTCTTTCCCTTCCTTCACACTTTATTGTTTCACTAAAGCACTAAAAGCCACCCCCTCCATAGGCCCACACAATTCCAATTAACATTAATGGAGTTATGAATACACATGACTGACAACTGGGCCACACAGTGCAGCATTGGAAACATCGCATGTAGATTTACAAAGTGGCATTTCAATTAACATTTGCTTTAAAAAGTGCCAGCTACCAGCCTATGTTTTAATGGGAAGCCTTGCGATGAAGACAGAATCATTTTAAAATATGCTTCTGTACAAGGATGGGGAGGATACAAACAGCGGTCTCCATGAATATGCTAAACTAAGCATACTGTAGTTGTCTGCAAAGTAACCACTGATGAACCTCTTTGCTCATGTTTAGATAACACTCTACAACATAAATTTCCCTCTGCAAACTCATTACAATAAATTTAGTTTATCAGCTATCAGGCAATCTATACAGCACAAACTGAAAATAATGTCTTTTGGGGTTGAATCTGCATTGCCATGTCAGGGGCTAACCTCTTGGTTGCTGAAGCGTCACATGATAAAGATTATTCCATCTTTCTTTCTTTCTTTTTCCTGAATATTCCAAGCAAAATCATCTTCTGAAACGTTTGAATGGATTACATAGAGGTTATGCTTTTTGCTTTGGTTTTTGTATCAAGCAACACAGCAGTAAAGTACATGGTTTCCATGCAAATAGTACCAAATTATGTCTGTTAAGCTCTATCCTCATTACACAGCAACAAAAAGTGATGATGACAGTGAACTCAATGGTTTTACTCAACATACAGAAACTTCATAGATTTCTAATTTAGTTCTATTTTAGCATGAGATAAATAATTGATTTATACTATTAGTTAAATGTTCATTAGAGAAAAAAAAATAAAAAAGTTAATCTTTTAAGTACATTGTCTTCTGGCCAAAGAACTTTAGATGTTGATGATGTCTTGGAGAAAGATTTGGGCAGTGGGTTAGCTTTCCCACCAAGACACTTGGACAAGTATGTAATATTCATTTTCTGATCTGTTTCACACATTGTGCTAAGCCTTATTCTGCTTAATTATAATTTGCTGAATGAACCACAATTCACAGAATGCACAATGTGCTAATCAATAAACCGAGTTTAATAAAATAGAATGATGATGCATACAACATGGCATATACCCCCAGAGATTAATGATTCATTAATGCAACTAATTGTTCCACAGTACACTTTCCCATTTAAGATGATGACAATTTTTATTGTATTTTACAAGTGTGCTTTTAACAGTAACCACAATTTGACAAGCCAAAATTAAACAGGTGGGACTTTTCTTTGATTAGAAACAAAATGAAAGGATTCTTTTTCCAGAACATAATTTATTTATGCTTCCTGGGGACTATTAAAAGCACAGAAGAAGGAGCATTAAAATAATCCGGAGTGGGATTTTGCTCAGTCTAAATCAGTGGTGGGTTCCGGATACCGTTTCAACAGTTATGGTTGGAACGGGCCTGGTGGCATCCACATGGATGCGCGTAGTGCACATGCATCTTAGCGCCTCACAAGCCTCCATGATGCTCCAGCTGCTCAGCGGAGCGTTGCACAGGCGCTGTACATGCTGTGCATGTGCACGAAAATACAAAAAAACTTTAAAGACTGGTAAGGAGCTAGGGTGGGCGGGTGGGCCCTCCAGAGCACTGTACCGGAATGGTATCCGGTGCTCTGGGCTGGCCTCAGTACACCCGTACTGGCGTGTACCACCTGCAACCCACCACTGGTCTAAATGTATCTTTGGTGCAAGTTCAAGCCTAAGTAGGACTCTTGAGAAGCCTTCTGTTATTACCTTCTCTATTAAGTATCAAAATGTCTAAGTATCTTAGATATATGGCAGCATTGATCTTATGAATCACTGAAAATAGAGTGATTGAAAGTTTAGTAAATATTGTCCTCAAAATTTAGAGGATAACATAGGAATTCTGCATCTTCAATCAATTTCTTTAAAGGATACTTAGGGCTGCTATGCTAGAATGTGTTAGAAAGAGATGCACCTTTAAAGGTGCTGCTAATGTGGGAGCCTTTTCAGTTAGGCTATATATGCACATGTAAATGAATCTTTGGGATCGAACACAACAAGTAGAAATGGAGGCAGAGGGGGGTTATTAGGACAAGGAGTGGTGATAAACCTGATTTTTCAGTGGTTGAAATCAATGGCAGTGAAGACCTACACAGTGGGTTGCAAAATATATTTTCTATTTCAATGGCTACTTCAGGATGTTGTACATTTTCTTCCATTTTCCAGAAATTTGGCTCAACGCAAAGCTCATTTCCTTGAAGCTTTTACTTATATAATCACTATGCATTATTCATAATCATTATTTCCGCATGCATAGTTCAATAGTTTTATTTATTTCAAAATGACTGGCTTAGTTCAATGTAATAGCTGTTTTGCACCTGTCTTTCGCAGTACTCTTTTCAAATTTGGATACTGTCCCCTTTGTAAACAAATTACGAGTCTACATAGGCAGATTACCTATCTAGAATCTGTAATCTGTGCTCTCCAAGCAGAAACTAGGTGTCTACGTCAGCCATTCCACTCTATGGTGAAGCCACACTATCAGCCCCCTCTGCCACAAAGATCTTGCAGGAGAAGAGCTGTCTGGACAACTGTGGGATCTGGCAGGTTGAGAGCTGTGAACCATAAACCCAAAGCTTTTGCTGTGACCCAGCAAAACAGATATAGTGCCCTTGCTGACCTTAATGGGGACACTAAAGAGATAGGTCAAGGCAGTTGTGATAATGATGACTCAAATAAGCAGGGGATCGTGGTCCAAAACGAAGAATTCTTAAGATAGTCAAGAATGCAAGTAAGGACTGTGACGTTGATGCTATTATACATCTTGGCACTAATGATCTATCCCAGAAAGATGTACTTTCTGTGCAGAATGATTTCCAGAACTTGGGGTATGAACTTAATAGTATAGGTTGTAGGCTTATCTTTTCAGAGGTTTTACCTGTATATAAGGAACAAAAAGGGAAGGGCCAGCGTGTAGCAGAGTTTAATGTTTGGCTAAAGGAGTGGTGTAAAAGGGAAGGCTTTGGTTTTATTAGTCATGAAGCCTGTAGCTGGTCCAATGAAAAACTGTACAAAAGAGATGGGTTGCACCCATCCAAGAAAGGAACTGAGTTACTTGGCATTAAATTCACAGATTTTCTTGATAAACATTTAAACTGAAGAGCGGGGACAGAGAATTAATAGATACAGAACATCTCTGTCCCCAGCAAACTAAAATTCATAGGGTTATAAATGCATGTAACATAGATGTGTGTGTGGGTAAGATTATCACTCCTGCTGTCAAGCAAAACCAAGCATGTAATAGTGATTGTCATACCATGTGCATGAATCACACAAGTGGCAAGAAAATAGGGGCAGTCAGGCATAATACAGGTTATGTAGACAGTAAACACAAGGTCAATCAAAATGGACTCAAATGTCTATATACCAATGCACAGAGTATGAGGAATAAACAGGGAGAATTAGAAATTCAAGTAAAAGAGGGCAGATATGATATTATTGCCATTACAGAAACTTGGTGGGATGAAACTGACAAATGGAACATACAGCTAGAAGGATTTAAATTATTTAAAAGAAATAGACCAAATAAAAGAGGAGGTGGAGTTGCACTATATATAAGAAATAACTATGTCTCTACAGAAATAGAGCACAACAATAATGAGAACTATCTTGAATGCATTTGGGTCAATATTAAAGGTTGTGGGGGAAATGACATTGCCATAGGTCTATACTACAGGCCACCCAACCAAGCAGAGGAAGAAGATGAACTTTTTGCTAGTCAGCTAACTAAGGTATGTAGGAAGCACACCACAATAGTAATGGGAGATTTTAACTACCCTGACATCAACTGGGAAACAAACTCTGCACCAAGTGGAAGATCCAACAGGTTCCTAACAAACCTAGCAGACAACTTTGTTTTCCAAAAAGTAGAGAAGGAAACAAGGGGATCAGCCATACTGGACTTAATTCTCACTAACAGAGAGGAAATGATAGAAGGTGTTGAAGCCATAGGAACCCTGGGGGCAAGTGACCATGCAATATTGGAATTCAACATTATCCAAACACAAGTAGTAGAACAAAGTCAAACTAGAGTCTTGGACTTTAAGAAAGCTAATTTCAATAAACTTAGAGAGAGCTTGGGAAAAATTCCATGGACGAGAATCCTCGAGGGGAAAACAACTCAAGAAGCTTGGGAAATTTTGAAAAATGAGATTAGAAAAGCCCAGTCTAACACAATACCAATGAAGAAGAAAAACAACAGCTCCCAAAAGAAACCAGCATGGCTGCATAAACAACTATCTGACAAACTGAAAGACAAAAAAAGTAAGTATAAAAAGTGGAAGGAGGGGGACATAACTAAGGCAGAATATCAGCAAATAGCCCGAGCCTGTAAAGATGAAGTGAGGAAAGCTAAGGCTCACAATGAAGAAAGGCTTGCCACAAAAGTAAAAATTAACAAAAAAAGCTTCTTCCAACATGTTAAAAACAAGAAAAAAGTTAAGGAAACAATTGGTCCATTGCTAGGAGAAAGTGGCAAGAAGGTGACAAGCAACAGGGAGAAAGCAGAACTATTTAACTCATGTTTTGCATCTGTCTTTACACAAAGGGATAAAACAGTCCAACCTATCAAAAGCAGCACCACAAAATTAGGAACACAAATTGAAATAGGGAAGAAAATGGTAAGTGAGCACCTGTCTACCCTAGATGAGTTCAAATCACCAGGACCGGATGGATTACACCCCAGAGTTCTGAAGGAACTAGCAGACGAGATCTCAGAACCACTGAATTATATCTTTCAGAGATCCTGGAACACCGGGGAACTACCAGAGGACTGGAAAAGAGCTGATGTGGTTCCCATCTTCAAAAAAGGGAAAAAATTAGATCCAGGAAACTACAGACCTATCAGCCTAACCTCAATACCAGGAAAGATTCTGGAAAAAATAATCAAGCAACGAATTTGCGAACACCTAGAAGCAAACAAAGTAATAGCCAAAAGCCAACATGGATTTGTCAAAAACAGATCATGCCAGACTAATCTTATTGCATTCTTTGATAATGTGACAAAATTAGTGGACCAGAGGAATGCCATTGATATAGTTTACTTGGACTTCAGTAAGGCTTTTGATAAGGTAGACCATAACCTACTACTAGATAAAGTAGAAGAATGTGGGTTAGACAGCATCACCACCAGATGGATTGGTAACTGGCTGACCAACCGCACTCAACGTGTAGTTCTCAATGGAACTGCATCTACATGGAGGGAAGTATGCAGTGGAGTACCCCAAGGCTCTGTTTTAGGCCCAGTACTCTTCAACATCTTCATCAATGATTTGGATGAGGGAATAAATGGGGAACTCATCAAATTTGCAGATGATACCAAGCTGGCAGGAATAGCCAACACTCCAGAAGATAGGCTTAAGATACAGAAGGATCTTGACAAACTTGAACATTGGGCACTATCTAATAAAATGAAATTCAATGGTAAAAAGAGTAAGGTTCTACATTTAGGCAACAAAAACGGAATGCACAGGTACAGTATAGGGGATACCATACTCAGTAGTAGTAACTGTGAAAGGGATCTTGGAGTCCTAGTGGACAACCATTTAAATATGAGCCAGCAGTGTGCAGCAGCTGCCAAAAAAGCCAACACAGTTCTAGGCTGCATCAACAGAGGGATAGAATCAAGATCACGTGAAGTGTTAATACCACTTTATAATGCCTTGGTAAGGCCACACTTGGAATACTGCATTCAGTTCTGGTCGCCACGATGTAAAAAAGATGTGGAGACTCTAGAAAGAGTGCAGAGAAGAGCAACAAAGATGATTAGGGGACTGGAGACTAAAACATATGAAGAACGGTTGCAGGAACTGGGTATGTTTAGCTTAAGAGAAAGAAGGACTAGGGGAGACATGATAGCATTATTCCAATATCTCAGAGGTTGCCACAAAGAAGAGGGAGTCAAACTATTCTCCAAAGCACCTGAGGGTAGAACAAGAAGCAATGGGTGGAAACTAATCAAGGAGAGAAGCAATTTAGAACTGAGGAGGAATTTCCTGACAGTGAGAACAATTAATCAGTGGAACAGCTTGCCTCCAGAAGTTGTGAATGCCCCAACACTGGAAGTCTTTAAGAAGATGTTGGATAGCTATTTGTCTGAAACGGTATAGGGTTTCCTGCCTAGGCAGGGGGTTGGACTAGAAGACCTCCAAGGTCCCTTCCAACTCTACTATTGTATTGTATTGTATTATGTCAGTCATGCACATATTATCAGCCATGTACTGTGTATTGCTTTAGCAATGTGTACAAGGTGGATATATTTCCTCAAATCATTTTGGAACCAATTCTGGGTACTTCTGTGGTCAAAGCCTCTTACAAAGCACCCAGGGCTAACTAAAGTCTATCTCTAAATAGGCTCTCTAAGCCAGTTTTAAACCTGTCCAGCTGGGTGCTTTTGTAGCAAAGGCTGTAACAAAGCATCTGAGGTTAACTGAACTTTATGTCTAAGCAGCATTACTCTCCAATGTAATCATTTTTATTCTAATTGTTTTGTCTCCACATGGCCATCATGAAAAAAGAAAATGATTCAAAACAAAACAAATCTTACAGCCTGAGAAGTGTGGGCTTGATAAGGAATATTATTTTAATATCTGATAATCAGTTTTCCATTTTGTGACATAATACCAGAAATAAACTTGAGACAAAATAGCTCTATATGTGGCATAGTTTCCTATGAGTTGTTTAGGGGTACTGTATCTGACTGCTCTTTAGAAGGCCAGATCCTGAAGATGAAACTCAAATACTTTGGCCACCTAATGAGAAGGAAGGACTCACTGGAGAAGAGCCTAATGCTGGGAAAGATTGAGGGCGTGAGCTTAAATGGATTTCAGAGATGGTAAAGGACAGGAAGGCCTGGACGAATGTTGTCCATGGGGTCACGATGGGTCGGACATGACTTTGCAACTAACAACAACAACAAATATTGGAAGTGGTAACCCTTTGAAAGCTGTATGCAATAACATTTCATTTTAATGTATGCTGATTAGTGTACATTCAAAGTGGCTATCAAGTTTCTAAGTCCATACCATCCATTTAGAAACATTTTGTTGGAACCCCAAACTACTTCATACTTTTTTAGGGTAGTCTTGTAATGACACAAGTCTTTCCTTAGGCAAAAATCCTTTCTTATTTTTGTTTTTCTTTAGAAAGTAGAGGTATACTGTATATAGTCATAGCCCATTTCTATTTTCTCTCTCTTCTTGTTATACAACAGCGTAGGGTTATGTTATACAACACAGTTAAACCTTTGGCTTGAAAACACAAATATATGATTTCAAAACAGGATGCTTCTTGCTGCAAAGCCCACTACATACTGCTATTTGTAGCTATGCTGGGTTTTCAAAACACACCCACATCGTTTGGACCAAGATCATCTATCAACATGTGTACCACAAACTAGAAAAATGTAAAATATTCATACGTAAGAGACGCTATTTTCAAAAGCTGATGCTTTTGCAGTTTATTACTTAAAATTATTGGTTTAAAAATGATTTGCTATCATCTCTCAACATGAATTTCGGGCCATATTCTTACTGCTCCTTTATTTGCCATAATCAATAAGAACTCTTTTCCCAAGGCACTTTTAGACAGTTCATTTAGCTTGTTTCTCAGCAAAGAATTATTTAGGGATATAGTAAGGAGAATAAAAGGACCATCATAGGCCTTCTCAGTGGACCAAAGCCAAACGAATGGCCTCTTTCCTATTTTTCTGTACTGTGATGATATTATGAAATTTCTCATAATATATAGATTGCTTTTAACTGCCTGTAGAAATCATAATGCCATGAAGTCAGTGTAGGTTGCTATATTGCTACAAAAATAAAGTAGAATGAACAAGCAATTTATCCAAGATAAAAAATCTGCAAACCCTCTATAATCAATGTACCAATCAGATAATAGAAAACCACTAAGCACAGCTTAAATATATTTTGATTACAATTAGTAATTACAAGTTGCATCTGCAACCAAACAGAGCAGATAATTACTTCCTATCAGGAGCACTTGTAGTCATAATTTCAGGTACAGCATATAATCTTCACCCCCTAGTATTTGCTATTTTCTGTCTATTCTTTTCTAATTGACATCCAACATTCATTATCAAAATATTCAATTCTGACTCATCTTCCTTCTGCATTTTAAAAGGCATATTTTGTTTATTTTCAGATTTTTGCATGTCACAGCCGAATATTGACATCTGGACCTTATTTACCCTTCAGTCCTTTTCTCCAGTCAATATGCAGAGCCACAGTGGCACAGTGGTTAGAACACAGTACTGCAGGCTATTTCTGTTGATTGCCAGCTGACTGCAATTTGGCAGTTCAAATCTCACCAGACTCAAGGTTGACTCAGCCTTCCATCCTTCCGAGGTCGGTAAAATGAGGAGCCAGATTGTTGGGGAAAATATGCTGACTCTGTAAACTGCTTAGAGAGGCCTATAAAGCATTGTGAAGCGGTATATAATTCTAAATGCTCTGCTATGCTTTACCTTTATAGTACCTTTATAGTAAAGTCTTGCATCAATTCAGAAGCACAATGTACTATATATGCTGATTTTAATAACTTTGCTTTTTCTTCATTAAAAAGGTTCTTCTGGAACCTGGATAGTTTGAAGACTTGCCTTTGAAAGACACTCTTCTCTCTTCCCAAGAGTTACAGTAAAACTGATTCAGAAGGAAACACATGCAGGTAATTGAGAGTATAATAAGTCAATGATAGTCCAGAATCAGGAAAGGATATCACTTGGTACTGGGCAGGGAGACCCAGGTGAACCTCCCTTATCCTTGATATGACATCTTTTAGTCACAATGATGTAACAGGACACTGATACTCTTTCCAAAGTTTAATTTCATGAGATAAGTAGCATTCAATTATAATAATAAAAAGGATAATTGTTATCTAAATACTATTCTTGCTAATGATCTTTTACTCTCTATTTCTTACAAACTCATTCTGACCAGGTAGTGAAGTCTTGGTTTTTATCCCATTCTGTACTCCAGGGAGGGACAAAACTTTCAGCAACTTTCAGGTTGGGGTTGAGTTTGTTACTAGTAGTACTGGACAAAGTGGCAATAGCTTTGTTTTTGTTTTTTTCCTTCTGGAATTTGTAACATAGAGGTTAGTGGAGGCAGACGTTCCTTGTTCTAAGCATAAATGAATATTTATATTTTTAATTGATATTCTCTTTCTCAGTTGTTTTTCATTTCAATTACGAGAGGCGCCAGAGAACCATAAAAAAGAAGGCCAATGGACAATGGAAACAGGGAGAGCCTGTTCCTGAACCCCCCAAAATACTATCTTCTGAATGGAGAAATTAAACAGTCTGTTCTGGGGTTGATAAATTTAGGAATATCTCTGTGCATTATTTAGTTCATATCCATATAATTCACAGCAAGGCTAAGAAGCATCTAGGAACATGTTCCTGAACATTTTTCCTACTGAAAAAGATAATGTTGTATATATATTTGTTTTTGTAGATTTTCACGGGTACAGGTATACAGGTTTTGGCGTATTCAGGTCTTACACGGGAAAAACCCGAATACACCAAAACCTACCTACCTACCTACACACACACAAACACACACACACACAGAGACATATTCATAGATTTTCATGGGTGTAGGTATGTTGGTCTTGCTGTATTCAGGTTTTTTCCCATGTAAGATTGAGATTGTCTTGGCAACGTTTCGATGAGGTCTCACTCTCGCCATCTTCAGGTTGGTGTTTTTGGCTTAAAGTGTGGTTGAAACTGCTGTCTTTCTATAAATCTTGGTGGGGGGGGGGGTGGAGCGCTGGCTTTGTTTCAGTAAGTGGATTGATTGGCTGTGTGGATGTATCATGATTGGTAGATTGGTGCTGATTGGTGCTGGCTTTGTGTCCATTGTTGTTTTGTGTTATAATGGCCTGGGTGGTGGGTGGGACTGGTTTGTTGACTAGGGCTAATTTCCAGATGTCTGGTAGGTGGGAGGTATCATCACATTTATTCATGTTGTGGGGGTGTTTCTCTATTTTGATAGCTTCCATAATTATTCTCTTGTTGAAGTGTTCAGTTTTGAAGATTAATTTGGTTTCTTAAAAATTAATTTCGTAGACTCCTTGGTTTTCTAGCTGGATTTTGTCTTTGGGGTTTCTTAATATGTTGGTTATTTTTTGGTCTGTGTTCAAGGCTGTCTTGATATTATGTTTGTGGAGAATTTTGATGATTTTATCTGTGGTGCCTTTGATGTAAGGGAGAAGGGCGATGCCATTGTCCTGTTCTGTGTCTTGGTTTTTTGGGGGAGTCTCCCTTTGGATTAGGTTGGTAATTGTTTTTCTTTGGAATCCGTTGGAGATTAATACATTTGTGAGAGTGTGTAATTCAGTTTTCAGATGGTCTTTGTCGGCTAGGCGTTTGGTTCTGGAGAGGAGGGTCTTGGCTACAGAGTTGATCTGTGCAGGGTGGTGATGGGATTGTGTGTTTAAGTAGTGGTTGGTGTGTGTGTTTTTTTCCAGTAGATGGTGTGTCCTAGGGAGCCATTGGGTTTTTTGTAGATTAGGAAAAAATGTGATGATACCTCCCGCCTACCAGACATCTGGAAACCAGCCCTAGTTAACAAATGAGCCCCATCCACCACCCAGGCTGTTACAACACGAAACAACAATAGACACACAGCCAGCACCAATCAGCACCAATCTACTAATCATGATACAACCACACAACTAATCATTCCACTTATTGAAACAAAGCCAGCACTCCATACCCACCCACCAAGATTTATAGAAAAATGGCAGCTCTGCTCACACTTGAAGCCCAAAACCCAGCCTGAAGATGGCGAGTGAGACCTTGTTGAAATGTTGCGAAGACAATCTCAATCTTACATGGAAAAAGACCCGAATACAACAAGACCAGCATACCTACACTCGTGAAAATCTATGAAAACAAATATGTATATGTGTGTGTATTTGTATGTGTGTGTGTATGTATATGTGTATGTATGTATGTATGTGTATGTATGTGTATGTGTATATAATATAATTCAATATAATTATATATATATTGAAAATTCAATATAATGAATTTTCAGTTGTTTTGACTTTTTTTTAACTTTTCTGCAACTCATCTTCAGTGATGAAGGCTGGATTTCAACTGTCATAATGCCATATAGTTCACTAAGGTAGCAATCCTATATACATGCTTAAGGGTGTAAGTTATAATTTATTGATTGCTTAAGTATCAAGTAGCTTCACATTGTCCCATATAGCTGTTGACTGTTAGAGATTTGCTCTAAGGATTAATTTGTCTTCTATAGTTTTTCCTTTGTATGATAAAAGGTCTGGAGTTAGAAGGAATTGTGCACATAGTGAAATTAATAGTTTAAGGTCAGGACAGGGCACACAAGTGAGTTTATTTCATTTTTTCCAAACCTGTCTAAACAATTGGCTTCTCTTCTTCATAATTCCCATGGTTTGTCCTTGGGAATATGCCTTTCTTCTGTTTTTTGGTCTTTGGCAGTTTCTCTACATAATCATCCTTAACAATTTCTTTGATTTCATTCCATAAAAATAAGATTCAGTATTTTAAATCAGTGCAGATGTTCTCCTTGAACATGTAGGTATATGGTCAAAACCATATTGATTTTGCTTGATTTTCTACTTACTTAAGCTTGACTTAGAATGTGCATATGATCTGTTAGAGTGAATTGTTCCATAGTAGTCAATAGCCACATCATTGCTGTTATAATTGAGCTTTTCCACTTACCTATATCAATAATAAGTTAATTTGATTTCTGAGTGCTCCATCCACTGATGTTCATATATGCAAGTGTCATTGCAGTTATGTGAAGAATGTGTTAGCAATGAAGAAATCATTAGATTTGCAGAAATTGATGTCTGTCCCCTGTTCGATTTCTATACAGAAGGCTATAGGCTATACAATAAAGCTATGCTTTCCTCTTTAATGTTTCCACCATCGGCATTCTGGTTGCCAACAATAAGGAGCATATTTTGCTTATATGTCTGTTGATTTCAGATTGAACCTGACCACAAAACTCATCAACTATCTCTCTGTGTCAATGGTTGGAGCATAAATTCAAATAATCCACATATTAAATGCTTATTTGCAAAAATTCATTGATATTATTTTGTCATCATTCCCATTGAACCAAACTGACTCAGAAAGAAATGCCATTCCCTTTTTGTTTTACATAATCTGCATATTAAAGAGTTTGAAATTCTATTTTGCTTGTTTTATTGTTGTCGCAAGGGAGATGAAGGTTTGTTAGGTTTTGTATTTGGGATTTTACTTCTGTAAGCTGTTCTACATTACCTTGAGTTGGACAACCATGTCCAGTTATTAACAGTTTCTTAATATTTTTTTAAATGCTGATACCTATGATGTCTGTGTGTGATTAATTCATTTTTATTCTTTGCTTTATTGAGCTTTCTGTGTTTATGCTTAAATTCCATGTTCCCACTGTAATTCTGTCTTTATAATTTCATTTTTTTTCCTAAATCCCAACATCAGTAGTTAGGCATCCCAAAGGCTTTGATCTAGCCAAGTTATAAACACCATTAATGCTCTCAAAAAATCCTCATCTCTTCATCAGTAATGTGTCGAGTGCTATCTGACCTGAGGGGATCATCATCCAGCTCTATATTGTCAATTATTTTCTATCTTCTATACATGTTTCTTTGCTGTGGTAAAAATATCATTGCCTTCTCACGCATGATGATCATCCACATGCAGAATTTTCTAATATTCACCCTGTGAGGGAGGTAGGCGGCATTTAAATCTAACAAATAAATATTCTGTTGTCAAATATAGGTGCCTGCTTCTTTTAGGGAGGCAGCTGGGATGACATACATATCTTCTTGGCATATATTCCTAGTGTTCTTTATTCATCCTTTTCGCATTGTGAGGTACTTCAACAGTAGTTCAACACTCCCAGATAAACTAATTCTACTTGAAACTAAAGTAACAGAGTCTTCCATGTATGAAAGTACATTTCTCGCCTATTGCCTTTACTGGCCAAGGAATCAGGGAGGGTCCCTTCTAAGACATTTGCCATGTTCACATTGCTTCTGAGGACTAAGCTGCTTCTTATCTCAACATTCCCTGGGCTGTGGTTCTTCCTCCATTTCTCAAGATCATTCACACAATAACATAACATCTCTCTCAGAAACCATCCCCTTCCATCAAAACGAGGTAGCTCAGAAGTACTTGACGGAGTAGGGGAATCAATTGTTTTATACGTAATAGAAATTTTGCTTCCATTTTTTGCAAAGTGAGCTGAATGTTAAAAGGTCATACTAATTGCTACATTTCCAGGCAACAAAATAAATATAAGACACCAATAATTAGATGTAATTTGTGATTTCATAGACTATCATATGTTTAGCTGTTATTTTAGACATAGGATATTCTAGAGATTAATGAAGCGGTCCAGAAGCCTTTTTATAGTGTTGAGCTTATTTTAAGCAAGTTCTTTTGCCAGTCTTGCATTCAGTAATTCTTGACTAATGGTGTGGAAATGTTTTCTTTAAATCAAACATTAGGAATTCTTAAGGTTCATATTTCCAAGGCAGGAAATATAAGCTTCAGTGTATTTTCTTCCCTTTGAGATGTGCTGCAAGTTGGTAGCATGAAGACAAGGTTTTTCCAATTGGGTAAAGTAATCACTTCTGTTCAATATATTTAATATATTTTAATTACATTTCTACTGTGCACTTCATATATATTGTTCTATACCACTTTACGTAAAAGTTTCAATCCTAAGCACATTTGCCAAAGAGTAAATTCCATTGGACACAATGGAACTGGCTCTCAGGCTATACATCTTGAACTATGAGTATTAGGCTTAGAGAGAGAGAAAAGGATTAAGATTCAGAGATGAAGTATAACAAAAGAACAATGGATAGGCTCCTCAAAAATGGAGATTAAACTTCAAAGAGAGGAAGCAGACAATTGCCATGTACATAAACAGAATAAAATAAAATAATTTAAGATCGTTCTATCTAAATATCTACTGCTCCACAAGTTTAGATTACATTGTGTTTCCTCCTGGGTTCTAAAAAATGTCATTCCATAAACTGGGGTGAAATTTCTTTTCCTTTGCCATGTCCAGCTATTGCTCCTGAGGAGATTCAAAGAAGAAAAGGTTTTGACAAACTTCCCCCTTGCTGTTTAAATTTGGTAGAAACAAGTTATGATTTCTTAGGAGTGTAGTCAACTGATCTTAATTGCTAGATAGGCCTAAATGCATCTTCACAAGTTACAATTTTTAAAAAAGTTATATTCCTGCCTTAGGCACAAAGCCATCTGGGTGACTTTAAGAAGCCATTCTCTCAGTTCTAGGGAAAAAATTAAAGGTGAACCAGTTTGGAAATGTTGCCAAGAAAATTGCAGATACTTGTTTATGTGATTGTAAGGAATCAAGATTGACTTGGAATAAATAAATAAATAAATAAATATTCACTAATGGAATGAAACATCAGTTTCTTTAGGTATGTGAAATATAATATTAAAGATGCAGTCCAGTGCAAACTTACCTGGGAGACATTACTATTAAAAATAGTGAGCGTAGATTATAGCCCAAATCAATCTGAAAACAGTAATAAAATTTCCTGTAAAACGTAGTACTTTGTTTGCATTTATCAATATGTTTCTTTAAGAAATGCTAATAAGCCCCGATCTATCAGAAATGAAGAAAAGTCAATATAATTTCAAGTCCCAAATACTGAAAGTTTCTATTAGAGAGAGACTGAATTTTGGGGGAAATGTCTTTTGTCTTCTTAGCAAATGAAAAAAAAATTAACTGCAGTCCTATTCAATTGATTGGATATTGGCATTATGACACAGAGATAACTGATATATTTGAGGGTTGCATGAACCATAATATTCTGTGTCCACTGTTTAATATTGTTATTTTTATGCATTTACCATACCATACAATATGTTCCAGCTACAGTAGCAGACAATTCCTGGGATTTAACTACAGAATGTGCATCACATTCAAAGACTGATACACTTCACTCAGCTTCCATGTGAATATTTGCAAAACAAAAATATTGTATCCTATGGCAAAAGACCTGCTTTTTAAAGGCATGTATTAGAACTCAAATATTCCAAGCTCTTAATGTCATTCATTCCTGTCATGAAACTATTGTTAAACAGTTTTATTAGAAAATTCTCAATTTAGCATTATGAGAAAAGGAAAGAAGCATTTATGCATTTATGTATTCATTTTTTCAACAACTTCATCTTTGGGAGCTATTGTTATTAGTGTAGCTATATGAACTATGTGAACAATTGGTTGAAAGCAGCAGGAGACTGAAAAAAATCCATAGGTGACTTGTTCTTGTATCAGTATGCAGAAATACTTTTTGATATAAAAATATATATGAAGAGATGATGATGACAAGGATGACAAGGATGATAATTGATGATGACAAGAAGCTGGAAAAATGTCTTGCCTAGAATGTGGGAGAGGCAATGGTTCACTAAATAATAGGGCTGAAGACGATCTTGAAATTCTTCTCCCAAAGTTGAGGACAAATTGGTAGCCTTTTTTGAGGAGAAGGAAACATTCCAAACTGTTTCTAAAAGGGTTCACCCTGAGGAAACAATTACTGAGAAAGAGGGGGGGGGAGACTCCTGTGGGAGGAGTTTCCTTCTCATGTTTCCATTAGAATGTAGTGGAAGTCACAAAACCAGGGGACTGTGATCCATTAGAGAGATCATTGTAGAACACAGGGTTCAAACTCGTGGCATCACTTTGCTGCCACATGACATATTGTGACATTTTCCCCCTTCGCGGAGCTGGAGTGGGTGTGGCCTGCACATGATGCATCTGACTCGCAGGCCACCAGTTTGACACCTCTGTTGTAGAATGAAAGGGTAGATAATTAATAGATACCCTGAGTCCACTGCATAAATAAATAACTTCAAAAGAACCGCTCTTCAGCCATGAACATTTCTCCAACTTTCTCTTCTCTTTTGAAAGAATTTTCTGAAGTGAAGTCCTTTTCATCAAATTGGATTAGAACTGGAAAAATGGGCAGAAGGAGGAGAGTTTGACTTCTAAATATCAAGGCTAGTCAAAGGTGTGATTTGATTGAATGGTGACTAGATCTAAGCTCATCGCTGAAGTAGTCTTCTTTGAGCACAAAGCACATGCATAACAGTGGTCAGTGGCCACTTTAATGCTTTGCAGGATGGAACACACACAGTTTCTATTGTATAAAACATCAAAGCAGGAATGCCAAGGCAAATACACCTTGCTTCTGTTGGAAGAAATATCACTCTAGTTCAATTCCAAGCAGGGAGAAAGACACTAGAAATATGGAAGCTGATTGGAAAATGGTTTATTGATAAACATGGGTTTGAGGTCCTGGACAGCTGACCACATGGAGTTGAGAATGAGGGTTATTTATACTTTATCTTGGCCCTTGCCCTTGAGCTTCCTGTTGCTGTGCAAGAAAGGTATTCTATTGGTTGTTCTCAGACTCCCATAGGGCCATGTGTGGTCATGTGTGTCTGAATCAAGTTTAGTTGAAGCCTGGAGGGTGATGCAATGTCCCCAGGTGATTGTGCCATGTGGTGAGCTCTGTTGATAGATAATCCTATTATGTCCTGGAGGGTAATGTCTTAATCCCATTACCCTGGACCTGAAGGTCTTTCGTTTTGTAGATAGGCTGGTCCAGTCCTGCTTGGGCTATTAAGAAAGGTTGGCCCTGCTTTCCAAGATCATGTTTCTCCTTTAGGGAAATATAATATTCTGCCTTTTTAATATTTCTCAAAACATTCCATTCTTCTAGGAGAAGGGTGGGTGCTAACTTTCTACACTTCTAATGTTTGAAGCAAAGTTCCAGGACAGCCAGTTTACAGAGACCTACTTAATGTTTACTCCTCATTTTTCAGGCACTTAGCTGCTGGTTGTCCCAAAGGGCCCTATTCAGACTCATTCTGATGCAATCAGCTGCATTCACAAGTTGCTCCTATCCTTGCTGCTCCCTTATGAGACTGTCATCCTCTTGAGGATTACCTGTCACACCCGGCAAAGCAAGAAAACAGAGAGGTTCGACTCAAAAAGGAGTCTGGTAAGAATCAAATATATGCAAGAATTGTTCTGCTCATATGAGTCACACTGATAGCTGATGTTATGCTGCAGCACTGCGCATAAAGCAAGGTGAAAGAAAACTAAATGATGGGGAAATGGCAGTGAATGGTTTGTGTTATTCAGACTGCCTTATGCCAGCCTGGTTTTATGAGTTGAAGTGAGGGACAGTGTGTTCCCTTCACAATGCAGGAATGCTTCTAAGCAAATGAGTCTCGTTTCCTGTTAAAAAAGGAATGATTGTTTTCCTCTCCCACTCAGGAATGTGTGTACTTGTTAGTCCAATAGGCAATTTAAAGGAGAGTGCAGTGTTATACTAAGAAGTAGCTGTCCAAAGAAAGTGAATGCATCAGTATACACAGAATCTGTCTCTGTGGAGGAGGAAAGGAGCAAAGGCCTTTTATGTCTTGACCCTTTCTCTTCCCTAGACGGCATCTGATCCAGTTAATTCAGTGTAGGGGCATGCTGGTCATGTTGAAGGTTTTGTCTAATGGATTGGCTTTTTGCTGGAGGTGGTTTTTCACTCAGTATTCATCTTTTCAGGTCTGCTTTCAGGCACAAGGTTAAGTGGGAGAAAATATTTCTACATCAATTTGTTTTAATTAGATCATGGACAGGCAAGGAAGGTTTGCAAGGATAGAAAAGTATGGAGAGGAGAGGGTAGTACTTAGGTGCATTTTCCTTTCCTTTTCTTACTTCATGCCTTATTTCTTTGGCTAACTGTTTCTTACCCTGTTTTGGAACTTTGTTTATCCTGCAAACAAATAATAGAACCAATATTATGTATGCATGTCATGGTTAAAAGAAGAGACCCTGGGTTAACTTTAGCTCATCTTGGTTTCCATGCATAGCTAGTTGTCTCAGTACAAAACGATTTAACAGTGATATCTGAAAATCTTCAGTTTGAAATATCCTGATCTGAAATCTGAACTAGGCCCAAAGGTCTTCAGAACCTTCCTAATGTTAGGGCATGGGTGGAGTGCAATGAATGAAGAAGGCCTAAAGTAATCTCATTACAAATATCACCATCTTTAAAAGGGATTATTAGTATAACTTGTCAGGTTAGCCCTTACTATCAGAATCATTCGTAAAAATTCATAGATTTGGCTATACAAATATTCCATATATAGTATCCTAGATTGTATTAGTATATATGTACTATTATTTATGCACATGAATTATAGAATATTAATCAAAACTAATTTATTACTATAGTAACATTCTAAAAAATGTATACAGAGAAAAATGTTTAGATTGGGCTCTGGTTCACACATAATAGATTTTCTACAGTTTAAACTGATAGGCCCACTTATACTACAGGAGTAAACTTTGAATACTATCTAAAATTGACTTTGAAATCACTGAAATTATCTCATGATGAAGCAGGCTTAGAATATTTGCACTTGTGAACTGATTCATAGCCTGAATTAATAGCAAGTGACAAATTTGTCAATGTCAAGTTTAGATCACTAAAGTTTTCTGCATATTTTAAGACAACATTTGACAGTTTTAAAAAGTGTATCAAGAATTTTCTTGAACACCAGGCTGTTTTGGTCCATGCTTGTGTTTTATAGCATTGCATCTTGATTACTAGAAATACTCCATCATAACCTGTGAATATGGAGAATGTCCCAAGCTTTTCATGGAACTGATATAGTGGAATGCATCAAAGCTAAAGAATAGAAAATAGATGAGAAGGAAAAATGTTTGCTTTGAAAAGCAGTTTGCTTAGAAATCAATGTGATGTTAGCAACTACTAATTTATTTGTGAAACTACTAAATTCTGAGCATTTAAATCAAATGCTTATTGACAATTTTTAATCCTGAAACCCAGCAATATTCTCAAATATTTTCCATGATAAAGTGATACTGATGGTAAGTGGCAACATAAATAATCAAATGTATGATAATTTTGCACAGCTTAGCCATAAAGTCAATCTATTTTATGCTTCCATCCATCACCTCTGCACTTTACAGTCCTTGTTCTAATTCCTCAAATGGAAATGAGGAATTAATGATTAATTGAAATGTTTCTACATGAAAAATGCTGAGCTGTAGAATAAAACCATACATAGAGAACTCATAAAGACTAGGGGGGAAAAGAACAGGTCTACCTGCACTAATGACTTGCTAAAGTCTCAACCTGCAAGGTCCATTTCAGCATACATGACAAATAGGAGAGGATATTTGTGTGACTTACTGTTTCCATTGCTGATTGCTTGTTTGACAAGACAAATTGGCTTGGTGTGCTTCAAGTCCATCAGCTAAACAGTGTGTCTTCACTATTGCTCTGTGTGGGTGTGGGTATGGGTGGGTGTCACATGTTCACTTAGCAATCATTTTGCTTAACAACCTGCTTTTTGAAGCAGATCGAAGTGAGTAAATGAGGACAGAGTGTATATTTAAATAAAGGATGCCATCATGTATTGTTTTACATCCAGAGTATAGACCAGGAACAATGCATTCCTGGCATTCTTTATCTTTATGGAAAGCCTCCATATAGAAAACTTCCAGAAGTAGCTTTGTAAATTAGCTACTGAATAATTATTATTATAGGGAAGAGAAAAGAAAACCTTTTACATAAGTGGCAATGTAAACAATTCTACTATATTTAATTATATAATTAGCCATCTGCCTGAAACGGTATAGGGTTTCCTGCCTAGGCAGGGGGTTGGACTAGAAGGCCTCCAAGGTCCCTTCCAATTCTACTATTGTATTGTATTGTATATCCAAACTTTGCAGTAAGTAGAATTAGGTACTATTGTCCCACAGTTCATAGAGTGTTGGTTAGGAATAGGGTTGTTTCAGAGAGAGCACCACAATAAATGTACTGTATCTTGGATTACATGGTGATAAATTTTGATTGACAAATCAAAAATTTGCTTGTTCATCTAAGCATATGTAGAATTACACTACTTCCGGGATTTAAATTTCTGCTTAAGAACACCAATTTCTTTTAATTCTTCAATCATCTTTAGGCTCCTTTGTTGCTGCTTTTGGACTCAGAAACATTTTTATTCCAGTATTCATTATATTATTATTTGTAAAGGCCCTATCTTTTTTTTTCCAAATTTTTTTATTGGTTTTTACACATATATAGGGAAAGGTAAATGGGTATACAAATTTTTTTGGCAGCTCCCACACTGGAGTTAGTAATCCATCCAGCACTCACAGTTTTTACAATCTTAAAAACAAAATACAAAAGATAAGCAGAAAACAAGATCTTATTCTATAAAGTTAACCATGTGTTCATTCATTTTCCATTGTCACTTTCTAGAGTATCACCAATTGCTATTTATTTCAAATACTTTTATTTTTGTGATCTGAGCCTTTTCGATATAGCTTCTTCCTTCCTGTCCCCAGAGGAGCCTTCAGCCCCCACTCCTGCACCATACTGCCCCTCTCACTACCTTCGCTATGTTCGTCCTCTAGGAGGAGATAATTCATTTTGATGAAGGCTTCCACTTCCTGCACTGTATTGATTTTAATCCTGTTTCCCTCCCAAAAGATCAACATTCCTTCTGGCAATAACCATCTAAACCAGACTCCTTTATTATATAATTTCTTTGATAAGGAGGAGTACTTCCTCCTTCTCTCTTATCTTTTTTGGAATCTGCTTAAGGATGGTAATTTCTTCATCTTTATATTTCAATGGTCTCTCCCTTTGGGTCCCAAGTACCTCATCCATTGTGGTCCTCCTGGGAAATTTAACACGTACCTCCCTTGGAACATTTTGACTTCTAGCATATGCTGAGTTTATCCTATAGACTAGATCCATATCCCACCACAGCTGATTTTTGTCTAATTAATATAGTCTGCTAATATTGTACTCATGATATCCTTAAGATCTTCATTTTATGTCTCTGGTAGATTCTGGAATCTAAGAAAAAAGGACATTCTTTCAAATTCTGTTTTTACCAAAAAAATTTCCAAGTCTACATTTCCCTTCCGGATTGTTTTAATTTCTTCCCCCAACCCAGCCGCTCCTTCCTCTAACACCAAAATCCTTTGTTTATTTTCTGCGATATGATGTTTAAGGTCTCTGAGTTCTTCTTTGAGCTATGTCATTTCTTTTTTCAAGTCATTCCGTCCCCTCATCAGTTCTTGAAACATTTGAGTAACAGATAGTTCTTTTGATTCTTCTCGAGACCACTCTTGCTGTAACAATGATGTGATTTTTGTTTGTTGCATACTGACTGGAGGAGGCAGATGCGGGGGCTGACAGTGACTTGCCCGTCGGTGTCTTCTTTGGCCCCATTTGTTTAAAGTTCAGAAAAGTCAGCCTTTTTCCAAAGAAATGGCGTCCGAGGAGTGCGCAGCTGTGCCAGTCCCCAAAATACAAAACAAAGCCGAAAGCGGCCGTTCACAGTTCACAGTTCCAAGGCACCGAGGCAAACCAAATATAGGGTATCTAATAAGCAAAGTTCAGTAGAACCACATTTCGGGGAGGGGTCTCGGTTTCCCTCAGAGAGAGTAATAAGGCTGAAGGTGGTTTCGAAGGGCAGACTTCATTTATGATTGAACAAACAAAGAAGGGAGGCCATCTTTGCTCCTCTTTCCACCAGGAGAAAGAAAACAGAAATCTCTATCCAGGCTTTTAAAGGAAAAATGGCTCGACAGTCATTCCTGGCAATCGTGATAAAGATCTTTCACCATTAGCTAGCTCGAGTGACAGTTTAGCCTTTGTTGTCTCTCTTTTAAGAGAGATTGTTCAAATACCACTTATTCCGAGGGGGGGTCAGAGGAAAGAACCCCCTCTCTAATCTCTATTCCAATAGGTTGAACACAAAACTTACAAAAGTCTGCTGCTTTTCCTTTAATCGATCAGAGAGTTCAGGATGGGTCCCCCACCACCAGGATCCAGCCACACTTCTCCAAGTACATTCTCTCCTCCAGGTCCATTTGGCAAAAAGGCGGGCAGCGCAGTGCTGTCCCTCGTCCCCCCCTCCGCTCCCCGGCTCCTACTGCCAATTTTGGGGGGCTTCAGCAAGCCGCCCTTCGGCAGGGTACTCCTTCAGGGCTCCCTGTGCTCCTTATGGAGCCAGCCAGGGAGACGAACAGCGGACAACATGTCCGTCGCCTTCAGGAACCAGAAGTCGTCTCCAAGGCCCTATCTTTTGAAATGTTTATTTCTGTTGCTTTCTATGGCTCCTAAACTAGCAAATAGAGCATTTTATGTTTAATATTCTACAACAATAGGTGTATCCATTTTTTCTTCCATAGTTGTCTACTGTCTATTTTGTTACAATGATCAACTGAAGTTCTTTCCTTTAGGAAGTGTCAGCAATTTGGTTCTTTATAGTTCAAGCAAAGATTGTCCTTTGAAGTTCAAACCCTTCCTCTTGACATGCAATCCTAAGTGAGATTCAATTCCTCAGATCAGCTACTCTTGTTAGCCATGTTGAAAAACTTACATTTGTGAGACTAAGGTAAAGGTAAAGGTTCCCCTTGCACATATGTGCTAGTTGTTTCTGACTCTAGGGGTGGGGCTCATCTTTATTTCCAAGCTGAAGAGCCAGTGCTGTCCAAAGATATATCCTTGGTCATGTGGCTGGCATGATTAAACCCCAAACATGCACTGTTACCTTTCCACCAAAGGTGGTCCCTATTTTTCTACTTGCATTTTTACATTCCTTCAAACTGCTAGATTGGCAGAAGCTGGGACAAATACGCGGCAATAGGAATTTGAACCACTGAACTGCCAACCTTTCTGAACGACAAGCTCAGCATCTTAGCCACTGAGCCACTGCGTCTCCTCATTCATGAGACTACCTACATATAGGATTAAAACTTGCAGAAAATATGACTTCAGCAACAGAGTGGTCAATGCCTGGAATGCACTACCTGACTGTTGTTACATCCTCAAACCCCAAAACTTTAACCTTAAACTGTCTACCGTGGACCTCACCCCATTCCTAAAACGTCTGTAAGGGGGTGTGCATAAGTACACCAGCGTGCCTACCATCTCTGTCCTACTGTTCCCATTTATTCGTACTCATTTCTTATGTATATACATATACCTGCATATACTTATATGTTTATATGTTATATTCATACTTATACTTGTTTGTTCATACATGCTTGACAAATGAAAATCAATAAAATAAATCAATAAAATAAATCAATAAAATAAACTCCCTGCTTAGAAGATCTTGCCTTCAGTAAAAACATGACTATTTGAACTATGTGATATTATCCTCCAGACTATCTAAAGTTTGTACTATTCTAAATGTGATTTGTTCAAGTGTACTTTATTGAGTGAACAACAAATTAATAAGTTTATACATCCTGGTAAACCCTAAATTATGGATCAAAAACCATAAAAGCCAAGTTACATGGTCTGCAACTTACATATGTCAGTATTGGGATGAGAGTTTGTAGATAAATCAGGACATGAGTGAAATGCTTTATACAATAATACAATAATACAATACAATAGTAGAGTTGGAAGGGACCTTGGAGGTCTTCTAGTCCAACCCCCTGCCTAGGCAGGAAACCCTATACCGTTTCAGACAAATAGCTATCCAACATCTTCTTAAAGACTTCCAGTGTTGGGGCATTCACAACTTCTGGAGGCAAGCTGTTCCACTGATTAATTGTTCTCACTGTCAGGAAATTCCTCCTCAGTTCTAAATTGCTTCTCTCCTTGATTAGTTTCCACCCATTGCTTCTTGTTCTACCCTCAGGTGCTTTGGAGAATAGTTTGACTCCCTCTTCTTTGTGGCAACCTCTGAGATATTGGAATAATGCTATCATGTCTCCCCTAGTCCTTCTTTCTCTTAAGCTAAACATACCCAGTTCCTGCAACCGTTCTTCATATGTTTTAGTCTCCAGTCCCCTAATCATCTTTGTTGCTCTTCTCTGCACTCTTTCTAGAGTCTCCACATCTTTTTTACATCGTGGCGACCAGAACTGAATGCAGTATTCCAAGTGTGGCCTTACCAAGGCATTATAAAGTGGTATTAACACTTCATGTGATCTTGATTCTATCCCTCTGTTGATGCAGCCTAGAACTGTGTTGGCTTTTTTGGCAGCTGCTGCACACTGCTGGCTCATATTTAAATGGTTGTCCACTAGGACTCCAAGATCCCTTTCACAGTTACTACTACTGAGTATGGTATCACCTATACTGTACCTGTGCATTCCGTTTTTGTTGCCTAAATGTAGAACCTTACTCTTTTCACCATTGAATTTCATTTTATTAGATAGTGCCCAATGTTCAAGTTTGTCAAGATCCTTCTGTATCTTAAGCCTATCTTCTGGAGTGTTGGCTATTCCTGCCAGCTTGGTATCATCTGCAAATTTGATGAGTTCCCCATTTATTCCCTCATCCAAATCATTGATGAAGATGTTGAAGAGTACTGGGCCTAAAACAGAGCCTTGGGGTACTCCACTGCATACTTCCCTCCATGTAGATGCAGTTCCATTGAGAACTACACGTTGAGTGCGGTTGGTCAGCCAGTTACCAATCCATCTGGTGGTGATGCTGTCTAACCCACATTCTTCTACTTTATCTAGTAGTAGGTTATGGTCTACCTTATCAAAAGCCTTACTGAAGTCCAAGTAAACTATATCAACGGCATTCCTCTGGTCCACTAATTTTGTCACATTATCAAAGAATGCAATAAGATTAGTCTGGCATGATCTGTTTTTGACAAATCCGTGTTGGCTTTTGGCTATTACTTTGTTTGCTTCTAGGTGTTCGCAAATTCGTTGCTTGATTATTTTTTCCAGAATCTTTCCTGGTATTGAGGTTAGGCTGATAGGTCTGTAGTTTCCTGGATCTAATTTTTTCCCTTTTTTGAAGATGGGAACCACATCAGCTCTTTTCCAGTCCTCTGGTAGTTCCCCGGTGTTCCAGGATCTCTGAAAGATATAATTCAGTGGTTCTGAGATCTCGTCTGCTAGTTCCTTCAGAACTCTGGGGTGTAATCCATCCGGTCCTGGTGATTTGAACTCATCTAGGGTAGACAGGTGCTCACTTACCATTTTCTTCCCTATTTCAATTTGTGTTCCTAATTTTGTGGTGCTGCTTTTGATAGGTTGGACTGTTTTATCCCTTTGTGTAAAGACAGATGCAAAACATGAGTTAAATAGTTCTGCTTTCTCCCTGTTGCTTGTCACCTTCTTGCCACTTTCTCCTAGCAATGGACCAATTGTTTCCTTAACTTTTTTCTTGTTTTTAACATGTTGGAAGAAGCTTTTTTTGTTAATTTTTACTTTTGTGGCAAGCCTTTCTTCATTGTGAGCCTTAGCTTTCCTCACTTCATCTTTACAGGCTCGGGCTATTTGCTGATATTCTGCCTTAGTTATGTCCCCCTCCTTCCACTTTTTATACTTACTTTTTTTGTCTTTCAGTTTGTCAGATAGTTGTTTATGCAGCCATGCTGGTTTCTTTTGGGAGCTGTTGTTTTTCTTCTTCATTGGTATTGTGTTAGACTGGGCTTTTCTAATCTCATTTTTCAAAATTTCCCAAGCTTCTTGAGTTGTTTTCCCCTCGAGGATTCTCATCCATGGAATTTTTCCCAAGCTCTCTCTAAGTTTATTGAAATTAGCTTTCTTAAAGTCCAAGACTCTAGTTTGACTTTGTTCTACTACTTGTGTTTGGATAATGTTGAATTCCAATATTGCATGGTCACTTGCCCCCAGGGTTCCTATGGCTTCAACACCTTCTATCATTTCCTCTCTGTTAGTGAGAATTAAGTCCAGTATGGCTGATCCCCTTGTTTCCTTCTCTACTTTTTGGAAAACAAAGTTGTCTGCTAGGTTTGTTAGGAACCTGTTGGATCTTCCACTTGGTGCAGAGTTTGTTTCCCAGTTGATGTCAGGGTAGTTAAAATCTCCCATTACTATTGTGGTGTGCTTCCTACATACCTTAGTTAGCTGACTAGCAAAAAGTTCATCTTCTTCCTCTGCTTGGTTGGGTGGCCTGTAGTATAGACCTATGGCAATGTCATTTCCCCCACAACCTTTAATATTGACCCAAATGCATTCAAGATAGTTCTCATTATTGTTGTGCTCTATTTCTGTAGAGACATAGTTATTTCTTATATATAGTGCAACTCCACCTCCTCTTTTATTTGGTCTATTTCTTTTAAATAATTTAAATCCTTCTAGCTGTATGTTCCATTTGTCAGTTTCATCCCACCAAGTTTCTGTAATGGCAATAATAATTTACTATGAAATGTCATGTAGTAGCACAGAAGTTGGGACACAAGTAAGAAACTTCAGCATTACATAAAGATATCATAGTGTGTCTATAATTATTTTTGTATTATCATTATATGTTATGGACGTCATTGCTCACAAAACAAGCAAGTAAATGCCACTTTATACTGGGAGACATAGCTGCGTTTTCATGACATACTTAAATGCTGCTATTTTATCTCCCAATACCACACAGTTCTGTATATGTCATTTTTACTCTGCCGTATTGAAACCAAATTTAGTAATTTATGTTTGTTAAATTAGAAAGTCTAATTTCTCAATCTCTATGAAGGAATCTGTTTCAATCCAGATGACAGTGAAAACTGGGAGCGTTTGGTCATTTTTGTTAATTGGATAGCTTAACACACACAATCATTTTCATGGGGATAAACTGAATTCAATTGATTCTGAGTTCTTGATAACAAAGGTTACTGAACTTTGTGTTGGCTTGCCTTTACCCCCACAGATTTATGTTACAGATCGAATGTTTTTTTTAAAACTTTTTTTTTAAAAAAAAACAATAATATCTGAAGTAAATTGCGTCAAGACATGTATCCCTTCCTATGAACTTAAAAATGATCCCCTAGTATGATTAGACACTGCACATTATTATGGGCATTTAATGGGATTTTATGATTTATTGCAGACTGATTCTGCCGGGTCCTTCCCCTGAGCAAAGTCAGAAGAACATATTGAACCAAGGACAAGCGAAGAATTCAGTCTGCAGATACCACATAGAACTTTAAAAGTGGCTGATAGATCAAACAATATCTCTGCCAACAAGTGCTGATAGCATGAAACACTGCTCCTTTTCTTCAGCATCATTTCTCTTATATAACATGCTTAACAGCAGGGAAAAAATGTGATAATAGCATGGCATCAACACTAGTGAGAACAAGTAATATTAGTAAGTATATTTGTGTGCTTTGGGACACAAACAAATCAGGTCATTATTTTCTTCAAGGAAATGTATATTATAGATTGTGCAAACAGATTGTTCCCAAAAGGGATCCCTCTATAGTTGTGACTGAAACACAGGAGTGAAATGCTACTGGTTTGGGCTGATTCACCTGAACTGGTAGTAAAAAAAATGCTAAAAAAAGTTTTTAAAAGAACTTCTGATAATCAGCTATGTGACAATCAACTGTGCCAAGCAATTGTCTGAACTTTTCTTTTACTTTTTACTTATTTTTTTACTATCGATCAGTTGTGCGACAATCAGCTGTGCCTGAAGTTCCTGCTTGTTGCAGGGGCCATTTTGTGTGAAGTCCAGCTGCTTTTACACTGTGTGTCCATCAGTTGTGCAGTCACACCCATCCAGTCACATGATTACCAAGCCACGCCACCAAGCCATGCCCACAGAACCGGTAGGGAAAATTTTTAAATTTCACCACTGCCGCAACTTGATGATAAAGGCCTGCATTTTGTAACTTCCACTTTATTGCAAATCCTACTTTGCTAATTGTATTTCCCTGTGTTTTCTCTCCCATGTGGAGAGGATGATAATGATTTTCATATTTAATATCTTCACTAATAAAAAAAGGACTACATTTGTTCATTTTCAACAGCAAGAGAAGAAGAAACAAAAGCATGGCAACTTACTTTTCAAATCCATCTCAGTATGTACACTATATTTGATTATTGGGATCTATTCAGTGACATAATCAGCTTATTAGTCAGATGGCTGAGATATTCTCAGCAGTTTTCAGATGCTTGTCAGAGATTCCTGTGAAGGCTACAAACATTACATCAGTGATCTGTAGTTATAAAATTGAGGATATACATCTCATTAATTGGTCCTAAAGTATCTAACTCCATTTCCAGTGCCTGTTGTAATACATTTCTTCTTTCTCTCTCTTTCATGTTTCTCTCTAATCTAGAAAGCTTCCAGTGTCTTTTCCCACCTTACAATTCTATGACAATTCTGTCCCATTTTTGTTTGATTTAATGTAGAACTATGTAGGTTAGAGAAGAATTATTTGCATTTTGTGGTAAGAAAACAACAATGAAGGAAATTCTGCAGTCTAGAAGAAAGTGGAACAGACAATAAGGAAAGACAATAAGGAAACAAGGAAAGGGGACTGGAGACTAAAACATATGAAAAACGGTTGCAGGAACTGGGTATGTTTAGCTTAAGAGAAAGAAGGACTAGGGGAGACATGATAGCAGTGTTCCAATATCTCAGGGATTTCCACAAAGAAGAGGGAGTCAAACTATTCTCCAAGGCACCCGAGGGTAGAACAAGAAGCAATGGGTGGAAACTAATCAAGGAGAGAAGCAACTTAGAACTGAGGAGAAATTTCCTGACAGTTAGAACAATTAATCAGTGGAACAGCTTGCCTCCAGAAGTTGTGAATGCCCCAACACTGGAAGTCTTTAAGAAGATGTCGGATAGCCATTTGTCTGAAACAGTATAGGGTTTCCTGCCTAGGCAGGGGGTTGGACTAGAAGACCTCCAAGATCCCTTCCAACTCTACTATTGTAATGTATTGTATTGTATTGTAAGAGTACATGTGGATGGACACTACATTTCACACATTCCCTGGAAATAGTTTAATCTCTAGTTATAGATCTCCCTGTGACTATGTTTATCAAAATATGTATTCTAAGTATTTTCAGATTTTTAAGTTTCTTCTTAATCCTTCAATCAGTACCATCCTAACACTGCATATAAGTGCTTAATTTCTTCATCAACCATTAACAAAGCTCATTATTTCACTCAACTCTCAAATTTCTTTTAATAAAGATTGAATCTATGCCTCTGACTGTCAGCAGGGGGCCCATTCATTATTCTTCTCTTACTTTCAGGAAGAGTTGTATCTAATCATGTGCTTCATCCTTTGCATATAAACTGAGCAAGTGAGTATGAAGAAAAATGAAATACAGCTAATATTACTGATTAAGAAGATCTAATCTGTCTATCTGGCTTTCATTCATTATCTGTTTCTTTCTTGGCCACAATATGAAAATGGTTTACAATTTTCTTCAAGGATGGTAGTTTATGTAGCTAACAGGTTCTAATCCAGATTATCTTTTTTCAAAGAATCAGCCTACAGTACATTGGTTAAATATTGCTACCTACGAATTTGTTGTCGCAAACAGACTTTCAAAAAATTAAAACAAGGTTAACTTCTGCTTTGAATTGAAGGAATTCTAAAAACTCAAAAAAGCCAAGGCAGTCTTGATGGCACTCCCATAATTATTAGAAACATGACTATTTAGAGAATTTGTTAGTTTCTGAGGTGAATAGAGCTCTTATTCTCTTAATTTACCATATGTGGTTGCCTTTTATGTGGATTTAGGTTCAGCAATCTATTTGGGACTATGGTGCCTTGTATATTAAATTTCTCACATATTAGAATAAATTTGGGCATCTCGATTGTCTTGATTGTGTAACATTCCATTCAGATAAATCTGCTCAGAATCAACTTTGCATTATTTTTTATAGCAAATGAAATAGTCTACCCTTTTGATAAAGTTATTATTTCCCATATACAAATTAATATAGTTAATCATGTGATACAATGTTTTAATTATTTGTATTTCTATAGTATTGATAAGTGACCTGAGAATTGGTAAGCCTTTTCAAAGACCTGGAATCACCTTTGAACCCCCAAAATTAAATGAAATAACACAAGGAGGAATCTGAATATTTGCTTGAGAGGTAACGTGAAAGCGAAGCAATTGCTTTAACTTTGGCTTCAACTTTACAAGGGATAAAATATTGAGTTAAGGATGGAACATGAGATATAATCAACTCTCCTAAACTTCTACTTGTCACGAAATCCTTCTGGATGAGCCAGAAAGAAACATAATAAAAGGAAGGAGGAGTGTGAAAGTCCATGACTGCTGGATTTATTATTGCTTCTGACAACTATAGCTTTACTGTTTGAATTAGTAAGACCACACCTGGAATACAGCATCCAGTTTTGCTCACCACATTATAGAACAGATGTTGAGACTTTTGGAACAAGTGCAAAGAAGAGGAACCAAGATAAAAAAGGGCCTGGAGACTAAAACACATGAAGAACAGTTGCAGGAATTAAGTATGGCTAGTCTGGAGAAAAGAAGGACTATGGATAACATAACAGCAGTATTCCAGTATTTGAAGGGCTACCACAAAGATGAGGAGGTCAACGTATTTTCTAAAGCATCAGAAGGCAACACAAGAAACAAGGAATGGAAACTATTCAAGGAGAGAAGCAACCTGGAAGGAGAAATGTCCTAAAACAATGAAAACAATTAACCAGTGGAACAGTTTACCTTCAAAAGTTGTGTTATGTATCATAGTTTTCCCTCTGGTCCATTTTGCTAGGGGGCGCTGTGCTCGATGCTGATTGGTTGATTGTTTGACAGCCAGCATATATAAAGGGCTGTCAAACAGGGCTCAGCTGTTGCCAGTTAGCTGAGATGCGCGAAATGTGAAGTGCCGTGTTTGGCAACCTGTTAGCAATAAACTGTTAGCATTTGTTAAGTCCTGGCTCGCCTCTGTTTGTCCACCCATGTTCTCCCAGCTAGAACAAGTTGTGTGTGTGTTTCATCACTAGAGGTCTTTAAGAAGAGACTGGACAGCCACTTGTCTGAAATGGCATAGGGACTTCTGCTTGACCAGGGGATTGGACTAAAAGACCTCCAAGGTCCCTTCTTGCTCTATTCTGATTCATTGAGTTAATTAATAAGTAGGGAACTACAGAAACTACAGGGTGGCATTATGATTCTAGTGAATTTATGGGCTACTTCCTCTATACATCATAGTATAGGATAATTTAGTCTTTTAGGGACTGGTAGTATTTTGTCTTTTAGATGCCATAATAACTAGATCAATCAGCTTTGGATACTATGCAGCTTAACTGTTCGTGCTTTCACCTTAGGCAGCAAAATATCTTGGTTTAGTCTAAGTAAGATTATTGAGTTAGTACATCTGCCTGCTAAATGGTGGACTCTTGCCAGCTCTGTTAATCATGTCAGCAGCAATTCTAATCATAGAAGCCAGTTTTGCTTCTGAGTGAACATGTATGGGATTACATTGTTATTCTCTCAAATTCTAAATCATTCTAATGGTTTATGGGGTGAGAAAAAACATAGAAAAAAGCTGGAAGCCCACCTGTTGAGCATAGTATATATAAAGTTCATTAGGCTATAATGACTCAAAAGAAATATAACTTTCATGAAAAGCCAAGAATGCATCTTAGTGTTTGTTTTGTTTTCCCTCTCCATGCCTTTCTTTTGCCAAGAAATCAACAAAAGCTTAGTTCAAAAGACAGACAGAATGTCATTTTCCAGCATGACTCAGAGACGAAGAAAGCTTTGCATTGTGAATAACAATAAGCTGTAGACGTCTCTCCTAATTGAGGACATCAGTTCCTTCAAATGTTGCTAGGTGCTGTTCATTAAACACTAGAGACCCTTACCTACCTTTGCTTTGGTGATTATGCATTTCAAAAGACAGAGAAATAAAAGACAAAACTGATGTGGCCTCTCCCTTCAACCACACTGTCAGAGAGGTTGGACATCTGAATTCTATAGAAATGTTTCCTGTTTAGTCTGCCTCCTGATGAGCCAAACATCATTTTAATCCCCATATATTGGCACTGATATTGATTAAAGGAATGAGACATTAGTAACAACATCAAATGTTATCTGCAAGTAAAAAAAGCTTCCAAGGAGAGCAGTTTTTATGATGTCAGATTCACAGGATACAAGCATGGTCCCGAAAGGTTCAGAAAACTTATCTTTAAGAGACAGTTGGCCAAGCCACTTGGAGTGACTGTATTGTAGGACACAGATATAACAGTGATGTTTAGCTCTTGTCCTAGGGAAGTGTGCTTGAGGTAGGCTCTTCAGATTTAGTGGACTTGTGCTAGGGAAGAATTTAATTCAATGAAAAATAAAATGCCTGTCCTGTTCTTGATTTATGTCCAGTTAGATGCAGTACATAAAATTCTTTTTTTAAAGCACAAGTTTCATTAGATTCCCCAAAACTGTATAACTAATGATTACACCTTGCATTGCTTTCTAAATGGGTACCACTAGGAAAAACCCTGGGACATTTCTAACTGGAATCCACACCTTATATCGGACATTAACCAAATTGAGCAGGTCAAGAAGTATTTCACGAGAAGAGTATTCCATTCCTCTACTCACAATAGAATCCCTTATGCCACCAGGCTTGAAATTTTGGGCTTGGTCAACCTGGAACTGTGCCACCTGCGGTCCAAATTAAACATAGTACACAAAATCGTCAGCTACAACATCTTACTGGTCAACAACATCTTCAGCTTCAACCACAATAATACACAGGCAAACAATTGGTATAAACTCAAGGCAAACTGCTCCAAACTCAATTGCAGAAAATACAACTTCAGCAGCAGAGTGGTCAATGCCTGTAATGTTCTACCTGACTCCATTGTTACAGCCTCAAACTCTCACAGCTTCAACCTCAAACTGTCTTTGTTCTTTTCATTATAGAATTTGATTCATAATTCTTTTGATCTCTCTCTATCAAAGAATCCTAAAATTGGAAATGCTTCAGTGGTGGGTTTCTACCGGTTCGCATTAGTTCGGGCGAGCCGATAGTGGTAATTTGGCCTTGGTCACAGAACCAGCAGCGACTCAGGCTGGCCACGCCCCTGAATCAATTCAATTTACAAAACAATTTATACTGAACTGTGCAAGCACACACAAAGTGCGGGCAAAGCGAACCAGTAGCAACGCCAGTAGGAACCCACCCCTGAAATGCTTATGTACAATGGAGTACGGTAGAGTAAACTTTTAATAGTATAAAAAAACCCTCCATCTCCCTGATTTATGTTTTCCTGAGTTCACACGTGTGCATCCACAAATCCTAGTGCCTACAAACACTACAAGGAAATGCCAATAGTGAGTAACATTCTTGAGGTTTCAGAATACAAAAAAGAAGGAAAGAAATAGACTGGATTATTACACTGCAAACAGACATTGAACTACTTCAATGTCTGGTTCGCCTGGTGCGCCAATTGCGCCCCCTACTGGACCGGAGTGCCCTGCACACAGTCACTCATGCGCTGGTGACGTCTCGCCTGGACTACTGCAATGCCCTCTACATGGGGCTTCCCTTGGGATGCATCCGGAGACTGCAGCTAGTTCAGAACGCAGCCGCGCGGGTTATCATGGGGAGTACACGATACTCCCACGTAACACCCCTCCTGCGCGAGCTGCACTGGCTACCTGTGGCCTTTCGGGTGCGTTTCAAGGTATTGATTACCATCTTTAAAGCGCTCCATGGCATAGGACCTAGTTATCTGCAGGATCGCATCCTACCACACACGTCCCTACGACCAATCCGCTCACACAGGGAGGGACT
This sequence comes from Natrix helvetica, assembly GCF_964273705.1. Taxonomy (NCBI): domain Eukaryota; kingdom Metazoa; phylum Chordata; class Lepidosauria; order Squamata; family Natricidae; genus Natrix; species Natrix helvetica. The sequence continues at coordinate 51,404,533 of NC_138548.1, forward strand.
CCTCCTGGTGCCGTCCGCTAGGCAATGCCAGCGGGCGACACCTAGGAGTAGGTCCTTCTCTGTGATGGGCCCAACCCTCTGGAATGACCTCCCCCCCGACATCCGAACTACCACCGACCTCCGCTCCTTCCGTCAAAAGTTAAAGACTCACCTGTTTCAATCAGCTGGCCTGGCACTCTCTTAGTTTTGTCTCCCGGGGATATTTCAATTGGGTTTGGGTATTTTAATTGGGGATGTTTTTTAGGGTTTCTATAGTATATTTATTTCTTGTACAGTCTTATCTCCTCCATCCAAATGTTTAGTATTTAATTGTTTTATATCATTGTATTTTATCTGCATTTTATTTGACTGTACACCGCCCCGAGTCCCTTTTTGGGAGATGGGGCGGTTTAGAAATCCAAGAAATAAATAAATAAATAAAATACTTAAAATGTTAGGGTGTTCTATAGAGCTTAATCCTAAATATTTTACAAGGTTTCCAGGTTACACTAATATTTTGGCTGCTCTGTTAGATCAGGAGAAAATATACAAAACAGTGTTGTCTTTTAGTTTTTTAAGCCAAACAGAGAATTTGTTCAGCATTGTCACACTAAAGGAGATGTCACATACTGTCTTCTTGCCCTTTAGGTATTTGAAAATAATAGTTACAACAGTCTTAAAAATATATTACTTGGATGGAAATCCTACTAATTCAGCAGCAGTTCCAGGCATACTAGGTATCAATTTATTAAAAGTACAGTTACATTCCTTAAGGGAGAGGTTGGGGAATCTCTGGGCTATAGACCTAATCCACTCCATCAAATCATGGATGCTTACTCTAAAGGCGACAATATTTGACACACATTCCAAAAGGATGGGTCTTGAAATATGACATGCTGCCTTGAGAACTCTTGTGGATGTTGCTGCCTAAAGCAGTGATCAAACATGAACATTTTCAAGCTTCTAATCTCTATGAGGCAGTGAGCCAGACTGCTTCCAGATCACCTTTCCTAGAGAGAGTGTTTGTGAGTGAGACAGAGACCTCTTGAAATTAAGTTTTTTTTTCTTGGTTATCGCCCAGTCCACCTGGAGAAGTGAGAGGAAAGTGATACCCACATTTTTAACAATTGTCTTTCTGAATAAGGTGAACATCAGCCACAGCAGAAAAGTGTCATGCAATAATTTTGCTATTGCTGCTCTTGTCCTGCCTTACCTTGGCCTGATGATTGATTTTATATAGCACCCCCTTGAGTCACATGCAAGTGATGTGGGTGGCTACATACATTAAATAAATAAATACCGGTAGTCAAGATAAGGCAGGATAAAAGCAGCAACAGGGAAAACATATTTTATTATGTTAACGTATTTGTTACCCAGTGTTAACATTTGTTACCCAGTGTCAGGCAATATAAGGTAATATTGGAAAATTCACTTATTATGAGGAAAAAAGGAGACAAAATTATAAAAGCAGAATTATGAGACTGCAATGCAAGCTTCACCTCTTCTGCATATTCATTGTGATGTCCCAAGCTTGTATTGAGAGGATACAACTTACAACTTTACAATACAATGTGGCTTTCATCAGAAGCTTCTGCACAATACTTTAAGCCAACAAGAAGATAGCCAAATGAGCTCTGCATGTTGGATAGCATCATAGTCACAATATCATTGATTGTTTTATGACTTCCAGAACAACAAGAAAAAGAAAATGTACAAATTATATAAAGCATATTAGGACAGAGAAACTCATGCATGCATGCATGTCATCATGATCATCATCATCATCATCATCATCATCATCATCATCATCATCATCATCATCATCATCATCTTAGCCATTGTCTATCCACTTAGGAGTATGGCATTTTCTACATGTTTCCAATCAATATGGTCCTGCACTTTTTTTGCCAATTGGACCTGCAATGTTTGCTGATATCATCGATCCATTTTGTTTTAGGTCTCTTTTGTGGATGCTTTTTATCAAATGGGTTCCATTCTGTGATTGCCTTAGTTCATCTGCCATCAGTTCTTCTTACTAGGTGACCACCCCCGTAAGGCTTGGAAGCCATCCTTGTATAGGGTCTCAAACCTGCCACATATTGAAACATATTCTACTGTGGGAATCTGGAAGGGGGGGGGGTTGTATCAAGCATGGGAGATATGTAGCCAAAATAAAATACCATCTCAGAAAGTCAAGGTCACCTTGTCTCTGCATCTGGACGGATGTGGATGGGAGAAATCTTCTTTCGTGACAATGATTGATTGGACCATATGATGGACTTGTGGGTGTTAGGGCAGGGTCTTGAACTTTCAACTGGGTGGGGAAAACCTGGAATCTTTCTGATTTGGGTTTTCCCCAGATGTGCCAATATGACATCTCTAATAAAATGGAACTTTGAGGAAACTCAAGCCTTAGAGTCTTCTTTCATTTGGGGTGTTACTTGGAACCCTGACACCCCATTTCACTTTTTTTTTACTTTCTTGATGATATTGTATACTTTGTTTGTTCTCTAATCTATATTCTGGCTTTTTTATCTTGTCCTGTAATGCCAAGCATGCATCTTTCCATGGCTCTTCGTATTATTCATAGCTTTTGTATTGATTGTGAGGTTAATGTCCATTTTTCATCACCATATGTTGGCACACAGGTAGCTCACACTGATGAAAAACCTTTCTATTCAGGCATAAGAGGAAGTTGTTCTTGAAAACTATGCTTGCCAAATGTCTGCCAACCACATTTAACATGACGTTCAATTTCCTTTATTGAAACACCTTCCATTGAGATCCATTGGCCAAAGTATATGAAGTGGTCTACTCCATTTAATTTCTTCTCCAGAATGTTTTCTTTCTTTCTTGGTAAATTTATTAAATATAATCTGGCTCTTTTTCAGGTTTATTTCTAAGCCAAATGGTTCTCCTGCATTGTGCAGCTCTTGTATGTGCCTTTGTAGCTCTTCTGGGTCTTGTGAGAAAAGAACAGCATCATCCTGTAAATCTTAAGTTATTTTAATAGGTGCCACTGATTTTTATTCCATCTTTTGCCCAGACTTGTTTGCAAAATACTTTTTAAGGCAGGCTGAGAAAAAGATAAGCAATATTGTATTGCCTTGTCGTATACCTCATTCTATGTTGATTTCCACTTTAAAATCATTAAGGCAAATTGTTGCCATTGTTTTTTTTGATATATTGAAAAATATATGACTGGGGCCTTGTGTGGGTAAATGAAATTATGGACTATGTCATTGGACATGTATGTGTCCAGAAGGGTCTCCCAAGATAAACAGGTCATGAGGGATACACACTGATCACATCTGCCATCCCACATTGGACTATCATGGCAGATTGTCGTCTATTCCTTCCACATGCCAATGTATGCATATATGATCTCCATCCATCCTATAGAACTATAAGGTTAATTTATTTATCAGATATTACATTAAACTCTAATCATGGACATATCAGCACACAGAATAATTTCTTTATAATTTCCTAATATTCAGTTTACCACTTCTGTTGCGAATATTTTCAAAAATGTAAGTCTCTGCCATTTTTTTTCCTATGGGAACTGTGATCATTGCAGCCATTGGATTTCATTAAAACAAATGGAGCTGCTTTAAGTTCTCTGGAGATCTCCAGAACTAAAATGAAAGCAGCAGAGAGAAAATTTGTCCCTTGTGCGGTCATGCACAGCCAATGTGCAATTTGCTTTCATTATGAAAGTTGCCCCTGTCTAGTATCTCCTAATCAGCTCTTAAATGAAAATGGCTAAGGCTCTGCTGTGAAGATCAAGGAGCTTTTTCAAAGTGTCACATCAGTATGGAATACTGTAGATTTAATGAGAAGGAATGGTTTCCTTTTAATGTACATGGAATGTGCAATAGAAGGTAAGTACTGCTGACAATCATCACTCCCTTAGTTGAAACCTCTATGCTTATACTGTATGGTATAACCCAATCTATTGGGATTTAAACAAGTTGTAGCTTGAAATGGCCAATTGCTCACATTGAAGCAATTCACTTTATCACATCAGTAAAAAAAAAAAAAACATGATGAAATTGTTGAGACCTAAATATTGTAGTTCAGTGGTAAATCCGAAGGCAGATGTGAAGAGACACCTAATGGTATTTTGATTCAGGAATTGTATCCACTTTCCACCATAATTTATGTAACCATGTTTTGCAACTAAGGGCTTTTTTGTTTAAAATACTTTTCTTTGAAATTATGCTTTAGTGTTGTCATAAATAAAGTGGATGGAGTAGTTAGCTTTCCTGAAGGGAACCATCCTTTCCTGAAAATTAGTACTTTTTAGAAGTACTAAAGGACATAATATTTAAAGTACATATTAACCTTAAAATAATCTGAATAATAATAAAAGCCCCTCCATGGATATCCCCTTGTCATGGGGAAGGAGCTTGTGATCTTCTGATGACGTATGCAGTCAATAATATATTCTATGAAAAGGGTCCCCCATGCACCACAAGGCATAGCCAAAGAGCAAGACTTGGTGTATCAATTAATCCATTAATTACTGAGGAAACAGCAAAAGAATCAGCTGTCATCCAAGTTAACAAGCAATGCTTCAGATGTTAGATTTCCTGGGCATCTATCAACAAATCAGCAATGGGAACCAGGAGCTATGGTTGGGCAATGGGGTTTAGCCCTGTAGGATTTCACAATGAACAACAATCCTAGACAAGATAAAAGAATGCTGTTTTTGAAAATTGCAAACACATTATGGTCTGTAATTGCAAATACATTATAAATTGGAACCAACAAAATGAGGCTACTTAAAGTGAATGTTTGAACTGTAGAAAGGAATTTATTCAGATTCAAACATCACTGAAGAAAGATTAGTAGATTCATTACCAGAAATAAAATATTCAGGAATGGAGAACTGGAAGAGATTAAGAAAAAAATCTGAAAATGGAAGACCCAAAATCAACAGTAGAATAATACAAGAAATTCATATAACAGCTGGAAATATAGAAGAAACAACTGATATGAACTACAGAAATGATAACTTAGAAGTACTAGTAATTACAGAATCAGTAAAGGCCAGCAATGAAACAACCTATGAACTGACCTGGCCATCCCTCCCCTGTTTCCAGACTGCCAGAAACAGACAGTCGTGCCCCCCCCCCCCAAAAAAAAAAGACTGGCATCTATAATGAAGGATGTCAAATCATTCAAAGTGCATATTGTGCAAACAGTCAATCATATACTCAACGCATGCAAGAAGATCACAAAAATTGTAGACAACTCACTTGCCAAAAATGACTCCCTGGAACATGAGTAATAGTGATCACATATCAGTAAAGAAAAAAAAATGGTGATAACATAGATTTGGAAAAGGTTATGGAAAATGAGCAGATTGAAATATTGTGGCGTTTCCAAATATACCAAATATTGATACGTTCTTGGCATCAGGTATAACTGTATAATTGAAGAAGAATGTCATAATTAATGTGGCAATACCAGCGGATAGTAGAACAGTAGACAAAGAATTTCAATAACAGATTTCAACATCAAGATCTGAAAATCAAAATGGAAACATCATGGCATAAATCAGACATGAGCATATAGGGGCACACTGGCTGCCATACCAAAAAATCTTGGCCATGCATTGATAAAATTTCCACTTTGTCTATTGCAAAAACCACACTGCTTGGGTCTGCACATATACTACACCAATATAAGTTCTTGGGAGAACTTGATGTGTATAAACTAACAGCTGTGACTTCATATTTTTGTGAACAGATAAGTCTAGAAGAAAAGTCACATAACACCCCAGATTTAACAATTTTAAACACAAAATAGTCTGGACAGAGGACATTGCCAGCAAACAGCAGAGTACAAGAAAGATATGGAGAAAGTCACAAAATGCAAATATCTGCAAATAGAAGAAAAATGATTCTGACAAAATAAAACAAAGATACCAATAAAGAAGAATAGATGTAGTTCAAGGTTGAAATGAAGGGTGTTTGGTGCTCAGAACTTTCTTGTTTTCTTGAAGACGTTTCATTACCCAAACTACGTAACATCATCAGTGCTAGTAAGGAATGCTGTTTGCTGTCAGTTTATATTCTGGCGTCTTGCTTGTCTGTGTGGGTGGGAGTGGTCTTAGAGATTTTTGGGGGCTATTTGCTGATGGCTCTTTCGCAGTTTCTTGATTGGGGCATTGTTTATTGATTATTGGTCTGAAGTTAACCTTGGAGTTAATCAATGCTGATCAATGGTAGAGAGGGGCTAGAGGTTTTTTGTTTTGTTTTGTTATATTTTGGGCTGGTTGATTGTCGCTGCATAATCTATTTTGTAAACTCATAGAAAACAAAGTTGCTACCATTAGTAATAGGTGTCTTTCTCAAAAGCACCATTTGGCATTGACCAAATCACCACCAGTCAGTTGCAAAAGGCAGCTTACATTCTGCAATCAAACAAGAATGCCCAGGTTGGGAAGGACTCAATATCTGGATAAAAATGCCAAATTCAGTCTAAACATGAAATATGAGCCAGCAGTGTGCAGCAGCTGCCAAAAAAGCCAACACAGTTCTAGGCTGCATCAACAGAGGGATAGAATCAAGATCACGTGAAGTGTTAATACCACTTTATAATGCCTTGGTAAGGCCACACTTGGAATACTGCATTCAGTTCTGGTCGCCACGATGTAAAAAAGATGTGGAGACTCTAGAAAGAGTGCAGAGAAGAGCAACAAAGATGATTAGGGGACTGGAGACTAAAACATATGAAGAACGGTTGCAGGAACTGGGTATGTTTAGCTTAAGAGAAAGAAGGACTAGGGGAGACATGATAGCATTATTCCAATATCTCAGAGGTTGCCACAAAGAAGAGGGAGTCAAACTATTCTCCAAAGCACCTGAGGGTAGAACAAGAAGCAATGGGTGGAAACTAATCAAGGAGAGAAGCAATTTAGAACTGAGGAGGAATTTCCTGACAGTGAGAACAATTAATCAGTGGAACAGCTTGCCTCCAGAAGTTGTGAATGCCCCAACACTGGAAGTCTTTAAGAAGATGTTGGATAGCTATTTGTCTGGAACAGTATAGGGTTTCCTGCCTGGGCAGGGGGTTGGACTAGAAGACCTCCAAGGTCCCTTCCAACTCTACTATTGTATTATCTGATTGACAGTGCAACTAAGAACAACAAAAACAACAACAATAATAGCTTTTTTAAAGCAATCTATAACAAGAAAAAATGAACATGCTTTGAAAGAAAGCATATGCATTAATTGGAGCTTCAGTTAAGCTCTCCTAAAGTTGCTTTTTTTCAAGAGGCAACTGGACTTTCTGCTTGTCCAGTTGCCTCTTGAAAAAAAAACACCTTTGGGACAACCTTGACTTGGATGACTGAGAATCTCCAGACATTCAGTTAAGCTACTTTTTCATGCCCTACAACTTTGCTTATCCAGAATTTTTTTTTCTTGGACAGTTATTCTGCAAAGGATAAAATATTAACCATATTGACCTTCTTTAAAGAGACACCAATGTATGAAAAATTTAGTTTGACAACCTTCTAGGGAAAGGCTATCTTGAAACACAGATTTCTCAGTCACAATGATTTATTTACATTCATTTTCCCAAAACAAATTGTGTTACTGCATGATTTGGAAATTCTGTCCTAGGTAGTTAATTTATTGGCATTCTTTCCTTGAATGGTCTTATAATGACATGAGTTTATGGTTTTATGATTTCTCAGTGCTATCCTTCCATGGGCAACATTTCCCAAGGAAGAAACTTGTTTACAGAAACGTATTTCCATTTTCTAGACAAAATGTCTTAGCAGTGGTATTTAATTGGACTTATAAACATTTGGCATTCTATTTACATACATGCCCTGTATAACTGCAGTGTGATGGGGGTAGACAGTTACAGTGTCAGTATGACATGAGCGCTTCATGTTTACATTTTGTAACTAAATTTTGTAAAATGTATTTAATGTTTGAAATGTTCTTCTGACTTGTTTCTGACTATTAAATGCTTGCTGTGCTGGTATCTTCCATTGAGTTAGTATATGATATCACATTCATAGCTGATTTTATCTTCTTTTCTTGTAAGGCAGGGGTGTCCAAACTTGGGAACTTTAAGACTTGTGGACTTCAACTCCCAGAAGTTTGGACACCCCTGTTGTAAGGAAAAACCTCATTGTAATTTACTAAAATTTATAATTTTATATTAATAGTACATTAATTATTTTTATAACTTTATAGTACTTACTTGTAATCTCTTTGGTATAAAAACTAAATCACTTTACAGTACTTCAAGCTTTCACCACACAGGCATGTTTTAGATGATCTTTTAATGATGGAATATTATATTATAATTGTATTGTAATGTTGTATATATTGTATTATTATATGCAATAACTTTTGATGCTGTGTGGATATATTTTCAGAAGAATATAACTATTGTGGTACTAAGGATTCGGGACAAAGTTTTCTTGCTCAATTTCCATTTTTGGGGGAGGGGGGTCATATTTGTAGAAGGGTTCAATTTTTCCTAAATTCAGCATCTCCATCTTCACAAATGCAGCTTCATAGCTCTCCATCTCTTTATGTATCTCTGCCTTTCCAGTTCTTCCTATTAAGAGCTGAACTCGTTCATTCCTAGACCATTGTTACATTTTCATGGAACTTAAGCATAAAACATTTTATGTTGCAGTCTGCAGATTTGGCATCCTTTTAGGTGAAAATATCATAAATATCCATGTATGTATTTTTCTAAAATGTTTACTGAAAGCTTGGATCATAGCTTTTAGTGGCTATCCACTAAATGTAATGCTTAAACTTTACAAGTATTTGGAATTCAATATTTTTAAAATTGTGCTGTAACACTCCATCTCTGATTCATACTTTGATCAAATTTCATATTCATATTTCTGGTGCCAACAGGAGAAGTAAAATATATGCATTTTTGCTAAAAGCTATTTTGAATTCAAAGAGGAAAGTAATAATTTCAATATAACTCATAATTCAGTGGAAAATTGAATAATTATAAAGGGATATTTTAGGCATTTTATTAATTAATTTTGGAAAAGAGGATTAAAAATAATCTTGACATCTCAGTCAATCCAGGGATGCTTCATTGTTTTAGCAAATACACGTTGATAAATGCATTGTACTTCTCCTTTTTAAATATTGAATACAAGACATGAAACCTAACCTTTTAGCAGCAAAGAGTATATATCAGCTTCCATATATTTTAACATATGTATAGATAGAAACAGAACCAGAGCTACGCCCAGTGGAATTAACCATACACTAGGTAAAAGCAGAAGGGAGCATGCAGTTTTTTATTCACTGTTCATTTTGTGTGTGTGTGTGTGTGTGTGTGTGTGTGTACATATATACATGTCCTCCTATACATACAAACACATAGTGATGAACAATGAATGCTCAGATGGCATTAAGGTGTTATGTAGTCCCAGATTTATGTGTAGGCATGGGCAAACAACACAGTATTTTCATTTGCCAAATGTGCATTCAATTGTTCAAGAAAATTCAACTTAAGAAAAAGGACATATTTGCATGTCATGACAAAACATACCAACTACTTAGTATGAATTTGCATGCAACATTATCTTGGCTTTCTTAACCATGTTTTTTTAAAAAACAAAATCATCCATTAAAAACCCACAATTTTTGACAGAATTTTTCATAATTTGAAACTACAAAATAATCATGTTTTCAAATGCCAGTTAATGATAAGTAACTTTGATATGACCCAAGGGCTGATCAATAAAATTCATGAAATGATAACTGCTAATTGCAATCACCCCATTTTATGTTAAAACATACAGTATAGGTTCTACCACAGAGTTAGTTTGCTATAATGGTTAAAGCACCAAGTTAGAAACCAGAAGACTATGGATTGCTTTCAGAAGTTGTGGGAGCTTCATCACTGGAGGCTTTCAAAAAAAGATTGGACTGTCATTTGTCAGACATGGTCTAGGGTCTCCTGCTTGGGGGGGGATTGGACTAGATGACCTATAGAGTCCCTTCCAACTCTGTTATTCTCTAAAATAAGCACATAAGAATGTTTCTGAATATGTCTGTTAACTATGTATATTTAACTTAGGTCTTACTTACAACTGTTTATCCCTTCCATATACTCAGCAGATCTAATTAATGAGATTAGTACCAGATATGCAACATACAAGGGGACATGGTGGCTCAGTGGCTAAGATGCTGAGCTTGTTGATCAGAAAGGTTGGCAGTTCAGCAATTTGAATCCCTAGTGTCTCATAACAGAGTGAACTCCCATTACTTGTCCCAGCTTCTGCCAATCTAGCAGTTCGAAAATATGTAAAAATGCAAATAGAAACATAGGGAAGGTAACAGCGTTCTGTGCACCTTTGGGGTTTAGTCATTCTGCCCACATGACCAGGGAGACGTCTTCAGACAGCACTGGCTCTTTGGCTTTGAAATGGAGATGAGCACCACCCCTTAGAGTCGAAAACGACTAGCACGTATGTGCCGGGGGAACCATTACCTTTAACTTTATGCAAGATACCTGCTTGTCAATTTCAGGGGAGAATTCCGTCATTTTGATCAAAATAGAATTTTATTCTATCTTCCACATTCATACAGTTATTTCATTTATAAACAAAAACAAGTGTCTTTTACCCCCCCCCCCGAAGATTCCTGATGTCTTGCTCTTTTTACAGAACATAATACTATAAATATTTTTTAAAAAGTTGAAGTGTTCAGGATGGGAACATTGCCTCCTTTTGTTGTTTTCTCAAGCTCACAGTAGAAATTCTCCCCCCCCCCCCCGCTCGAGCTAAGTCTGTGTACATTATATTCGCTGCTCTTGAGATAAAATGTGTGGAGCTTGGATCAATTCCATCTATAGAGTGGTTGCTCTTTTATTCCAGGTCAGTTACTTAAGTCACAAAGTAGACCATCTCCTCTTGATGGACTATCTGTAATTACTAAACAATCTCCAGGGCAAGGATATATAATACTAACTGAGTATCATATAGCCCGTTTATGTTTATTCTTGATCTTTGTTTTTATGGGAAATAGGAAAATAATGATCAAATTAGAAAGAAACATATCCAGAATCAGATCTCAGAGTCTGGGCTATAGGTTTTTGGAAATGAAATGAAATAAAGCTATGATTTTGGGGTGGAAAGGAAGAGGGCTTCTTTCTTCTTATTGGCAAAAGTGAAAGTGTTCTTTAAAAATAAAAGCATATAAAATGTGCAGAGTATTGATCATATGGCCATGGTCACCATCTTGACTTTGTTTCCTGCAGACAGCCATGTAATACAATATCTGTCTAATGATATTATAATTCAATATATGATATGTTGTAGGCCATCTTGAAAATTTAATAGCCTCAAGTTAAAGAAAGAAAGAAACAATTTTTGGGTTCATTGTCTACCTCCGTATACCGTAGCTGGTTTCTAAGCCTGAATCAATCCATTGCAGGCTGTTTCATTGAAGGTTATGTACTATAATGTATCATGTTAGGTCCTTAATCACTGTATCACATTGACTCTCAAATATCGTACTTATTTGTATATTTGCAATATATAAAATAATTTTGTAAGATTTTGTTCCGTAACTCATTTCTACCCCAATAAACTATTCAAAGGTTAAATAATATTAAACCCATTAAAAATCATAAAAGGGCCAGAATAATTACTAACAAAATATATAAAAGATCTGACACTTTAGGAAGTCAATGACATGGTTTAAATGAGAAGTAAAATGTGTTCACAGGCATCTGAGAATTATTTCTCCATTAGATTAATGTTTATTAATGAAGTACTGTATGTTCTGTGGTATCATCATGTGCATTACATACCACTGAACCAGTATTATTTGAAATAAAATGTTTGTATGTTGTGCTCTTTCTCTCATCATCTCCCATTCTCACTTTGAATTGATGCTCAATGAGAAGGGGGCTAAAATAGCAATAAATTAATGATAAACCCTCCTACATTTAGGCAAAATTCAATTTGACCTTACAATAATTATTGTGATGTTCCCTCCAGATTAATGAGAGGCAATATGATTGCTTATTTGGATTATGATGGTCATTCAACCAGATGGAATTCATAGACTTGTTTGCTGCATTTTGGCAGCAGGAAACAAATACTTCTTATGCAGCTCAGAACTGCATCTTATACACAGGTATCTCAGCAAGTCTGGGAAAAGAATCACAGGAATTATGGCTAGCCTATTTTATTCATATAGTCTAATAACAGAATCTTGAAAATCTGTTGCTTTCTTTTCTCTTCCTCTCATATCCAAGAGGATCAAAATAGGCCATGCAAAAGTTTCATTCTCACTTATCCCTCTTTTTCAGGGCTACATGTTTTCTTTAAGATCATCTATTTACACCTCTACAGGCATTTAGAATATCTGGTGAATAGGTTTTACCACCCAGTGACCTTTTTTGTACCTACAAGCTAAGATACAACATTTTGGTTGTTTTATTGCCTTCACAATTCTCATAAATTCTATACATATTCTCTAATCTCTCAATTCCAAAGCTCTTGGATTTTCTCTTCCTCTTATAACATATCATGATCCACTTTGATTCTGGCAACTTCTCTGACATCTTTCTTCTAGTTATAACCAATACATTTTTAAACATCTCTTTCAAGAATAGGCATGGACAGAACTTGAGTGAGAAGACATGATTAGAGGGAAGTAAAAAAGATATATTCCTTCAAACCATCTTTTTGAGTCAATGTTATGCAAAGTCTTTGAGTCAATTTGGAGAGATTCAGACATGGCTGGCAAATCTATTGAGCTCTGGATTTGCAGTTTCAATCATCATTGCAGTCTTTCTTTTAAATCTGGGCAAAGCTAAAGAGAAGGGAATTAAGTCACATGAACTGGTGTTGAAGTTGATACTGATGTATTACTGACCCATGAATGCAAAACCTCCACGAGAGTGGGAAATTTTGCAATTTGGGTCTCAGTTTTTCTAGGATTTGTTAGCCAGGTTTGTTTGGAGAGAATGAAGGAAAAAGAGAAAGATTCAGTTTGCTTTTCTTTTTCAGAATCTGTTTTTTCCCCTTGTATTCTCATTTGCTTTTCCACAAATGCATACTCTTTAATTATTCTTAATTCTCAATTTATTTGTCTGACCTATAGTATTGTTCCTATCTGCTTGTCTTCAGTCTTCAACAATTCCAGTTTTCCATTTCATTTTCTATCCATTCCCCCCCTTTAAAAGGAAGCCTGTTTTCTTTCTTTCTCTCTATCTTGTCTTTTATTGAATGCATTTTTTCATGTGAATTGATATGGCTTATGTGCTTATCATCACATATAATGATTAGCCGTCAAAAATACCTTAGGAAGTATATTATGAGAGCAAAATTTTGTTAGCCAAGTTTACTGCAAGGAGAAGAGTGTGAAATTATTGAATCTTGAAAACTGAGTACAATACATAACATGTGTACTCAATTTCCATCTTTTATTAATTATTGCCAGTGAGTTAAGATAATAACATGGAATGGAATGGAGTGGAGTGGGGTGAAGTGAAGTGGAGTGGAATAGAGTATTTAGCCATGTGTGGTGAGACGCACATGGAATTTATCTCTAATGCAGAAGCAGTCAGTGTACTTGCAAAACAACAGATAAATAACAGCAACAACAACAACAACAACAACAACAACACACACACACACACACACACACACGCACACACACACAAAGGAAACCAGGCCATCAAAGAACAAAATGCTTGGATACCATCAAAGCTGACACCAGCCAGAGCATAGAAAAAAGAATTAATGCAAGATTGGAAAAAGTGGGGGGACCTGGCCCCTAGAATCACCAAGATTAAGACACAACTGAATTGATAACATCATCATCATTGATGTACATCATTGTACATCATCATCATTGATGTACATCATTAATAAAATGTACATTCCATCTTATTTATAATAAGAAATAAAAGTACATTCCATCTTACTTATAAACATTTATATACAAGTGATTCTCAACCATGGCAACTTGATACTGTCAGCGTTCCAAATACCATGCCTGAAATCAATCAGAGACCAAGGAAGAATCATCCTTAAAGTTCCAATTTAACCATACAAGCATGTTGGCAACTTACAGTGGAATTCCAACTCTGATTCTCTTCCTGGAATTCCACCCAGTTGAAAGTTCATGATCTATCCCCACACCCCATAATCCATCACATGTTCCAATCATCATCTTCCATGCTGGCATCTACACACCTCTGCTTCCGGTCAGGTGTCGAGGTGCGGAGACAAAAGATGACCTTGAGCTTCTAGAAAGAATGACAACAATACATTCCACAATCCTACTCCTTTCTATTCCCCCCTCCCAACTACTACACTAATGAAACAGCATAGGAAATTAATAAAAAGTGTGGCAGGCCAAAGATCCTAAAAAGAACATAACTACAGGCCTGACAGACGGCCTCTCCTCAGAAGAAAAACATTTCCTGTAAAGAGAATAACATAAAAGTTCACATAACAAAATTAACCACCTCTTCTCCCCCCAGGGGGACCCTTTGACTTGTCGGGAAACTTCTCATGGAATTGCTTTACTAACTTCTCCACTTTTAGGTTCCCAAGTAGCTTCAGACAAGTAGCTTCAGACAAAGGGTAACCCTTCCAGTGCACTAAGTACTGTAAGTGACCCCTATTCAGCCTGGAGTCTATGATTTTTCCCACCTCAGATTGTGTTCCGCCTTCTATCACTACAGGAGGAGAGTGAGCTTGGGTAGATGCTCTTATGCTAGACCAAATTACTGTTTTCAACAAGCTACAATGAAATTCTGGGTCAATTTTCCCTAGACTTCTGGGCAGACTGAGTTGAACTGTAACTGGGTTAACTATCTTCAGTATTGGGAATGGACCTAGAAATTTTGGACACAATTCCTTACTAGGCATTCCTAAACTTATGTATTTGGTAGATACAAAAACTTTGTCCCCCACATGGAAGGGGTTTTGGAGTGAGCAATGTTGATCATATTGCTTCTTGTAGGCTTCTGCCACCTCTGCTAGAGCCTTCTTAATATTCTCCCATCCGTTCTTTAGCATGTCCATCCATTCATTCAAAGACATGGAGGAAGAATGTTCTCTAGGCAACTCAGGCATGGCAACAACTTCCATACCACTGGTAATCTGGAAACCCACTAATCCTGTGCTGCTGTGGACTGCATTGTTGTATGCCACTTCGGCGAAGAGTAGCAAGTCCGACCAGTTGTCTTGTTGATAGTCCACAAAACACCAGATGTATTGTTCCACCACCACATTGGTTCTCTCTGCTGCACAGTTCGTGCTGGGATGAACCTCTGAGCTCAGTTCTTGTGTGGACCCAATGGATCTCAGGACTTCTCTCCAGAACATGGCTGTGAACTGGACTCTGCAGTCTGAAATGATCTTCTTGGGTACTCCATGCAGGCGATAAATGTGTTTCACAAACATTTTCACTAATTTCTTTGCGCATGGCAATCCTGAGCAAGCAATGAAATGTGCCTGCTTAGAAACCAAATCAATAACTGTCCAAATTACTCTGTTCCCACTGCTGTCTGGGATTTCCACGATGAAGTCCATTGTGACCTCTTTCCATGGTCGGTTAGGGCTCTCTGCTGTAGGTGCTGCAGGTTCTGGGCTCTTGGATTCAATCATCCACAGCTGGCCCTTTTCCTCCTCCGAGGTCTCCCCCTTGGTAGGACTCTTTGTCACCTGAAGTTGGGGATCCTCTTCCAGAGGCTGTTGGCCCAGATGACTCTTCTGTGGTAGCATCTGGGGCCCTCTCTTTACCGCAGTGGTGATTGGTACACACGTTTGTTCTTCAGCAATTCCCTCCTTCGATGCTTCCCCTTTGGTCAGACTTTTTGTCACCTTAAGATGGGGATCCTCTTCCAGAGGTCGTTTGGGCTTTTCTCCCTTGGTAGGACTCTTCGTCACCTTAAGTTGGGGATCCTCCTCCGGAGATTGTTTGCCCTTTTCCTCCTCCGACGCCTCCCCCTTGGTAGGACACTTTGTCACCTTAAGTTGGGGATCCTCTTCCAGAGATTGGTGGCCCAGATGACTCTTTTCTGGTGGCATCTGGGGCCTTCTTCTTACCGCTGTGGTGGTTGGTGCGCACATTTGTGGCATTGGGGCTGGAGCCAAGCACTCTGATGCTCTGTGGCCAAGTTGACAACAATGGTGGCATTTTATTGACCCCCACGAAGGAAGGAACCTAGTTTCATCTCTAAACTTAGGAACCTCTTCATCACATTGGCTTCTTCTCCATCTTGCAGCTTCCCCCTTGGTAAACCCTTCTTACATGGTGGAGATTGCTTCTCTGTAGGAAGGTGGGGTAAGAACCAGTTGGGGCATTGCAGGTGCACATTGTCCTGCCTCTCATCCTGCAGGCCTCCCTTTGGTAATCCCTTCTTCCCTTTTGGAGATTGCTTCTCTGTAGGAAGGTGGGGTAAGAACCTTTTGGGGCATTGCAGGGGAGTCTGGAACCGGTGGGGAGGTCAATCCCTCAGTTGGCCACTGCCCAGTTTTCTGCCATGGTGCCATCTGCTGAGGGAGGGCAGGTGCCCACTGGCATTCTTCCCATCCATGACCTGGGGTTAAGACCCATCCCGGGGTTGCCTGCTTCACAGGTTTCAGTTCAACCAATGATGGCTGGCTAGGGGGGGGGTATGTGCCAAGGACCCTCCTGCTGGCTTGGAGGAGTTATGGGCCAAGTAGGTGCCCTCTGCTGGCTTGGAGCATTTTCCCATGTTGATGGCACAGGAGTTGCCCAGTGGCATCTTCCCCATCCATACTCTGGGAAGAAAACCCAATCTGGTGGTGCTTCACTCAGAAGCTGCAGCCCAATTTGTGGCTGTCAAGTGAAAGATGCTGGCCAAATCCTTTCTTGCTGTTTGGGTTGAAATTCCCATTTTGATAGGGAATCTGTCTCCCACTCAGTTGCTGGGTAATAAGTCATTTCATTTCTCGCTGTCTGGAAGGAGTCAAAATCTCCACTCCAGGTTTTTTTTCCAAGCCTTGCTTCCAAGCTGGGGGGGAGGAGGGGGAGCATGCACTCACATTTAGTTGTCCGAAATGGTCCGGGAAGCTCATCAGAGATGACTGTATGGGGTGGCTTGGATCACCTTTCATCAGATCTTCTTCCCATCCTCTAGTCGGGTGTAGAAAACATCTTTTCCAGCCCCCTCCATCCTCTTGCCAGATGCAATAAATCTTGAAGCAGATTCCTTTTCCTTTGAAGTTAGCAGAGAAGCATTCCATCTCAGCTTCTTATCACCAAAAGCTTACTCATAATTGTTCGCTGATATTTTATGCTGTCCCGGTCAGCGTTGGGAATTTAGCACCACCTCACCAGCCCCCCGCCCTGCGAGGGGTGTGTGTGCTAGTGATTTATTTTAAAGAGAGAGTTGGAATAATGTCAGCGTTCCAAATACCATGCATGAAATCAATCAGAGACCAAGACAGAATCATCCTTAAAGTTCCAATTTAATCATACAGACATGTTGGCAACGTACTGTGGAATTCCAACTCTGATTCTCTTCTGGAATTCCACCCAGTTGAAAGTTCATGATCTATCCCCACACCCCATAATCCATCACATGTTCCAATCATCATTTTCCACACTGGCATCTACACTCCTCTGCTTCCGGTCAGGTGTCGAGGTGTGGAGACAAAAGATGACTTTGAGCTTCTAGAAAGAATGACAACAATGCATTCCACAATCCTACTCCTTTCTATTCCCCCTTCCCAACTACTACACTAATGAAACAGCATAAGAAATTAATAGAAAGTGTGGCAGGCCAAAGATCCTAAAAGAAACATAACTACAGGCCTAACAGATACTGGCTGTGGAATTTTGAGAAGTCCGCACATCTTCAAGTTGCTACGGTTGAGAAATGTTGATACATAATATGCGGGTGATTATAATTGTGTGTCTTCAAATTTAGAGACTTAATCCAAAGGTGATTTGACTAAATCACTCTTTTAAATTGAATTTTCACATTGATTTTGATGTTCTGAATCAGAGTACATTCCTTTGAATTGATTTACAGATTCAATGGCCTTTCTGCATGAATTTTTATTGCACTGAATCATTTCTTCCAATCAATTGAATTCAACCATTCAAACCAGAGGTTCAAATTCAATCACAAAGTCAGGTTGAAGCTTAGTGTTTCAACAACTTCAGTACTCATGGATATTCACAAAAAGCTAAGCAACTTAAGCATTGTGAGGATTGCCACAGTGCTATCAGTGGTCATATATTCTGCTTTCTTGTGCAGTCTGGAATTCAAAGTTCATTACTCTAATTCTGCAACTTTTTTTACTAATTCTTCCCAAGCAGAACAAGAACAAAATATATCCTTAATTTCATTTCTTTGCTTAGTATCTATCTCGCTATCAGTAATGGAAAATTGCTTTCTCATCTTTAACTGACTTTCTTCTTGGGAACTTGATCCACTCTTGCATTGATTTGCACTTCTCTAACAATCCTCTTTTTCATACTCTACTTCACTTTCTTTATTATCTTCAGTTACAGTTTTTTCATTTCCATTTGTTTGGTGTGTTATTTGAAGACTGAATCAAAATGTCAAAAATTGGCCTGTAGCAGGCTCTAAGAATGCACATATGGTTTCTCAAAATTTTCCACTTCCTTGAGGAGAGAAAAAAGTGCGGGAAGTGGGTTCTTTGTCACTAGTTGTTTTCTTTTTCCTAGGGGAATACTTTTCTTGTTAAATATTTGGAGATTCTTGAGTGAGCAGAAATAATAGGAAATTACTCTTTCGGTCCTTCACTGATTATATTCTCCTTCACCCATAGATATGGCATTCTGAACAATTCTGAAAGGTATTTCCTGGGCAGATAGAAGAATCATGTTTATTTCTAGATTTTCTCCATGGAATTTCTTTCTTCCCTACAGTTCTAAGGTTTCGAACTATGTCAACAATGCTGATTGCTACGAGATACTATCAAAGCAATTTGGTACAAACCATTAGTATTTGTAGCTAACCCTAGAGAGAGAGTCTGTTATGTTATTAGTTTCAGTGTCCCCACATATTTAGTTGTACAAGAAACACATCTTGATAAAGTAAGGTATCTGAAATAGTTCCATCAGGTAGGGTTTTCTTCATATTATTTTATCATAATCTGTCATAATCTTTCTTCTAGGAGGTAGGTAGGTAGGTAGGTAGGTAGGTAGGTAGGTAGGTAGGAAGGAAGGAAGGAAGGAAGGAAGGAAGGAAGGAAGGAAGGAAGGAAGGAAGGAAGATTGGTAGGTTGTAGTAGTTGTTGAGGTAGCAGCTGCTTGGCACCAGGTTGGGTGGTGGGAGAGGAAGAGATGAGAGGCCCTGGCTTTCAAGTAAGAAGTGGAAAGATTCAGAAAACTTTGGGATTTTTTAGCCTATATCCTGACAAGGATTGTCGCAGAATATGCATCTCCAAGAGCAGCAGTTGGAATTGCATGACTACTATAATCATTATCCTTACAGCTGACTCTTGAAGTTCATGGGCAACTGATGATGTAGAAATTGAATTCAGGGCTGGATTTTGTCGGAAGCAGTCACTGGCCAGTTTTTGATCTCCTAGGATATCCGCTTCCCCCTCAGTGACAACTCTGTTATCCTGAATGTTCAGAGTAAACTCCACCGAGCACATTTCTTTCCGAGTGACATCTTGGGAAGTGAGAGAAGAATGCTTGGAGCTTTCTTACTAGATGGCTTAGGTTTTTTTTTTTTTTTTTTTTTTAGCAGCCTTACAGATATGGACTAAATCCTTAAAACTATAACGATTGATTATAAAGAAAATTACTAATTTAATAAAATGTATTTTCATATTTATATATTAATGGCTAAAGATATTCAGCCACAATTTTATTCTGTGTGATTTTGATTATTTTGGCTATAACAATGCAGAGATAATTAAAGATGATGAATATACTTCCTTTACACTTCACTTATCAATAGAGTGCTTTTCATTTCTTTCCATTATCCTTGGGAATTATTTGGAAGCATCTACAGAGGACATTTAACTCAACAATATTCTTTGCAAATTTCACTTTGCAATCCCGAGAGGGCTAATAAAAGGGGAAAAATGAAGCCACGTGAGGCCACGTTGATATTGATGCAGTTCACGTGACAAACTTCTTGTGATAACACAATATTTCACGTTTTCTTTATTTTGATATCATTGTTTCTTACAGATTCAACGAGAACATATACTGTGGATTTTCTTGACATTAAATGTAACTGAAAATAGTTACATTTTATATTACCGAATAGACATTTATAAGAATACTCCCTTAAGGCATTCTTCACCACAAATTTCTACTTTATAAACCTGGTAGTATTATAGAAGGAATGAAGGAACCTGGGGCAGTCAAAAGAGATTGTATGTAGTCACAAATAGATTAAAGCCAGTCTCTCTTGAATACCATGTAACAACCAAGATAGTGCTATTAATTGAGTAGTTTTCTCTGCATAGGCATTAATAGTAATAAATCAGGATTAATTAGAACTTCAGATGCAGTGCTGATCTTTCACCTCCATCTAGAAGCATATTGACATGGGTATCACAGCACCAACAACTTAGAAGCTAATATCTGGAATTCATTGCTATGCCTTCAGTTTTAAATGTAACCTTTATGGAAACCAAATCTCATATCACAAGCAAATTGAATACCCGTGAAGGACTCAATAATTAAATACAATATACTAATAGCATGATGGAAGGTTTTATGGAGGATTATTTAACTCTTATTCAAAGATTAAATGGCAAAACCATTCTGCATGTCAACTGGACACTGTGTTTGAGTCAACTCTAGAATTAAGTCAACTCTCTCATTCATCAGTAGCCCAGCATGAAACACTGAGGCACAATTAAGTCTTTTAGCAGTCAAATATTAAAAACTTGGAAGTTTGATTCATAGCTGAAATAGAAAAAAGATTAATTGGCACAAGTTGGCATGAAAGTTTGGTACTTGATCTAGTTACCATAACTTCTCAAGATTCTAACTTTCATACAGAACCAGAACCAAATGGTGATGCTCAAGGTTTGTAACAATTTTGTGCATGCTTCCTGACCTATCACACAAGCATGTAAATCATGCAGTTTGTGCTGCAAAGTTAGTGTGTGTGTGTGTGTGTGTGTGTGTATTGTTCATTGCCTCTCATTTCCCTTTGTAGAGTGCTGTGTTTTCAAATTAACACTAACAATACCTGAGAACAACCCTGTCACGATGTTAAAAAGTTTGCTAGGCCTGAACTGCCTGAATTGACACTCAAGAGTTAAACTAAGAAAGCTTTATTGCGCAGGTCATAAAACAAAAAAAGGTTCTTATCTGAAAGTGATTTTATTGCGCACGCGTTACACATTCCAAATTCCTCTCTTCTTTGTTCGGCAGCCAACTTTGGCAAACGTAGCTTTCATTATCAAAATGTAACCAATTAGTTATTTCTGTTTCATCTACTTTTATTATTTTATTATTAAAGTTTGTTTATTAATTAGAATATTTTCTTAAAGACTATTTCTTTTCTAAATATCTCAAAAGATATGCGGAAGGGAATCAGCCACGGTCCATCGATCTCCAACAGGGTGTTTTTTCCCCTGACAACTTGGTAGCAGAGTTTTGGTTTTGATGACCAGCTGAGATGGTTACAATTTATGGCTGTATTTTCTCTTTGCGCTATCTTAAGATAACCGACTAAGCCTAATTAGCAATGTCGGAGAAAAAGAAAAAAAAGAAAAAGAAAGATGGGGCGAGCACAGATGGATCAGCTTCCTCTGACAAGGAGGCTCCCTCGGACACAGAGAAGCAAGATCAAAACGTGCTTCAGGAACAACAAATTCCTTCAGGTGCCGAGCCAAACATGGGAGAAGGAGCTACAGGACGCGACATCCACGAAACGAGGTCAGTGGTTCCTCCTTCTAAAATATCTCCAGGAGATTATGAATTTTTGGGGGCCAAGCCAAAACTTCCCACTCTGCCAGAGCCACTCCATTCCCAGACCCTCGCAGATTATCAAACGATTGATGAATGGCAACTGCCGGCACAGAAAAAATCCTCCCACGCAGAAAGCAGATTTTATAACATCTCCCCAGATGAGCAAGAAATGCAAAGCTATCTAGATCAAATAGAACTGTTTGAAAAATATGCTAGGGAGGCGAGAGTGTGTTTTGAAGAGATAAGGCGAAGTAGAAGAAGCTCCCCCACTCCCAAAATGTCTGAGGACGCCATCTTGTCTTCTTCAAAACAACAGCCTAAGACACACCCCACAGAGTTCATTGGTCAATTAGAACAAAGAGACATGTACACGTCACCGAGGTCACGTGGTCCCTTTGAGTCAACTGAACTTCCGCATACGTATAGAAAGGAGAGGCAGCCAAAAAGTGAAGCTGCACTGCCATCTGCTGGCGGAGAAAAATTATTACAGCAAAAGATTAAGCAATTGGACCAGATTTTCAGAGATATGTCTATGAGTCCTTTAGAAGCCAAAACTTTGTCTCCAGAGGTTAAGTCTTCAACACCCCCTGGCGGTGTGGAATTCTCCCTAGATGGAAAAAGGCAAAGCCAAAGGCGAATTCGAGGAAGCCAATTTGATGTTGCCACGCAAAGGCCAATGATGCAACCCCAGCATCCCCTGGTTCAACAACCAGCTTTGCAACCAGAGCAACAAATCATTCCTCAGCAGGTATTCACAGTCACCCCCTTGACTGGTGAGTCCAAATTAAAGGAGTCAGGAGAGAATTATAAAGCCTGGGTCAGTGAAATTGCGCTCTTGCTTCGAAGAGAAGGCACATATTCCATGGTTTTTGATCCTCCCCGTCAACCCTGGACACCTGCAATAAGAAACCTCGAAAACAGAGCTATCACGACTTTACTCATGTCAATGGAAATTGAGATCCAAGGTATCTTTCCACCTGATGCAACTGCCCAAGAAATATGGGCTATTTTGGAAGATTGCTACAGGCCCGTTTCAATTGAATCCTCATGTTTGCTCATGTCTGAGTTCCATGGTTCGAAGTTGAAACCTGGTGAACGAATTGGTGGACATTTGACCAAACTGAAAAGAATGAGAAGTGAATTGAGACAAAATGGCCATGTAATCGATGATATCCAAATGATTAGCATCATCATTAACTCATTGAATTATGAATGGAAAGATGCTGTTGCAAAGATTAACTACGTGCCTATTGCTCAACGCACAGTTAACCACGTTTGCAGACTTTTAGTGGAAGACGAAGCTATCAGGTTAGCTACCCCACATCTGCAACGGCCTCCAGCACCAAAGGCTCCAGCCAGACGTCCCTTCCGAGGAAGAGGCTACGCTCCAAGGATGCCAAAATGCTACACCTGCAACCGTGTGGGACATGACACCCGGGATTGTCCCCAACGAGTTCCAGCTCCCGCCACGTACCAGCCCAGAGGAACAGATTCCAGAGGCAGAGGTAGAGGCGGAAGACAAGGTCGTCGTGGTCCAAGGCGTGATCCACAAGCTCCGCTTGCAACACTGGCCATAACCAACGTTCCACAACCTGATCCAAAGTTCGACAGACGTCTTTTGTGGACTTTAGATAGTGGAGCAGCTGTGCACGTTACCCACAGAAGGGAACTTTTCACAGAGATGGGCGAACCAGAGCCCGAGTATCGAGAACTGTATTCCTTCACCAACCACACTTGCAAGGTTATGGGAAAAGGAACTGTTTACATTGAAGAGCTCGATACACACATCCCTGATGTTTATTACATACCTTCAGCAACCAGTAATTTGCTTAGTCAAAGTCACTTGTCTAGAGAGTTAAAGTTCCAGGTTCACCACCTCGAAAAAGCAAGTTACTTAGTTAAAGATGGAGATATTGTTGCTGAAACCATGCTGATTGCTGGTGTTTATTACTTAAAGCCAAAGCCTAAAGGGCAAGCACAGGCAAGTATGCAAACTCCAAAAAGGCACAACGCAAACCCAGAGAGAGTTGTCCCAGAGAGAGAAAGCGTTACTGTGCCAAAGGCTCCTAAAGCCAACAAACAAAGAAAACAGAAACAGATTGCTCAAAGCAAGCCTGAGGGTCCTCATGAAACTGTTAATGTTGAGAATTCACTAACTGGTAAACCTTTGCATTCCAGGTGTATTCACAAGTGGCACAGAAGATTGGGGCATGCCAGTTTCCGTGTTCTTAGAAAGATGCCGGAGTTCGCAAAAGGTTTGGATCTAAAGGGGTGTAAGGTGTTTTTGGATTGTGCGGTTTGCAAAAAGGCTAAATCCAAGGCGGCTGCAATTCCCAAACACGCTACACGCCGGTCAACACGCATTTTTGATTTGGTACACACTGACATAGTGGGTCCTTTCCCATCAACCCTTGGTGGCAGAAAGTATTTTTTAACAATTGTAGATAATCATTCTAGATATGGATTTGTATATCCTATGAGAGAGAAATCTGAGACCTTTCAGATCTTTAAAGACTTTGCAGCGTTTGTTTCTACACAATACCAAGTTCGCATCGCCAGAATCCAGAGTGACCGTGGTGCAGAATTCATGTCTCAGCGTTTCCAGGACTGGATGCGTAAGAATGGAATTCTTCATCAGACATCTGCTCCATATACACCGGCTCATAACGGAGTCGTAGAAAGAAGACAAGGGGTTCTACAAACCATGATGCGTTGTCTTCTAGAAGATGCCAATCTCAGTAACGCATACTGGGGTGAAGCAATCAAATATGCAAATTACATTGTCAACCGTACTTGGAGCAGTGTAATCAATCAAACTCCTTTCTACATGCTGTATGGCTACAAGCCTAATCTCAAGAACCTCCATATTTTTGGTTCATATGCTATGGTGAACACTCCTATAACTCAAGGACCAAAGAGACTAAGATTTATGGGTATTGATGATAATTCAAAATGGTACAAATTCATTGATACTAAACATGTGATTGTCATTTCACAATCTGCTAATTTTGAGGAAGACATTGACTGGTCCAGGATTCATTCCAATGATCCTGAAGTTTATTTTCCTAGAGATGGTGTTCCAGATGCCACGCAGCCTGATGATAATTCGCAGGCAGATGTTCCTTCTACCAGTTCTTCACAACCTGATGTTCCGTCTTTGCAACCCGCGGATGCTGATGCTAGCGACGAACGTGAGGACGAGGATGATGATGAAGAAGAAGAAGAAGACTGGTCTGTTGTTCCTAGACGCTCCAAGAGGGCCACAAAAGGAATCCCTCCACAACGTTATTCATGGCAACTGACAAAAACACCAGTACCTTTGATTTGCAACGTTACTCTTCCTCCAGAGACATTCACACAAATCAAACAGCTTCCTGATTCAGAACAAGACAAATGGTATGATGCAATGCAGGATGAAATGGACAGTTTGAAGAAACTTAATGTATTCACACCTGCAAAACCTCCAGCAAACAAGAAAGTCATTGGCACCCGATGGGTCTACAGAATCAAGAAGAAACCAAATGGTGAGTCTTTATACAAAGCCAGACTGGTAGCTCAGGGTTTCGCTCAACGTTATCCTGAGGACTACACAAACACTTACTCACCAACAGTCAGAACTGAAAGTGTAAAAATTGCTTTAACCACTGCAACTATTCTTGGTTTAGAAGTTTTCCAATTTGATGTGGACACAGCTTATCTACATGCAGACCTAGATGAAGAGATCTACGTGAGAAGCCCTCCAGGATTCCGAAAGCAAGAAGGGGATACCTGGTTCCTGAACAAAAGTCTTTATGGTCTGAAACAGTCAGGTTTAATGTGGTATTTATGTCTTACTGACAAACTAAATTCAATGGGCTTTATTAAGTCCGAAACTGATGAATGCGTGTTCACAAAAAGATCTAACAATGCATATGAGATAATTCTTGTTTATGTTGATGATATTGTTTATATTGGTCCAAATAAGAAAATGAGTGAGATTTTTGCCAAAAGTTTGCAGAGATACTTCACACTAAAATCTTTAGGACACATTAGCACTTATTTAGGTGTTCAAATTGAAAAGACACAGAAGGGGTTTAGTCTTTCACAAGAAGAGAAAATTGACCACATTCTACATCATTGCAACATGAAAGATGCTAGCACAACAAAGACACCCATGCAAACAGATTTTCACAACTTAACACATGAACCAAGTCCTGAGTTCGAGGATCAAACACTTTATCGTTCAGTCATTGGTTCACTATTATACATTAGTAGTTGGACCAGACCTGACATCGCACTTAGTGTTAATCTTTTATCACGACACGTAGGTAAGGCAACACAATTTCATTGGTCATGCATTAAGAAGTTGTTGAAATACCTAAAACACACTAAACACATGAAGTTATTGCTAGAACCAACACACACTGATCAACCAAAGTTGATTTGTTTTGTTGATTCCGACTGGGCGAGCGACAAGAAGTCACGCAAAAGCACTTCTGGTTACTTGATGTTCCTAAATGGTTGTCCTGTTTACTGGCAAGTGAGAAAACAGAGTTTTGTTTCATGTTCATCTACTGAAGCTGAATATGCTTGTGTTTCAGATGCTTGTAATTCTCTAACGTGGTTTGATGCTTTGATCACAGATATCTGGACACGTCCGATTCGACCAATCACCGTGATGGAAGATAATGTATCTGTTGTCTATATTTCTGAGTCACATTTCACAGGTTCTAGGTCCAGACACATTGACATTCGTTATCAAAACACAAAGCAATTAGTTAAGCAAGGTTTTGTTAAATTGCAATATGTTTCTACACATGATCAGATCGCAGACATGCTTAACAAACCACTTGCCGCAAATCAACACGAGTATCTGCGAAAGAAGATGTGCCTTAATTGATGATTTGATGACGTCAGCCCAGACTAGCAAAAGAAGGGGTGTCACGATGTTAAAAAGTTTGCTAGGCCTGAACTGCCTGAATTGACACTCAAGAGTTAAACTAAGAAAGCTTTATTGCGCAGGTCATAAAACAAAAAAAGGTTCTTATCTGAAAGTGATTTTATTGCGCACGCGTTACACATTCCAAATTCCTCTCTTCTTTGTTCGGCAGCCAACTTTGGCAAACGTAGCTTTCATTATCAAAATGTAACCAATTAGTTATTTCTGTTTCATCTACTTTTATTATTTTATTATTAAAGTTTGTTTATTAATTAGAATATTTTCTTAAAGACTATTTCTTTTCTAAATATCTCAAAAGATATGCGGAAGGGAATCAGCCACGGTCCATCGATCTCCAACAGGGTGTTTTTTCCCCTGACAAACCCCTGGTATGCCCAAATATGGGAGGAAGCTCGCTACTCCCTCTTTCTGTCCTTCGGCTCATCACAGAAAACCATCCAGGCAGAAACCCATATTTTTATTTTTAATGTTGCCTTTTTATGTTGCCCAGTAAGGGTATGGCTAGCTGATGAGAGCTAAATAGCTTGAAATGGATCTATACTAGTCTCCCTTTATTTATTTATCAGCACAAATACAACACACACACACACACACACACACACACATATATATATAGCTTTTACAGAGCTGCCGTGTCCCCAAAATCCTCGGGTATTGGTGGAGCTGATTTTGCACAGTGTTGCAGAAATGTCATTTTTTAATTATGTGGTTCTGAGGGGAATCCATTATCTACTGCTGAGATGCTGAAATCAGACAATTTATCTCCAAGGCAGTTCTGTCTACAATCTAGAATATATATCTCTTGTCACTGCAGGAAAAAAAAAAAGAATGAAATGATGTTTTTATTTCTGCTGCCTTATGTTTATAAATTTATTCTTTTTAGCTCTGCCAAGAAAGAGGGAGATGAAGTTATAATGAATCTCTAGGTGTATTGTTCTCTTTCTGCATGTTCTTTGAAGATTGCCCAAGGTCAGAAATTGTATTGTCTCTCATTCATGAAAACTCCCAGAAGTTCCCTAGGTAGGATAACAAATTGCGTTAGGAAAGGCAGAAACATGCAGAAACACAAAAGATAAAGATGTATCTGTGTGAATATATGGATTAGGGAACTAATTTCCTGGCTAGTGAATGCCATTGATGTTTACAAGCTTTGCATAAAGGATAGTTATTCAAAACTCCTTTTTGTGTAATGTGCCAATAATTTCATTTAAATGTCAGCTAATACATCACTAGTCAAATTCACAATGTTTCGGAATGATTTCAGTTTTCAGCCTAAAGTAGCAAGGCAATTGAAAGCATTTAGTCTTTTTGTTTTAAATGTGAACAATTCATTATGTGGAATTATACCATTTTGCCCTATCATAGCTCAGAGTCATTCATAGCACAAAGTAACTAACAGGTATATTTTGAGTGGTTTTTTGCCTTTTTTTAAAAAAAAGGTCTTTTTTTAAAAGCTGCATTCAAATTTAATCTGTGCTGAGTCTCTTTTCCCCCTTCTTCCCATATTTTGTAAAAGTAGAAATATTTAATAATAGCAATAATAACAATAGTGGAACTTTCCCCATTGAAATTGCCATAACTGCACTGCCCTCTAGTGTGCACCTTAGGAAACAGCAAGCAGCATTGCATATCTGAAAGTTACTTCTGTAAGCTATTAAAAGGGATAGATTTACTGTTCAGTTGATGGTTTGCTGAGTTTTGTTTAGACAGAATGGGTTGGGACACTTTACATCACAAGGGGGAAATTAGTATTTAGTTAGCATTTTTTCCTTTCTGACATGTATTAAATAGCTGCATGTTTTTGAATGCTGATTTGTAGAGTTTTCTTTAGTGTTACCTTCATATTTTTAATCGAATAATCTTGTAGAGACTATTTTATGCCTTTTCCCCAACTCACTGTCATTCGTTTTCCTGTGGTCTTTGGTCAGAAATTTCAGTATCTTGCTGTATCTGTAAGCACCATATTGTCAGCCCTTAGGCTGCCATTCCCAGTGGGCGCGGAGCTGGTGTTGCTTCAACCTCACGCTTCCTGAAGCAGCAGTGTGGCCCAGCACCCATCCAGACTACCCCGTATGTCCTGGCTGCTTCCTCCTCTACTTGTTCGGAGCAGCAGCATGACTCAGTACTCCTCCCCCACTCCCTAAGTTGCGGCCGGTCGAGCGATAATGTCATCAGCCAAGCATGTACTTTTGTCGGGAGTGACCATTTGCCTAAGATAAATGCTGGAGGCTTGTTCAGGGCACCTTCTGACTGGCCTGCAGGTATTCCCTGGCTGGACTGCACTGGACTGGCTTGGACTGCTTTCACGAGGGCCAAGGGGTGGACTCTGGGCAGAGTTTGGCACCGCTTGATGTAGGGGGATGGGGCTGTGATGTATGAGTGGTTATGGGAGGGGTTGTGTGTGTGTTTGTGTGTGTGTGTGTAAAATTAACCAGGTTAGAGCTGACTTTGCATCTATTCTTTGTATCATTCATCATTTGCTGCCGGTTATCACAGGTTTCGCTAAGAAAAAGATAAAGCACTTAAACCACCAAAGTGCTTCTCTTGTTGTGTCCCTGGTGAATGCCGAAATGTTGACACATGTAATATTTCCTGGATGATGTGATGCCAAGTGAGGCACACAGAAATAAAACTACAAATCACTTTTATAAAGACTGATAAACAATGCAAAATCTTATGTTCTGTTTGGATAACACTTAAAAGTCTGGTTAGGACTAATCAAAGATTTAAAAAAAGCATAAAGACAATACATACTGGGATTAGATCCTCCAATCAGAATGCCGAGACTGGAGAAGAAACCCCCAACCAAATTGTGAACTGGAATTTTATACCCACTCGAACAATATGAAGTTATCTCATTACAGATCCAAAATGAAGTTGTAATCAGAAAAACCATTGGAATGGCAACCTAACCCTCTGCAGAATATTAAATTAGAGTACCCCATTAGAAACCTCATATGATCAGTTTTGTAGAAATGCCATTGCTAATATGCTTATGAGAGGGTTTGAAAACTTGGTAGTGAAAATTGCAATACACATGGAAGCAACAGTCTGTAGAAGTAGATAATGCGATTAATCTTATTATAAGCATGGCTGATTTTTCAGAGTAACTACAGTTGGAGAAGGACTGCTCACTGCTCATCAATTCACCATGTGGTGAACTGTATGCCTGAGCTGGATATTGTGATCTATTTGGAACCTACACAATATGTGGCCTACTATGAACTGCGGACATCTGCTTTCCAATATTGGAAAGAAATGAAAGGACTTGGCTGGAACACCAGACTTGGTAATTTACATAGCTTAAATCATGTATTTTTGAGAATTAGAATGCCCATACCAAACTCTAGATGTGATTTTTTTTATTGCAGCAATAATAGGTTTACATGATGTTCACTCATAAAGGTCCTTTACATTAGCCAAAAAGCACAAATAAAAACCAGTTAGATCCATATGGAGCAACCCAGATTTGATTTAAATCAGATGTTTAAATATTCAAGCAAGTCATGATTCAATTTAAGTTTTTGATTTGGCACAACAGGACAATCCAGTTCAATCCAAGTTGCTTTGAGATATTTTTTAAAAAAATATATCTATAGTGATTTGCATTGTTTGTCTCTATAATGGGAAGGAGCCGGCTTTGGATTCAAAGAGTTGATTTTCTTTATTGGCTATAAAGGGGAACATTTAAAATATCCAAAGATGGTTCCCTGCTGGTGGAATGGTATGAAAATAACACAGGTGATGGAACAAATAGAGCTCATTAATTTGCTTAGTTTCAGATGGATAACATTAAAAGTTTTATCATCCACTCAAAATGGAAATTTTCCAATCCTTCTGAACACTGGAATTTCAGGCATGACAAGACGTTTTAGACTACCTTGAACAGGTAAGATTTCTTTCAGTCAGTTGGCAGAGCAAGCAGCAACAAGTTGGAATTTCATGCCATAAAGATAGGAAAATCACAGATAAAATATCCCAAAGGTACCTTTTCAAGAAGCAACTGGACTTTCTGTTTTTTTTTTTCTTTGAAGATGTTTCATTTCTCATCCAAGAAGATTCTTCAGCTCAGAGCTGAAGAATCCAGTTGACTCTTGAAAAAGCACCTTTGGGACAACTGTGACCTGGATAAATGAAGATCTCCATAGACACAGAGAAAATTGGGGCATCCCCACAATTAAATTGTCGCAGCGACCCTGCAACACACTCGTTGTCCGAGGTTCTTCAGACTTTCCTTGTCGATAACTCCCGCAGGAGCGAATTTAGAGGGCCCCTCGCAAGGGTGGATTAGCCAATAAAAGACACCACACAAAAGATTCTCGAAGTGAGAGAGCACGAAGTGCCCGGGGTGATGTTGTGTCCCCCGAATAGATCGCAACAGACTCTTTTATTAAGCAGTTTCATTAGGGCAGGGGGAGATACACGCATAAGAGAGTAGCATATAGAAATCACAGAAAAGCATGACTCATTGCATACGTAACAGAAACTTAAAGCTTAGAAGAAAAGGAAACTTATCCTAGAAACAAAACTTAACACTAGTAGAGCCTAGAAACAAAACTTAACACTAGTAGAGAAACGAAACCTAAATGTGGCTGATAGATAGCTCTGTTACACACCAGATATTAAAACTAGACAGCATATATACATAGATAGGCAATACGTGGCAATTCTAAGGAAGCCTTAAAAGGTTATATTCTCTTGGCCTATTATATTAGTAGCAAATGCTGAAGCCTGAACCAAACTTGTATCCATATGTATCAAACTTGTATCCATATTAAATCAATAAAAATGGGACATGTATGGCATTTCATCAACTAATTTATTTGCTTCAGTTGTACAGAATGTAAATCGTAAGGTAAGATTAGAGTTCATATTCAGAAGGCTTAGAGATTAGTTGAGTTCCCAACTGAATTGGCAGGAGTAGCATGGAAGAAAATCACTCCATTAGACTTAAGTCTCAAAAGTGCTTTTTTTTTTTTTTTCAAAATGCAACTTGACTGATTTTTCTTTGAGGAAGAAGAAGGAAACATTTCACGTCTCATCCAAGAAGCTTCATTAGATGCTGAAAGAAGTTACTTTTTGAAGGGGGAAAAAAGCATCTTTGAGACAACTATGACTTGGATGACTGAGAATCTCCACAGAGATTAACCCCAAGTAAGTGCTTTTTTGTTCCAATGATGTTGCTTCTTACCCATTGCTTTATTATCTCAAAGCAACTCAGATAGGCTGGAGGCTTAATAAATTGCAATAGAATTTTTCCCCAAAGGACAGTTTATTTAAAGTTGATACCAGAATACATTTACACTAAAATACAAACTAAATTATTGACCATTGCAGTACTGGAGGTCAATGAACAATGCCTGGATTTGCTTAAAATTGCAAGTCCTCTTTGTTGACATATGCAAAGGAACTCTTCTGTTTCATTAGCTATTTTATAATTAGAATTAATCAGCTTCAATTTCAAAGGTCATTACTGTTACACATTGATTAAAATTATCTTTAGTGATTGGATCTGGTTAAAACTCACTGTGGGGAGTATATTAAATGAGACTACTCATCTTCATAAAATGGATGCCTTTGAATATACCTAGCCACTATCTAAAATCTTAACTTTGGCCACAAAGATTTCTGAGCTACCTAATATATTCTCAAAGGCTAGTTTGTATCCCTGTCATTAGCACCTTCATTTATCTCATTAGTACTTCATTACTTTGGGTATGGCTATGGATTTCAGGTGCCTGTTGTCTTTGTCCATAATGCAGTCTGCTAATTTGCTTATTAAGAATCAAACCTTATATAATTTGGAGTTTACTATTCATTACTATTCATGGCTTTATAGAGAGCCCATCCCATTTTCAATACTACCCCAACATTCCCCATATATTTAATAGAAATGGCTGCATTGAATTCTGCAAGAACTCCAGAAATAATAGAAGCATACTGTAAAGTACTCTGAAAGGCCCTTTTGAAAATGAGCCAATAAAAGGATTCAATCAAAGTTTTGGCAAATCAAAGCATTCTTTTAGTACTTTGCAGAGCCCTAATAGCTATATAGATAATTATATTAATTTTAAAGTGTTTTATCCTTGCACCCTCAGTGCATTATCCCATGGTAAAACATTGCACAGAATATACATTCTGAAACAATCAAGTGTATCAGGGCTTGCATTACTGACTGGAACTGGCAATAAAAGCAACTAGCTTATGGAACTTTCTGCTACAAGTTTCGGAAAGTATGGTTGTTAGTGGCTCTTCAGTATGTGGCTGGTTTTAAACCTCACTGGGGAGACTGAAAGTTAGATAGAGGGGGGAGAATAGCCTTCGACTTCTCAGAGATTGGGGAGGTCTCTGAGCTGCTGTGGTAGAAAGCCCTTTGGTTCTTCCATGGTGCTGGCCATTTGTTTCTTTTTCTAAGAAAGACTTTGATAATCTCAATGTCCAATATGGAAAACTGGCAAATAAATATAACATATTCACTGTATCTGTGCTGTAAACAAGGGAACATCTCTCCCTCCCTCCCTCCCTCCCTCCCTCCCTCCCTCCCTCCCTCCATCTCTCCATCTGTCTCTCTTTCTCTCTCCCTCCTACACACCACACACACACTTTTGTGCAATCACCTCTTAATAGGTAAATGGATAAATAGTATACTTAATTAAAAAGTAAACAATATTATGAGTCTTAATAGGGAAAAAAACCTTGACTCCTCACATTATGACATGTAACAAACAGCTTTTAAATGTCTTATAGTTAATTATAATGCTAGATTAAAAACTGCTAGTCAGAATATTGGCCAAATATTAACTGTCATGAACTTGACTCTGATTTTTTTTCTCAACTTTTGTCCAAATATTTGACCATTTATGTTTCATTTTCACAAGACGTATTTTTAGAGAACATAGTGTAGGGTGAAAAATATAAGATTTGCAAATTAGTGTCCAGAAATCCAGTCTTCTAGATATTTAACTTAGCCTATCTTATGGAACAGCTGTAAGAGAAATATCCTGGGTTCCTTGAATATAGAGAATACAAAAGTTTAATCCATAAAAGTTGTCACACAATCAGTTCGGTGTCTTTCTAAAATCTGATTTGAGTTTTGAGCTAAGAACTGTGTCACAGAAACTGAATAACTCCATTTCAAACGATGTATTTATCCCAAACTGCAAATCAGATCAGTCATTTAAAAGTGTAAACTAAGAGGTAGAAAATATGGCTGAATAAAAATTGATATACATGTCAGGCAAGCACTTGTGGGTGCACTGCATGCATGTGCATGCACTTGATGCATGCTGCACACACATGCACAGTGCAATAAAAATAGTTCTGTGCATGCACAGAAGCAAAAAACAAGATGGTGACACCTATGGTGCTGCCCGGAAAACCGGTTCGGAGGCACAGCAGGCCTGGGTCACTGCAGGTTCCAGCAACCCAGACCGCCAAACTATTACCCGTTTGGCCGAACTGGTCCAAACTGGTAGAAACCCACCACTGATTTCAGGTCATTTTACCATTTTTTTAAATCAATATATACAAATGTTCCTTCATGGTGAAAAGGATGAAACAATTGACCAATTGATCAGTGGCTGCAGACTGCCTATAAACAGTTACCAAAGTTATTCTTTGCACATTTTGCCCATGTTTTGGATTTAAATATAGTAAAAACCCTTGAGATCATCAAGTTAAGAATGTTTTGGAAAATGAGCAGGATAAGATCTTATGGAATTTTAAAGATCCAAGCAGACAGGCATTATGTCTGATAATAACAATAACTAAAAAGAAGAAAGTCTGGTTCATTGATGGTACTATTTCAAGTAATAATAATATTGAAGAAAAGCTATTGGAAAAAATATGAAATACTACAAATCAAAGTTGAGCATTTACAGAAAGAGAAATCTATGTTACACCAATCATGATTGGAGCCTTTGGAAAAGTGCCGAAAGGAGTTTTTTGATACCTAAAACTACTGAACATCCTAATTTTTTTAAAAAAGCACCTTGCTTGGATCTGCCTATATCCCTAGACACTAAAAAAAACCACAAGCTAATCAGTATTCCCTGATCAGTTGTTGTTTTGTTATTCAGCCACTAAGTTGTGTTTCTTCATGACCCCATAGCACATAAGGCTGCTCTGTCCTCCATGCCTCCCAGAGTTTGCCCAAATTCAGGTTCATTACATTGATGACACTATTTAACCATGTCATCCTTTGCCACCCTCTTCTCCTTTTGCCTTCAATCTTTCCCAACAACAAGGTCTTTTCCAATGATTTTATCCTCCAATAGCCAATAGCAAAATTTGTGTGTGTGGGGGGGGTGTTCCATCTTGCCCCTCATTGCACAGCCTATCACTCCCAAAGTAACAAAAATCCTATAAGGAATAGCAAATAAATCAATAATTTGCTAGAAATTCCATAATGATGTTTTCATGATATCATACATGGAATAGGGTAGAGTGGAAATATTTTTTCTAAACACAAAATAATTTCCAAATCGGGAAAGGGTACAATGTAGCAGCAAAACCAACAGATTTCCCCGGGGTAAGTCTGCCTGACTTTTGAAAAATAAAATAAAAATAAAGACTATACCTACACAAAAGAGAAAGTACATAACATACTTCATCATTTGCAGGTAGCGTATTATGCACAAGTAGAAATAGAAGGCCAAAGTCTGTTTTGGTAGAGTTATCTGCTTCAACCAGGGCATTCATGGAAAGGAATTTACTCTCATAACTGCAGCACAATGCACACAACAAATCCTGAAATAGCTGCAATGTTATGTTATTGCAAATGAGTCATGGTATGAATCTTATCTTTGTTGTCTGCCTTCATGCTTTCTCTGTAGCCAACATACTGTCAGATAAAAGATAAATCCTGGATTCTTCTTATCCTCATAGAAGTCCCTGTAAAGTCTTATTTTAAGGAAGCTAACATTTCTCTTTCTATTAACTTTTGCACCCCAAATATAAACCTCAGTGAAGATTCTGACCATTTCATATTATGCCATTAACCTGACTGAATATCAATCAAAATTATATTATTTCTAAGTTCTGCAGCAGACTACAACCAAATATCAATTTCTTGAGGTTCTATTCAGGGAAACATTAATGTTTTTTCCACTTCCTTGTTTCTATTATTTCACACTTTCATGTTTTTCCAAGGTACAATTTTAGGACCCCCGGACTCCTAAAGGCTCTGATCTATAAAATTCCCTTCTTTTGATGACCAGAAGGTGCCTGTCCTTTGCCTTAGAGAAAGACACCCTACTCCCCTTCCCATCCCCAGTAAATTTTGCTTTTCTTTGAATGAGTCTTGAAGACCTGATTCTTTCTTGATCTGGGTAGGATGATTTACAGCAGGGTTGTCAAGCTCAATTTCATTGAGGGCCACTTCAGAGTTATGTTTCACCTGGGGGGGGCAGGATGGGCATAGCCAGTTTAACATCGCTCATGTCGGGTGCCTGAGTGCTCTGCCAGAAAAAACTAACCCTCCGGGGCTCCGTTTTTGATGGCAGAGCCATCACAGGCCAATCCTTCACTGTTTTCAGAGTGGAAGCACTTCACAGGTAGGATCCAGCCCCCAGGCCTTGAGTTTGACACCCCTGGGTAACAGCTTCCTACGTGAGAGGCTTTTTTAGTGATTTTTTTGTTCTGCTGGAACATTATATATATATATATATATATATATATATATATATATATATATATATATATATATATATATATATATATATATATATATATATATATATATATATATATATATATATATATATATATATATATATATATATATATATATGTATGTTGTATTTGTGCTGATAAATAAATAAAGGGAGACTAGTATAGATCTATTTTAAGCTATTTAGCTCTCATCAGCTAGCCATACCCTTACTGGGATTCGAACCAGGACTGTATTACATATTAGGCAGTTGTATTAGCCACTAAGCCACAGGCTCTCCTCCTTATCAGCTGAGCCAGGGAAATAGGTATGTATTTGTGTTACAACCCCTGGTATGCCCAAATATGGGAGGGAGCTCACTACTCCCTCTTTCTGTCAATCGCCTCATCACAGAAGACCATCCAGGCAGAAAACCATATTTTTATTTTTAATGTTGCCTTTTTATATTTGTGTTGTATTTGTGCTGATAAATATTTTCTGGCAAAGGAGATATTCTGAACTCTTTGCATCAGCTCTTTTGCAAAGTCTCCATTGTTCCATGTTTATACTTGAGCCCATTGATATCCTTCCTTCCTTCCTTTCTTCCTTCCTTCCTTCCTTCCTTCCCAGCAACAAAGAGTAACAGATTTTTAAAAAACCAGTCATATGGACACATTCATAGAAGATTGTCAAATTCTTTTCCCCTTAATGATAGATAACCATGTGAAAAATAATTTAGCATTTTGCTTATGGGGGCTTCTACATTTTCTACATGGACTTTCTCCGTAGAACGATTAACACTTAAAATATGTGGCAAGGAATGGTGCTTAGGAAATCATTATTTGATGCAATCCCAAATTATGTTGATAGAGTATAATTTTTGCTCAGATTGTGGAATTGGAAAAATATTTTGTTTTCCCTGCAGTGTAAATGCTGTCTTTCGGAGGCAACTAATAAATTGTCTTTTAAAATGTGCACAAGAAGTTCAGGGCCACAGTTTATTGGAAATTATGCCAGTGAACAAAAAGCATGTTTAATCAGGAAACTTTCCTAAACTGAGAACTAAACAGCAATTTAGTTCTTGTCAATAGTCATGTCCTTAAAGATATTTAAGACCAAATAATAGTGCAAATATAATTTTCTACATGTTATGCTTTTAAAAACCCTGTTGCATTTTCAGCAACCACAGCAACTCACACATACATATGTACACAAATTCACACATGTCCCAAAGATGCTTTTTCAAGAGGCATCTTCTTTGAAGACATTTGACTTCTCATCCAAGAAGCTTCTTCAGTAAAATTGAAGAACGTTCTTGGATGAGAAGCAAAACATCTTCAAAGAAACACAAGAAAATCCAGTTGCCTCTTGAAAAAGCACCTTTGAGACAACAATGACCTGGATGACTGAGAATCTCCATAGACAAACCCACATGCTACCACAGTTGTAGTTCCAGGACTTCTTGGAGCATCACACATTTTAAAAATAAGTACAAACACATTTGATCCAACCAAATTTTTTCCTTTTTTTTTTCATTTTCATTTTTTAAAAAATCTTTAATGGTAGAACACACTGGACTAGACAGCTGCTGTATGAAATATACTTTTGAGAATACTTAAAGGTAATCCTTTATTTACATTCATTTTGTGTCCATTCAAAGTTACAACATCACTGAAAAAAGTGACTTATGACAGTTTTTTGCACTTACAACAATTAAAGGTCATAAAATGGTGCAAAATTCACTTAACAAATGTCTCACTTAGCAAACAAAATTTTGGGCTCAATTGTGGCCGTAAGTAGAGGGCTACTTGTATATCTCTTGAGTACAAAGAAAGCATTGCCTAGAACTGTGAGGAAATATTGGTTGAATATTATGTTTTGCAGATTTCTTCCTAAACAGAAAAGAAATATTTTTGAATAATTTAGCAATGTGGAAAAAGAGCCAAAGTAACACATCTATTCACTCAGACAGATATTGAATCTATTCATTCAGTTTCTTAGTGTTTAAACTATAGTTATTTTGTAACCAGTCCAAGGCAATACTGTCTGAGTTGAAGTACATCTCAACTGCTACTTATCAATTTAACCCAATCTTGATATCCTGAGAAATAAAATTGTTGTGGCCTATAGTGAAAAAAGAAATATTGGGGCATCATCAGGGTTACTACTTTAATGACAATTTTCAAGAATTTATTTACTTATTTTGCTCAATTTGTTTTCCCCAACTCTTTTGTATAAAAAGTATTTTTCTTCTTCTAAAAAAATATGTCTGGGGCAGGAAGGAGGGAGCACAATTGTATATAAAGAGCTGTGCAGTACAGTGGTGGGATTCAAAAATTGTTACTACCAGTTCTGTGGGCGTGGCATGGCTTAGTGGGCATGGCTTGGTGGACATAGCAGGGGAAGCATACTGTAAAATCTCCTTTCCCTTTCCACTCCAGGGGAGGATTACTGCAAAATCCCCATTTTTTCACAATCAGCTGGGACTCTTTGTCTTCCCTTTTGCCTCTTCCTTTGGCTTGTCCTGCAGATGTCAGCCAAAGTCGTGATTTATCTGTGGGCCATATAGCTGCTCTCCATAATTACCATGTGAACTTTGGAAAAGATTACTGACTTGAAAGATTCTATGCTCACATCCCTCACATTTTAGAATCAAATCTAAAATGTTACACAGCATAACAAAATAAAAAAGCATTTGATTCTGAAAAGGGTGCCCTGCAAGATTAGATAAAAGCTATTTGAACTAATGGGCTGCGCATTATGGGAAATAAATGAAAGGAAAGAATATTTGAAACTCCATTGTCAAAGAAGTATGATAATTTAGATGTAGGAAACTAGTCTGTTCATAAATATACATTTTTATCTTTGTGAAGCAGCTCAGTCCATTGAGGATTCTGTATAAATGCCAGAAATAAGAAACCAAAAAAGAAGAGAGTCTATTTCCATCTATTGGAAATCCAGTTACCTCAATGGATCCAAAATTATTATGATCAAAGAGCTCTGCTTTCAGCCATAAAAGGGGATTTACTCCATGGGAGACCAAGAGGTCATTACGGCTTGAGAAGAAATACCCACAGAATCTCAAAAGTCTGGTATTTAGATGACACTGGCATTTAAAAACAAATTGAACCCAAAAGATAGAAGGGAAAACTTCACATTACCAGAAGTAATTTGTTCTTTTGTATATTTAACAGGTTCAGCACGAGGCCAGATCTCTGCAGATACAATGCTGTTCTATATTCAGGACATGTGTAGTAATGGAAAAGGCAGTAGCATAGTTATTGGCACTTACCTCATCTAAATGCTAGGGAGGGTCTGCCTGACCAATCATGGAGACACAGTCATTGTGAAATAATACCTTTCCCCATACAGGCAGTGCAAGATAACACTGGGGGATCACAACTTTATTGACATTACGACAACAAAATTTGTGAAGTATTGCCAGTAATGACATAGAGCTCTCCCATACTGCCTTCCAATGTAAAATCAAATCACCTCCAGCATATTTTTTGCAACCTTTCTTTTCATTGACATTGTCCCCATTTCTTGGGCATTCAAGATGCATTTAGGGCCAGGTAGAGTGAGAAAATTTACTGGAAAACAATGTCACGTGCAAATCAGGTAGTGAACGAGATTGTGAATGTTGAGAAACACTGGCCTAACCTATAAAATCCTACTCAGATATATGGGCTCAAGAATTGAGTATCCTGTTGAAACAGAACTTTTAGCAAGTACACAAATCTCATTTGCCAACAGGTGAAGAATTTATATAGGTGTCAACAGGTGAAGATTTATATGCAATAAAAACTTTCTTTTTTAAATATGTGTCTGCAGTCTTGGAATCTTCGAAAGTGGGTGGAAAGCTCATCATAGACAATCATAGGGTTTCTATTCTGAAGTGTCACTGACAGGTTATTGGTCTATATATATAAAAAAAATACCACAAGCACAAAATCAACATTGAGATGGAAGATCAGAAAATAGTATGATTCTCTGGGTGGCCCAAGAGCCGCCATTTCTTTTTCCCCTTTCCAAAATTTTCCAGAGAAATTTCTGGTATGCATTTCTCTTAAGTATATGCTATGAAAACTACGCTAACGTGTCTTCACATAAACTACTTGGCTCTCGAAGCACTAACCAACTCTAAGCTTTCCCTTCAGGAGAAGCCTCTGTTATGAATTAGAAAACAAGACAGATTTGGTAAAACAAGATGATCCCTGAACATGAATGTTTGGCTCAAGCTGTATTTTGCTGCAAAGGGCAGAAGTGGGCTATCTATACAACATAACAGTAGAATTCATAGATTGCAAACCATTAAGATACAAACTCACTGAACTGACGCTTACAGATTTTTAAATCTTAGATTATTGTCCATGCAAAGCCATCCTTTTGTTGTATTTGATTTTACAAGAGTTCAAGGGGTTTGGGAGTGGCCAGTTGTGTTAGGCAACCTTTCTTTTCTAGTATACAGAAAGCAATTTGGATTTCTTGGATACAATCAGAGTTGCTAGGGCTAATTACATTTGATTTTTTGTTAGTACCTGTGAATAAAAGACTGTTACTTCCCTGTTATAAAATGGGGGTTGTTTTACTCACAATTAAACATCCCATCACTACTTGCAAAGGTCAATGCTTATACATTTTCTATTCATGGAAAAAGAAATACATTGTGTGACAAGTCAATAGTCATTTTTCAAAACACAAAACTTTAGAAACTCCTTCCAATCACGAGTCATTTAAAAAAATCCAAGATTGTTTGTCAAGAAGTTTACTACCGGTGGGGGGGGGGGGAGCCCTTTTTATTATTATAAACAAAACCACTTCTAAGTTTCTTGGCAGTGAGTACATGCTACCTTGAAGAACAGTCAATGCAAAGATATGCAAATATGTGTGGAATATTTCAAGTACTGTAACCTAATATATTTTCACTGGAACTATTGTGTCGTAGAAAGCAAGCTGTAACTCAGAAACTGATACTATGGATGTCTGTTTTGCTCCAAGTAGAGCTCTTTCCTATATATTTAATACAGCTCTAAGAAAAATAGGTAATCTGCATTTTAACAATAGATCATCTGTGCAGCTGATTATTTATCACCTATTCATTATAGAACAACTCGAGTTTGTCCAAGGGAGATCTAGAAATCTCTCCCCGCTCCTCAAGGTTTTTAACAGTTTCTCTTCCCTTTTCTCAGCCTTGATTTATAGGATTCTGTCTAACAAGTAACGATACCAACACTCTCCAACTTTAATAAAAAGCTATCTGCTCGGCTATAAATTTAATTTATTGTTATATAATTACTTTAGCAGAGCTATAAATATTAGCCATGCTTAGTGTCACTGATTTTACTGCTGCAAACTTAATTTGTAATGAGTAAAATAAGGTGGCCAGGCTTCAGTACCTCACCAGCACTCCTTTTCTTATTTTTTTTTCTGCTGTTAATATATGAACAAAAAGACAAGAAACATCAATCAAATATATGAAGAAATATAAACAAAAGTGAACAAAGGAGAAAAAAAGAGGGGAGAATGAAACAGAACCAAACTGGACAAAATATGTACTCTGTTGAAACAGATGAATATACAGCTGTGTGAAAATGTCCTCCACACTTTCAGTTTTAAGCTGTATTTACATTGCATAGAAACCATGCAAAATTAGTAATTTGATGAAAATTTCTGAAGTCGGATTGAGATGCATAATTTTTATTAATATAACCAAAGTCTTTTTAAGGTTTTGGGTAAGTTTATGTGCTAAAACAAACACAACTTGAATTTTCGAGAATGTTAGGATCTAAAGTAGCCAATCAGCAGCGAACTTTGGCTGACCAATCAAAATGCACAGAAGCTAAATCTATGAGCCAATCAATGTTGTCATACTCTCTGAGTATAAATAGGCATGAAAAGCATCGAGAAATTTAATTTAGCTCTGGCTGCAGGCAAGGATGAAAGCCTTTGCTTTCACCAGTACTGAGCAGTGGCATCGCATCATTGTGCTTCATGAAGAGGGTTACTCCGGTACAAAAATAGCCAAGAGAGTGAAATGCCATTGCACCACAGTGAGTAGAGTGGTTGAAAAATAACAAATAACTGGTTCAGTTGATGACAGGCTCTGCTCTGGAAGACCAAGAAAGTTGACAAAACAGCAAGATCGGGCTCTGCAATGCATTTCGATGGCTGACAGGAAGCTCACCTCACCTCAGATTTGAGGTGAAATATGTGATGTAAAAGTGTGCACAAGCACAGTGGTCGCAAACTGCTTTCCAGAGAGCTCAAAGGTTGCAGAGCTCAAAATAAACCTTTGCTCACAGACGCTCACCACTCTCGTCGATGTGCGTGGGCCAAGAAGTATGCCAAGTGGACCAATGAACAGTGGGCCAAGGTCATCTTCAGTAATGAGAGCAATTTCTACTTGACTGGGAATCAGTGCAATAAGTATGTTAGAAGATTTCCAGCTGAAGAAGTTAGGCCGTACTGCCTGAATATATCTATGACACATCCATTGCATGTGATTATCTGGGGCTGTATCGCTGCTTCTGGTATTGGTTGGATATAAATCATACAGGGAATCATGAATTCCAAGCAGTATGTTGAAGTCCTGGAAAAGACTATGCTTCCTTCAGCTAAGCAACTTGTAGGGAAGGACTTTTACTTCCAGGATGACAACACTCCTTGTCATCGAGCCAAGTCCGTTCAGCATTGGATGAAGTAGCATGGTGTTCGACTCCTGGATTGGCCAGCTCAGAACCCAGATTTGAACCCAAATGAGAACTTGTGGGCCAGGATTGGTTACGAAATAAGCAAGAAGCATCTGAAGACCAAGCAGGAGCTGATTTAATCCATTATTGCAGCCTGGCACCATACTGTCACCAAAGATCACATGCAAAAGTTTATAGTTTATGCCGAAGTGATGCCGCCTGGTGCTAAGCAATAAGGGCTGGCCAATTTCATATTAGTAACCATGTTTGGTTACCTAAACGATCCTTTCAAGGCCACAAACAATAAAAATCTTAACAAAACACGAACATCGGCCTTAGTAATTGCAACACATATGCCACTAGGTACTGTATGCATCAGTTAATCTGTTTTCATAGTCATTGTAAGCATGCATTGTAAGTATGCAAGAAAATTCACAATCCCCATCCAAACAGCATCAAATTGCAAAAAGCTTATGCTTTTCACTTAAAAACCACCAGTATTTATTTAAATATAATAATATTTGCATAGCAGTTAGCATAAAATATCATAAAACCAATGGCCTATCCAAAAAATGTAATAAACCACAAACAGTAAATCGTGCAGGACTTTTTCACACAGCTGTAAAACAACAACAAAAATTGTTCTGAATCAGCAGATTAAATCCTTGGCCTTATTGGGTAATATTAACCAGATTTTGCTCAGTAATTTTAATCATTTAGGAGTTTCAAATCCTGATACAAATGTGAAAAAAAATGTCATTTGATGCTTGTTTATTGCTTAATACAATAGAATTTCTGGTAGCAAATGCTTCTGACCACAACCAAATTGGGTTCCGACCAAAAAAATTCACATATTTTTTCATGGCCAATTTCATCTTCCACGCCATTTTGTTTTGTAAGCAGCAAATTTCCAAAATTAAGTTCAGGTCATGATCAAATCAGTTTGCGACCAAAGTTATGGAACAAATTATGGTTGTGACCAGAGGTTCTACTGTACAATCCTAAGATTTGATTTGGGAATATAGTGGTGGCATGATGTAAAAAGTTCCTTTGTTAAAAAAATGTTCATCTATTTTAATGTAAATGGTACCTGTAAGGATCATTTTAAAAAAAATAGACCAGGGATGGGGAATGATTAATCATTTAGGGATGCTAAAATCCAGATCATCGCTAGATGGAACTAAATAAATAAAATGTGCTATATCCTTCTGCAATCATCTAGGCTTCATCTGGAAATTCAGAGTGGATCGTACTAGAAACTTTTAACTTTTTCTTTTCCTGCTACTATTTGG
This sequence comes from Natrix helvetica, assembly GCF_964273705.1. NCBI lineage: Eukaryota > Metazoa > Chordata > Lepidosauria > Squamata > Natricidae > Natrix > Natrix helvetica. The sequence goes on from NC_138548.1 coordinate 51,449,010, forward strand.
GTTTGGGAAAGGTTTTTTCTAAGGGTACAATAGTACAAGCCTAATATAAACCATGCCCTGGGCAATACCAACACTAATGGCCTACAGTGAGTGTTGCTGCTTCATCAGCTGCTGTATACATGCACAAGTTTAATGTACTGGCCCCAGGGTATTTCCACTATCCTGTGACTTTTAAATGTAAGTATGATTGTCCTTTCCCCCCAAGCTGTATCACTAATATCAAGTGATGGTACCATCCAGCGAAGAGGAAAGCTGTAGCAAAAACAACATCTGCCAGCTGGAGTTAGCTAATGATAATATGCTCTGAAAAACTTCACTTGCTGATTGCTGTAAACAAGTTGAGGTTCAAGGGAGAAGACCAATCCAGAGCTACTTCTGTGGCCTCTTGGCCTATAATAAATATGGAGGTATAAATAGCATTGCCATCTTTCCTCCTAATTCTGTATGCTGTTAACTTTGGTGTGACATCCCCAAAAAGCAGCACTTTGAGAAATAAATATGGCAGGAACAAAGGAAAGGAAATGATTATTTTTCTCCAGAATCTTTGGAATACATGTGGCCCCACTTGGAAAGGTTAACTAATTTAAATCTGATGTTTATTGAATTAGATGTAGACACACATTCAGAGCCTTCTTTTGAAGTGTTTATGACTTTTTCAACAACACTTACGGTGCCAATGTGAAGGCCACAGCATAACACAGTCAGCAATTATACAGTGTTGAGAGGCTTCTACCAGGAATAGGAGAAAGGAAACAAGTAAACATTCTAGAAAGATCAGCCAGAGATTCCTTGTTTATTTTAGGCACTTATTTTTCATATTTTCACTGAAGGTCTTTTGGAGGTATGAGTATGCTTACCAAAAACAGTACTTATGATCAAGTTGTTTTAATTTCCTCTGTATATGATTCACAACATGTATACTTAAGTTGGAAAAGCTACACAAGAAGATATATATTAGAACTTCTAAGAAGCAACACTAAATAAACACAAAAATGAACCCTGAATGAAGGATGACCCTGTCTGACTTCAGACAGGCAGAAATTCAACATATCAACAAGTTTTTTTTTAAGATATGTGTACAAAACAGGATTCCCAGACTTCTACTGTGGAAAAAAAATCTGGATCACTGTAGGGTAACAGCACAGCAAATAAAAATCTATACCTATCAATTGCCAAGTAGTGGTCGTCAAGATTTTTTGGCAGCCCATATAAAAATGCATTGTGGGAGAGTTTGAATTTTAAGGAACATGAATCCATCCACTTTAACCTAGCAAAAAATTCCAGGGCTAGATGAGTATCTCCAATTCCCCTTTTTTGCACACTACAGAGATTCCTCTGATTACAGTGGTTAAAAATTGGCAGCAGATTTTCCCACTATTTTCAGACAGGAAACAGAAAATCTAGAGTGTAATACAAAATAGGGCTAATATATGGTTTGGTCTTTAAAGAAAACACTTGGGTTTATCCTTAAAGAAAAGGGGTGGTGGTGAATCTTGGCTCTATCCGTGTGTCCAACAGGCACACCCATTTTGTACCATTGTTCTACGGTTTGTCCCTCTTGCTCTGTCTCCAAAAAGTTTAATGTGATCCCCAGTCATGAAAAGTTGCTCACCAGTATCTTATTTATTATTTTATTCATTTATTTGTAAAAATCATTGGCCACCCATCTTAGCACAGGGTTACTCTGGTAGCTTACAATCTTTAAACGATCAAAACTACACAAAGCTAAAAGACACTACTAAAACACTATGAATCTCTAGCCACTATCTATACAAGAGGTATTAAGATTTGTTATAAATATCACTAAAATAGTAATGAAGCAAGTAATGAAGTAATGAATAAACAAAAAAGTATGTTCAGATATTAAAACAATCCAATTCTGGAATTTGTCTCTAAAAATATCTTGAACATTTGCATCTGTGCAGATAAACATCTCTGATAATGTGTCAGTTCTTTTCATACACATTAATGAGAAATTATTTTGGAAAATGACCCTAATAAACCAGTGTTTTGCTTAACTGTAAGACAGGGAATTTGTCAACTATCAACAAGAACAAAATGTTAGAAAACAAAAGTTTATACCTGCCCCCAAACTGAGTGCATCAGGGAATGAAACATCTGAGTTTTCTGTAAGTTTTTTTTAACATTTAAAAATATTCAGCATATTTTAAGGAAGGAAGAAGCCACATATGATATAAAGTAACATTTATATAAGAAGAAGTTGTGATGCTAGCAATTTTCCTATCCAAGTATTTCTCTAAGCCACTTAAATATTTAACTAATATCTCCCAAACTTACCAAATTGAAAATACATGGTGGTCAGCAAAATAAAAATAAGAAAAACTGAAAAATAACATGCCATAGTAAACTTTTTAGAACACATTTATAGTAATTTCATAATGATAAAGCATGTACTTATTTGTTCTAAGATCACAAAAAGATCTGAAAATAAGATATGAAAAGAACTAGAAGATGAATCAAACTCAACTACTTAATATGTCCTGCTGCTGTGTACTTGAAAGAGTGTGAAGATCATTTTACCATTGTTCTTCTATTTTCATTGTTTCATCACTCCCATACTTCATTATTTCACCAATCTATTCCTTTTGTGGCTTGAGAATGGATATGGCTATTCTAGAACCTGCAATACATTTTAAGTTCTCATTGCTCAATGTCTCAAAAGGGAGGAGGAGAATCAGAAAATACTATGCCATAAAAAGCAACTAGTTTTACTAATATGATAGGTGAAAACTATGGAAGGCTCAAGCTCCAGGTTTGTTACTTTCCTATCCATATTTAGATTATATATTGACCCTCCAAGTTATACATGTGATTATTCCCTTTTGAAATCGTATGTATGTATGTATGTATGTATGTATGTATGTATGTATGTATGTATGTATGTATGTATGTATAAAGTTATGCTGTGAGCCCTTTGGATGAACTGTCTCAAAACAGAGAATGGTGAATGGTGAATCACAGACGCTATAGACAATTCCCCACTGAAAATGACCTGATCACCACTACCATAGAACTCTGTTCTGAATGAATGTTTTGTCCATTTTAATATAAAATTACATATTTTACAATACAATACAATAGTAGAGTTGGAAGGAACCTTGGAGGCCTTCTAGCCCAACCCCCTGCCTAGGCAGGAAACCCTATACCGTTCCAGACAAATGGCTATCCAACATCTTCTTAAAGAGTTCCAGTGTTGGGGCATTCGCAACTTCTGGAGGCAAGCTGTTCCACTGATTAATTGTTCTAACTGTCAGGAAGTTTCTCCTCAGTTCTAAGTTGCTTCTTTCCTTGATTAGTTTCCACCCATTGCTTCTTGTTCTACCCTCAGGTGCCTTGGAGAATAGTTTGACTCCCTCTTCTTTGTGGCAACCCCTGAGATATTGGAATTTTCCTAGATTCACTCAACACAATATTTTAGGAATGTTGATACATTTTAGGAATGTTGATACATTAAATTGGAGAAAGAGTGGATTTACAGGTCTTCTCTTCATGAGAAATAAATTTGAGGACAATTCTGTGACTGGTAGTTTTGTATCTTTCCACTCAGAATGAGATTATTCCCCCTCCTGATGTTTTACATGAGCATTGAAAGTCCTTGATACAGGGAAAGATCAATGCATATGTAATGTGTTTCAAAGCTGAAAAGGCCACAGAAAGCTGTAAATTGAAAGGTTATATGTGATGGGACACAAAGATTGAGAATGGGTCAGCACTCTAATTAAACCATGTCCTATTTCAAGAATACCAGACAATGTATGCTTCACTCAGATATTCAGTTGTTTGCTTATCATATTATCATCACTGCTAGAAGCAGAAGGAAGCAGAGATGGTACATTTATTAGATTTCTAGTACTATACAAGATTGCAGGAAAATGCTAAGTGCTATCTATTCTTAGGGTTCAGAAGAAACATTCAAAGTAAATATTCTAATATGAATGGAATGGCAAATTTAGTTCCATTTGAAACTATTTGCACAAAGCCTCACCAGATGGTAATACCTACCTAACACTGACTGATTTAGAAAGTTAAATAAAATTAGCCCTGTCATCTTCAGGCTGGGTTTTGGGCTTAAAGTGTGATCGGAACTGTCATCTTTCTATAAATCTTGGTGAGGGTGTGTGGAGTGCTGGTTTTGTTTCACTAAGTGGAATGATTGGTTGTGTGGTTGTATCATGACTGGTAGATTGGTGCTGATTGGTGCTGGTTGTGTGTCCGTTGTTGTTTCGTGTTGTAATGGCCTGGGTGGTGGGTGGGGCTCGTTTGTTGACTAGGGCTGGTTTCCAGATGTCTGGTAGGTGGGAGGTATTGTCACGTTTATTCATGTTGTGGGGGTGTTTCTCTATTTCGATAGCTTCCATAGTTATTCTCTTGTTGAAGTGTTCTGTTTTGGAGATTAACCTGGTTCCTACAAAATTAATTTCATGTCTTGTAGCTTTAAGGTGCTGAAAAAGGGAAGAATTTTTTTTCTTTTTTTCTTATGCTGTTCTTGTGTTCTGCGATGCGTGCATTTATTCTCCAGAGAAATACCCCCACAACATGAATAAACATAATGATACCTCCCACCTAGCAGACATCTGGAAACCAGCCCTATTCAACAAACGAGCCCCACCCACCACCCAGGCCATTACAACACAAAACAACAATAGACACACAGTCAGCACCAATCAGCACCAATCTACCAATCATGATACTACCACACAACCAATCATTCCACTTACTGAAACGAATCCAGCACTCCACATACATACCACCAAGATTTATAGAAAGACGGCAGGTCCGATCACACTTTAAGCCCAAAACCCAGCCTGAAGATGGTGAGTGAGACCTTGCTGAAACGTTGCCAAGACAATCTCAATCTTACATGGGAAAAGACCCGAATACAACAAAACCAGCATACCTACACCCGTGAAAATCTTCGAAAACACATACACACACATATGACTTATATTTACAGATAAAACAAGAATAATTCCTCTTCAATTTTGCTGATCCAATTGTCCAGCATGGGAAAAATCCAAAAAGCTATAATTCTGTTATTATACAGTGGAAATTCTAAAGCTGCTTCTTGACATCTGAGAAAACACCAAAACACCAAAATTATCCTGCTATATTATTTCAACCAGAAAACAAATTAAAGGACAAGGATCTCTTGTTCCTTTGAATTTGACAGAGGGAGGGGGGAGAGAGAGAACCTTGCTCTGTGAGTGAGATATGTACAAACATGGCAAATATCCATTTTCACTCTAAAGGTTTTCCATATTTTCTTCATTCTCAGGACAGACAGACACACTCACCCTCCCCTCTAGTGTCTGACATAAAGCAATCTGTTCTTTGTGACCGCAGTTGTTTTAAAATTGTGTGTAGGCGAAAGACCTCAAATATAAACTGGGACAAGTGATGAAGGATAGCTTTTCTAAATCCAATCTCCATTTGACAAGCATGTTTGCCGAAGAAGTATTTCAAGTAGAGAGAGATGCACTACATACTCTTGTCTTTATGAAATTGGAAGAGGCCATCAATCAGGACATCATTTGTTGTATGTCAATCATCTGCCCAAAGCCACCAAATGGAATAATGGAAACAAAAGAGCAGCATTTTTTTTAAAAGGAAACTAAATATCCTAAGACAAAAAACCATTTTCAAGTTGTGGTTTTCCCTGGCTTCATACACTTTGGCAATATAGAGTGACATACTTCAACTATATATGTGATTTTTAAATTTATATGGATTATATAATTGTTTTTCTGTTTTAATCTGAGTTATGAGTCACTGCCCCTATAGATAATTTCTCATAAGGCTGAAGGCTAAATCTTTATGATACGTTAATTGTTGAAATAAAAACTATTTCCAATTAAGCAGCAGTGAGTTCTGCTGGAGGTAATCACATTTTTAAAAACATATTTATCATATTTATGTAGCTGTCCTTCTCACATAAGAGATGTTGGAGAAGCAGAACCAGGAGGAGAAGCAGAAGATTTGGATTTGGATTTATTAGATTTGGATTTATTAGATTTATATGCCACCCTTCTCCCAAGGACTCAGGGCGGCGTACAGCATTAAAAAACACATAGTACAAAAGTTAAAAGGAAATTAGAAACAGTCCCAAAAACAAACCCAATTTATATAACACTCACATTTTAAAAATTAAATAAAATTAACAGGTCAGGCCGGCTTGCTGGAAAAGCTAACTTTTTAGGGCACGTCGGAAGGACCAGAGGTCAGGGATTATGCGAAGCTCCGGGGGCAGCTCATTCCAGAGGGAAGGTGCTCCCACAGAGAAGGCTCCCCCCCTGGAGGTCACCAGCCGACACTGTCTGGCCGACGGCACCCTGAGGAGGCCAACTCTGTGGGATCGTACTGGACTGTGGAAGGCTATTGGTGGCAGTAGGTGGTTTCGCAGGTACCCTGGGCCTAAGCCATGGAGCGCTTTAAAGGTCATAATTCAAAACCTTGAATCGCACCCGGAAGACAACCGGTAACCAGTGCAGGCCGCCTAAAAGGGGTGTAACATGGGAGCACCTAGGTACCCCCATGACAACCCGCGCGGCCGCATTCTCAACCAGCTGAAGCCTCCGGGTGCTCTTCAAGGGCAGCCCCATGTAGAGAGCATTGCAGTAGTCCAGGCGAGAAAAGACGAGGGCATGAGTGACTGTGCACAGAGCATCCCGATCCAGGAAGAGGCGCAACTGACGTATCAGGCGAACCTGGTAAAAGGCCCCCCTGGTCATGGCCGTCAGGTGTTCTTCTAAACTAAGCCGCTTATCCAGGAGGACTCCCATATTGTGAGCCTTCTCTGAGGGGCTAAAATTTCTCCCCCTGTCGTCAAAGACGGAACAAGATGTACAAATTGGGATGACGGAAACCACAGCCACTCAGTCTTGGAGGGATTGAGCTTGAGCCTGTTACTCCCCATCCAGATCCGCACAGCCTCCAGGCATCGGGACATCACGTCGAGGGCATCGTTTGGGTGGTTTGGGGTAGAGATGAAAAGTTGGGTATCATCAGCATATTGATGATACCGTACCCCAAACCATGGATGATCTCACCCAGCGGTTTCATGTATATGTTGAACAGGAGGGGTGAGAGAACCGACCCCTGGGGCACCCCACAAGGGGTCGATCTCTGCCCTCCAGTCAACACAAACTGCGACCGATCCGGAAGGTAGGAGGAGAACCACCGTAAAACGGTGCCCCCCACTCCCAACCCCCCGAGTCGTCGCAGTAGGATACCATGGTCGATGGTATCGAAAGCTGCCGAGAGGTCTAATAGGACCAGGACAGAGGAACAGCCCCTGTCCTGGACCTGCAAGAGATCATCGACCAACGTGACCAATGCCATCTCTGTGCTGTACCCGGGCCTGAAACCTGACTGAAATAATAAAGTAATTATACAGCCTTCTGTATCCTCTTCTAATTTTTAATTAAACTTTTCCGAGATGATACTGAGCAATTTCCTCTCTTCAATAGCAATTAGTTATTGGCTGTTGGTCAAAATGGCTGCGTATGGGATCACTATATCTAGAAATGTATCTGTTTGAAAGCTCAAAAGTAGCTACTTGGCCCCTGTAAGAACATAATGCAGAATTAGAGGAATCCCACGTTAAAAGAGAACTAAATGTTTTGTGACCAATGCCGTCTCCATGCTGTATCAGGGCCTGAAACCCGACTGAAACGGATCCAAGTAGACAGCTTCATCCAGGTACTGGGGAAGCTGACGTGCTACCACACTCTCAACAGCCTTCGCTACAAAGCAAAGGTTGGAGACCGGACTGTAGTTTGCTAAAGAAGCTGGGTCCAGGGAAGGCTTCTTAAGGAGGGGCCTCACCACCGCCTCCTTCAAGGCTGTGGGAAAGAACCCCTCTCTCAATGAAGCGTTGGTAATCGCCTGGAGCCAGCCTCGTGTCACCTCCCGGGAAGCCGAAACTAACCACGAGGGACACGGGTCCAGCACACAAGTGGCAGCACTGAGTCTCCCCATAATCCTGTCCATGCCCTCGGGGGTCACAGGGTCAAACTCATCCCAGATTGTCTCCTCAAGATTCATCCCCGTCGGCTCGCCCAAATCTACCCAATCAGAGTCCAAGCCTGTCAGGATCTGAGCGATTTTATCCTGCAGATACTGAACAAATTCTTCAGCCCTACCCTGCAAGGGGTCTTCCCCAGTTCCTTGGTTAAGTAAGGAATGGGTCACCCTGAACAGGGCGGCTGGGCGGTTATCTGCGGACACGATAATGTTGCCATTTTGCCGCTTCCATCGCCACTAAGTACGATTTAATATGAATTCTTACTAGAGTTTGATCAGATTCGGACCGGCTGGCCCTCCAGCCATTCTCTAGGCGTCTTTTCCGGCGTTTCATCTCCCGGAGCTCCTCGGTAAACCAGGGAGCCACCCGGGATCGACACCGGGTCAGAGGCCGCAGAGGCACAATGCGATCCAAGGCCCCAGTGGCCGCCCTATCCCAGGCTTCCACTAGGGCTTCGGTTGAGTTGTGAGCAAGGGATTCAGGAAAAGTCCCAAGCTCCATCAGGAACCTTTCGGGGTCCATCAGGTGCCTGGGGCGGAACCATCTGGTCGGTTCCGCCTCCCTGTGGCGAGGGGTAGCGGTATGGAAGTCAAGCCTGATGAGGAAATGATCAGAGCATGACAAGGGTTGAATAGAAATATCCCCTAAATCTAGATCATTCATCCACTGCCCAGAGACAAAAATCAGGTCGAGCGTGTGTCCCCCATTATGAGTGGGGTCCTGAATTAACTGAGTTAGGTCCATAGCTGTCATGGAAGCCATGAACTCCCGAGCTGACTCAGATGTCTCACCAATGGAAGGCAGATTGAAATCCCCCAGGACCATAAGCCTGGGGAAATCAACCGCCAATCTAGCTAATATATCCAACAGCTCCGGCAGGGCCGATGAAACATAGCAGGGAGACAGATACGTAACAAAAAGGCCCACCTGAGCTCCAAGGCCCCACTTCACAAAGAGGGACTCACACCCGCCTATCTGAGGCACAGTGACCTCCTGAGGTCTGAGACTTTCCCTAATAACCACCGCTACCCCCCCACCCCTGCCCTAGGCTCTCGGCTGGTGAAACGCCTGGAAGCCTGGTGGGCATAGTTCGCTAAGGGGCACACCCCCCTCATGGCCCAACCAGGTCTCCTTAATGCATGCCAGGTCCACTCTACCCTCTTGTATGAGGTCGTAAATGAGGGGAGCCTTATGTACCACAGACCTGGTGTTAAGCGACACCAGCCAGAGACCATGGTCCTGTAATCCCGGGCACCCAGGAGTGCGAGAAGGGCGATGAGTGTCGGAACGCGCAATCGCTCTTAAACAGCAAACCCGTGTTCTCCGAACATCATTTGGCCCTCGGCCCCCACCATATCTGCCTCTCCCACAAACAGTAGAGATGGTGAACCCCCCAATGGAATGGCTTAATGTCTCCCCCGGAATCCCAACCCTTCCTAGCCCTCCCAACCTGCTGAGGCAGTGGGTCACACCAAGACTGGCTGAAATGGGGCAGACCTGCCAGGAGCTTGGTAGATGGTAGAGCAGTGGTGGGTGGGCCCAGTGGACAGAAGACAGGAAGACTGTCTGCTCAGGATACAGGAGGCAGGAGGTTGCAGTGGTATCTTCATGTTGTCCGAAAAGGCAGACAGGTAGATGAAGGGAGTTGAAGCTGAGGAGCTCATGCAAGACAGGAGACTGTGGAATGCTGCAACATTTGTAAATGTAGGTCATTTGCCAAGCACCCACATTTTGATGATGTGACCACAGCTTCAGGTTGCAATTGCTAGTGTGACCTTGAGGACACTTTGTAAGTCCATTTTTTCAGTTGTCACTTTGAAGAGCTGTTGAAGAAAGGGGCATAACTTGATGACTACCTGCAAATCATTAAGCTGTTGTTCAGCAATTAGCTACTGTATTATTGAAATATTAACATTATTAACCTTTGTTCAATTGGATTGACAGAAATCTGAGGATATAATAATATCTGCAAATGTTATACATCAAAGTTGTTTTACCACAAGCTGGCAAATAATCCATCTTCATACAATTAATTTGCAGTGCTAAAATCTGACATGTAAATTAGCTATTGATTCCCTTTGCTTACTTTTAAAATGCATTTTTAAATTTTTTAGAGGTTAAGCATTTATTTATTTATATTTTTGGATAGAGGCAATAAAATTCTGCCAAAATGAGAGACATGTTACTAAAGCTAAATTTGGGTATATCATAATATTGAACAAAGAGAAACAAGCATTAGTTATGACATATCTGGCAAAAGAATGTCTTCTTTAAAAGAGGTTTTAGCAGAAGAGCTAGAAAAAAATTCCCAATATCTTTGAAGGAATGTAGAGGTAACTGGCTAATGTTGACCAACATCATCTTCATAATCATCATCAATAACAACAACAAACGAGTTTGACAGGGAAATTCAACAGGAACAAATGAGAGTCCACAACATTTTCACCTTTTACAAAGGAAGTTGCTTTAAACAAATGAAATAGGATCATTGAGAGAAAACTTGTTCTTGTCAAAGCATTACTAACGTCTAAACATTCCTGGATTGAAGAGTTGAATTGAAACAAATGCTGTAAATGGAAATGTATAAGGGGGAAAAAAGGAGTAAAAAGTAAATATAATGATGAAAAATATTGAGGCTGTAGGTGTAATGGTTGAATTGTGTCATAGGGCAACAGGATTCTTTTTTTTTAAGTCGGAGGTGTATTGTTTTGTAAGAGTCGCAAATGACAGTGAACAAGATAGTGAAGGTTGTTATGCATTTTACTATATATATGTATGTATAGTATTATTATTTACAGCAGGTATTTACAACAGGTATACAGTATACAAGAGATTACTGGTGTTCACCTGGCAGTGGTCTTTCCCAGAGGCTATTCCCGTCTATCTCTCCTGCTTCATCCTCTCTGTATTCCCTCCCCAATTTCTGTATTTGACAAGAGAGATGGAGAGAGACAGAGAAAGGAAAGGAGGGATGGGTTGGAATTTAATGTAGTGTGCTCAGTGTGGTTTGATGTCTTCCTGGATTCATCAAGCTAAATACCTACCACTTCTTCCCAGAGACCAGGGTTTCTCCACTCACAGCCAATCTCCTCTTTCCACTCTGGGTCTTCAATGATGCTGCCACCTGAACCACTAGGTTGCTGTTTCCTGTACCTGGTCCAACATCCTGCTGGATCTTCATTTCCCTTCTTCCAGGCAAACCACCTATGGAAGCCACCCTTTGCAACAAGGAACTGATAACTACTCTGAACATTTAACTTCTCTCTCCAGCCACTCCATTCATTTTTATTGATTATTGATTAACCAGTTATGTTATTGGTTGGTATTTAGGCAATGCTGTTCCCTTATGAGGTTTTCCATTATCAGCACTATCCTTCCTTCTATTAGTCATTTTGAGTGGGAGCCTGCTGCTGGTTGGTTTGTGTGTGTGTATGTGTGTGT